>NW_023596746.1:29655274-29779059 GCF_011947565.3 Pollicipes pollicipes | reverse complement strand
AGCTGGGCCGCGGAAAGCGTTCCTAGGGTGTGTTCTTGTCTGGAACGCTCTTGTCGACGCATAAAATGTGTTGGCAATCGGCAGCATGACATTTGACATATCATAGCTTATCATGAAACGTAAGAAATATTGTCGTTTAATGTCATGTGTGTCCACTTTCTACTAAACCATATTATGATTTATTTTTTAAAAATTGTGAGATGGGGTTCCGGTCCTCTTCTTAAAAAGATGCCACCCAGTGTCCAGTGCTGATTAGAATGCACGTCTTACACCTTCTGTTGCGTTTAACACTAAACTGGATCAGGCGGGCTGACGGGGGCACAGATACTTCAACTGTAAGACAATGCGTGTATCTGCACGTGAAGTCTGAGGGGTCTTGAATTACACTCCCGGGAGTGCTTTTTTCCACAGGACTGAGACAGTGCGCTATGTACATCCACCACACAAGTGAGACAGGGGCATTGGTATTCGAGCTTTGAAATACAGCCGGCCATTAACGTGATTTGCGACGACAGATATCCTCCGCAGCTGAGTGTGTCGTTAGGCCGCAGTGCCTCTACAAATACAACCTCTTTCAAAGACATTCCGAGACCTATGGCGAGCATTGCACGGTTCCGCCGAAGTCCGAATGGATTGGCACGTCGATGTGGTCAGACGGCACTTAATGCAGCCTGCGGTTTCCGGCCTTGAATGGGATTTGTCACCTCAACCGTCCCGGCAGGAAATGCCGATCGCCTATCGTGATGCCGGCATGCTGCCTGACACACACCTGCTGCAGTGTTTCATCTGGCCCCAGCCCACCGGCCCCGACTCTTGTGCTAATGCCAGGCTACCGGTGAGGCCTCTGCACTCGTATCTTGTCCCCTATCGCCGCCGCTGTTGTGGTTTCGAGGCTTCTTACAGCCGATCCGTGTTCGCTGTCCATCTGGTCCCAGGTGTGATCGGAAAGCACTCGGGCCTGCCAGATGTGGCTCTGGAAACTGAGCGACCTTCGGCGCAGAAGTCGAAGTTCCCAGGGCTGCGGTTCTGAGAACCCAGACCCAGCCCTCTGGTTGGACTGATATGGACCTAGCCTCTGGTTCTGACCCTCAAGCTCCTATCAGTCGCTTGGACTCTACGACTCCACGTAACACGCCCAACTGGTCTTACATCTTCTTTGTTAATGTTGTGTTTCTTGTCATGTGTGCAACGACCGAGCAACCCTTTTCAGCCCACGCCCTTCAAACGGTACGGGGCTCATCAATATCACACCGCGCGGGCTTCCCATGCTGAATATCATACCGCCGGCTACCCCGGGGTGAATATCATACCGCCGGCTACCCCGAAGTGAATATCATACCGCCGGCTACCCCGGGGTGAATATCATACCGCCGGCTACCCCGGGGTGAATATCATACCACCGGCTACCCCGAAGTGAATATCATACCGCCGGCTACCCCGGGGTGAATATCATACCGCCGGCTACCCCGGGGTGAATATCATACCGCCGGCTACCCCGGGGTGAATATCATACCACCGGCTACCCCGGGGTGAATATCATACCACCGGCTCCCCGAAGTGAATATCATACCGCTGGCTACCCCGAAGTGAATATCATACCGCTGGCTACCCCGAAGTGAATATCATACCGCTGGCTACCCCGAAGTGAATATCATACCGCCGACTACCCCGAGGTAACTATCATACTGCCGGATTCGCTGGGCTGCACATCTCTAAAATCCTCTGCCCCAAATTAGCGTTTGCAAAATTATGCCACGCTGCGCTGATAGCCTGCCCTGATGCCTCTTACGCACTGACTAAGAGGCCCTTAGCCAGCGCGGTGGGTGGGAGCTGGCCGGGCGGGGGGCTCCTCTGAGCGCGAGCTCACGCGAGCCGCGCACCAAGGGCGTGAGTCACCACCCAGCTCACCGCTGGTGCACGCTCACCCGAGCCGAGCATGGGTCAGAGCGCTGGGCGGTCGACGAGAGCCCTCGTCCACTCCGGCAGCTGCAGAGACCGACATGGTCGCTGCCAGTTTGGTCGTCCATCGACGTCTCCTCCCTCCCCCCCCCCCCCGAGTGATTTATCGGGTGCATGTTGCGCAGGGACCTCTGTAGAGGCAGACTGTGAACGGTGTTATGCAATCATGCGAACAAAAGACAAAGAAACAAAGTTACAGGAGCACTTGAGGGAAAAGGTTTTGAAAGAATGTGTTCTCATATAATCAAACCGGTATTGTGGAGAGCATACAATGAGGCACTTAATCGGACTAATTTAATCGTGTTTTAGAATGTGTATGCAACATAAGTGGGAAGAATATTTACGACAGCAAGGAACCGACTCGGTTGCACTCGTTCAGGTTCCTGAGGGTGGCCTAAATTACACACCTCCAGCTATGTGTGAGTAATATTGCACACATTGCACTCACTTCTACGATAAGTGAAACGACATGGTCGTCGAGGTCTTGTTTGGGCCAGCAGGCGCTGGTGTTTTGAGGCCTGCCGCGGATAATTGTGACCAATATAATCCTTCATAACTGTCATGCACGCAGTGGCTGTCCCGATATGGAGAGCTATTGTGTTGGCTGTCAACCGACCACGACCGGGTGTGTGGCTGTGACGGATTTATAGACCTGATTGGCCAAAGCGTGACAGCTTATTACAAAGTGATTATCTCTGAATGCGCGCTGGTCTGCCCCTAGTTGGCTTCCACGCATGCAGGAATGTTCGCTTTTATGGTGGAACACATGGAACAAAACGGGTCATGATAGCCAAAAGTCAACGCATCCGTCGCACCCATAGTAACTGAGTTGACGCCTGCGTGATTCATTTGTGCATGCCTTCCGTCTCCAACCACGTGCAATGTTCATATTATAGCTCGATCAAAAGCGCCCTTATGTGACACGCGACAGTGACTCATTTCACGCAAAACCACGAGGACACTGTACGATCCAGAGCTCCTTTCTCCGATCCTCAAAGACAACATTGGGGTCTGATATACGCTTCCGGAAATGGCTTCTGTTTAGCCCTGGTCAGCGTACCAGGGCTTTGCGCGCCCAGCAAGACAGCAGTGCTACAACACCGGCTCCATCCGCAGTCCCAGCATAGGACAAGGCAGCGAGCAGCCTCCCCAGATAAGGCTCTTTCTCGGCCGGCTTCGGCGACTGATCCTTTGAGGCATCCCGCTCCGCACCACAAGCCGCCCGACTCAGGCTGCCCGTCGACGGCCGTGCTCGGCTCTCGCTCCCACAAATCGGACCGCCCACCGCCACCCGAGCCAGGCCATGTGTACCCGACTCGGGCCGCCCACCACCGCCCGCTCCACCCACATATACACGTGACTCGGGCCGCCCATCCTCACCCCATCCGCGCCAGGTGCACGTGTACCCGACTCGGGCCGACAACCGCCACCCGCTCCGTGCACATATCGACATGACCCTGGTCGAGCGGCCGGCCACCGGCGCGCGCCGCCGTGAGAAAGCCAGCTGGCTGAGCGGAGTCATGTATGCATAATATGGTGGAGCATGGTGCTTGTGAACCTGGTTTTGCTGTGGAGGCTGGACCCTGAGTGCAGGGAAGACTTACGCAGCGCGCGCCTAGCCCGACTCGGACGTACACAGCATTGCAGTCCCCCGTTTGGTGACATATTCAGAGTTGCAGTCTCCATGGGAGCTTGTGCTGTGGTAGAAAGTGAACATAACGTAACGGGACCAATTTGCCAGGAGGATGTCGTGTTCGAAGGTTTAACCGCGTGGCTTAATTGTGGGCAGCGAGTGGGCAACGCAACAACACCTTTGTCATGAAAAGTTTGGTGCCTTTCCACTCCTCTTCGTGAATAACAATGAACCATTAATCGTTTCTGTTGGAGATCAGCCTTAGAAATTTGGGACATTGCTCTTGTAAGTCTGACGAAACCGTGCATTTATTTGGCCTTTTCACTGAGGATGTGAGTGCCAGGATAACTGATAAGTGTTCTGTATGCAAAGTTAATTCAAGGTCGAAAAAATGTTTTTTTCGGAACAGTGTCTTCAAAGCACCGCTGCTGAAAGACTGGTAAAGTTTGGTTTCCTATCCTCCAATTCGAAACAAAACGGAAAAGCCCCACCCTCCAATGTGGCCATACACGGACGTCGCTGTTCAGGTGCATTTCCGTTTACACAAGTAACATACCTTTACTAGAAGATTCGAAGATTCGATCTTTGGGTATCATTTGACTGATCATTTTCTATCCGAAATATGTTAGGGCCTGTGATGTCATTATGCTTGCGGGTGTCTGCAAACGGAAGGAAATGTATATTATCAGCAACGGGAAACAGCCTCGGCACCATTATACGGCAAGTACATCTTTAATATAAAAGTAACATCACCCTAACATGGCTAAAATATGCTCAGATGTGTTCAAAATACATGCAAAAATTTTTGATGCTCGGCCCAATCACATCACCGATTGGCAGCTCATATCATTTGCATTCCAGACAGAGTTGCCGGCAGTGAGGCTGTTGCATTCAGACCGTCCTAAAGTTGGCGATTTTATGGTGAGGACATCGACACGTTTATGTATTTCAAGGCAGAGGATGTTATGCGTGAATGAGCAGCTGGTGTGTGCTCAAAACTTAGCCATGGAAACGGCCGCCATTGTCCTCGGCATGTTGAAAAGTCATCGTGAAATCTCCAGTTTTTGTCTTCGATTATTTCGTGTTCAATGCGTGCAATTTTGCCAGCTATTTGCTGGGATGTAAGATAAGACGCTACGTTCGTCATCTTTGTTATGCTGATAATCCGGTAGCTGTCAGCATGGTACATGTTTGCACTAAGGTAGCTCACAGCAATTTATTCTTACGCAGCTGAATCGTCCCCTCGATTGCTCCACGTAAGCAAACGACAAACAAATCACCGTACAGTAAAGAAAAAGAGCAGTTTTTCATCAAGACGATTGGAGGCGCATATTTGATCCCCACGCTGCGCAGATAGGAAGCAAACACGCATACTATGTAAATGTAGCGCACACGCAGACCGCCGTCCTACCCAAGACCGCACCGGATCGGAACAGTCCCGCAAGAACCCCCCAAGACGGAGGGTTCTGATGACTCCTCGTTCCTCTCACACCACGGGATGCGTAACACCAAGCAGCCCCCCCCCCCCCGCTGTCATCGTTGACTCATTAGCGCAGTGAGTCACACGGTAGTGTGTCAGCCTGGTGACTAAAGTCTTCCACATGCTCACACCGACGGCCGGTGACGAAGACCACTGGCCCTGCCACCTAGCGGACTCTGGCATAAGCTATGCCGCCTGCCCGCCCATTCTTTCAGAGTCGGGCCCATCGGCTGAAGTGGGTGTAGCCCAGAGATGTCATCGAGCGCCTTCTGCTTCGAGTCCCGCAGAAGCCGGCGATCTGTGTGTCACCGAGCTGCGCGCTGAACCTCCTTCAATAGATAATTCAGATATCTTCGCCTGGGGTTATCGGCGGGCAGCGCTGGAGGGGATTGGTCCTTGCGAGAAGATATCTGTGGAGTAAAAGGGTTGAAGGCTACGACATACTCTCATAACTCATTTGACATCGCTAATGTTGTCGGTAGACTTTTGATTATGACGTGCATAGGATAATTCCAGTGGGTAGTCCGTCCCGATGACTCAGTCGGTTAGGGCGCCTGCCTTTCGATCCACCCACCCGTGGCGGGGTGAGTTCGAATCGCTTTAGGCGCTCGCTATTTGGCCTTGACAGGTATGGCCTGCGCCCGGTGGCAGCGGCCGCGATAACAGGTCAGTTGACATCAGAGGGCAGGACGGACCGTGCCAGGCACAGGGATACGTTAACTTTCGCCACCAAATTCTGCCTTTGACATGGCATTGCGCGATCGGATGGTAGAGGTCAGGGCTCACACAACAAGCACTGCTTATCGTGCGCTTTGATCGCAGAAATCCATTTAAAAAGTTCGGATTAAATCTTTCAACACAAAATTATATCGGGTTTAAAAACAGTGATACCTGCCTTATGGCAGCGTTTTGGCCCAAAGCGTTACAGCCGAAGGCAAGGTGCAAGCGTGGCAATAGTTCAACTGTTCATAGATAGGTGTGACTTAAAAGTTGTTTTGAGAGACACACTTTTTCTAAGTTTAAGGATACATAACGTAGTACATTTATGCAGTAAGCCCAGTTCCGTCCACAAAACTTTCGTTGGCAGGCATCAAACCGGAAGGTCTCGCGTGCCATACCATGTGGACGGCGCACGATCACAAAACCAGGTCATTACAAATGCGGTCAGGGGCTGCGAATGTCACTGAGTGACAGAGCGCCGGCCGCAATGGGAGCTGTTTGTCGGCGGCTCGTACGCTCCCATGCGGGTAATTGCCAGAGTATGACGGTAATCAGGTAATGACTGTATGATTACCGGTGAGCTTGCTCGCACGTAGCTGCGCCGCCGGCGTATCCGCACCTGAGCTGACCCTCGGATGACCCCATTCACCCTCGGACCCTCGCCGTGGTCGCCTCGGGCAGCTCGTGATTGGCACCCGCCCACGCACCCCGCAGCCTCCCAGCCACCGCTTCCCCTCACCCCAGCTAACCTCAGATGTCGAGGGGTTAACTCTTCCGCGCGAGTGACGGCCAACGTGCCCACCCCGCCCCCTCCCCTCCGCGCTGCGTGACGGGGCGCGAGGAGTGGGAGCACTGCGTGGAGGTACAGAATCCGTACCGGGAGACTTTCGCGTGCGAATCACGCGTGTGCTGCTTGTGCGTGCGGCAGCGACCGCGAGTAACGCGACCTTCAAAAGCACCCTGGCCAACTGTGTGCCAAGCAGGTGACTGAAGTGATAAGCTTAAATTGTCTCGCAGCACTTCTTTGTTTACTCGCACCGTCGCTTGGGGTGCCTCCTTCTGTGTCTTAAAAATCTGATAGATTTTTAATCCCATGTGTATTGCATATGCATCGAAATTATATATATCCACTTTGCGCAAGCGCACAAAATGGATACATATCAGCATCATCACCACCACCACCACCACCATCACCACCATCATCATCATCATCATCATCATCATCATCATCGTCGTCGTCGTCGTCGTCGTCGTCGTCGTCGTCATCATCATTCCGATGCGGTCGTCCGCCGTTTTCTGCGGTTGATGACAGCGGATGATTGCAGCAAGGAACATCATGCAACCGTATCCGGCACGAACCATATCCAACCCGGATTTGGCGCACTGCCCACGTTACATAAGCAGCGGCTGTGAGACCGAACACTTCTCAATGAAAGTAGTCTTTGTAACGACCTGCCTCTTGTTGCATGTTCCAGTTCTTGGCAGTGCCAACTGGGCGGGTTCCGATTCCACTCTGCATGATATCGCCAACACCAACCCAGACGTGATGAAACACCATTCTAAAGCGATCCTTGCGCAATGAGGCACTCTAGCTCCATTAGAGCGGGGTCCACTTCAGGTGAGGGCTTTGGAATGGCCACGCGAGCAGCGGCCGTGTCCAAACGCGGCGTATAACTCCGGGCGAGGCAGCCTTCGCCTCGCGAGCTCCGCACTCTCCATCTGCATAACGTGTGCGTACGCATTTCATTGCGTCGTAAACCGGCCTATCGGTGCGCCTTGCGCGGCATCGCGACGGCGGGGCCGCTCGTTAAACGCATCGTGTGCGTCCCGGCACGGCATCGGTCTGGGAGGCGCTCCTCTGAAGGCGTGCGCGCCGGCACCGATGCCATTACAGCCGGCGGTAACGACTGATCTGAGCTCAGAGCTCAGCGGCTCAGAGTGTGAAGCAGACAGAAGATCCGATCAGACGCGAGCAGTCAAGAGTCTATCCGATCGGTGGGTTCTATCACCAATTTTATGGTTCGAGATGCTCTCAGCATCGAGTGCAGGTGACTCGAGATAAAACCATTCTCAAACACAGCTGGCCTCCGGGGATAGCGCTGTCCGCGGACAAAGCTGTGCTCAGGCGGGATGGACGTCAGACAAAGGTTTCCTCTGAGTGGACTGGGCTGAGACAATGTGTCAGACATAACAGAGACAGGTGTCTGCAGATTGGACTGTCCTCGGATGAATCTCCTCAGACTGGACACACTTCAGACCGGGCTGTCGTCAGACTGGAGTGGACTGGACGCTGCATCAGCGAGCTGTCGTAACACTATTCTGTAACCCAGATGAGACCTTCGCCTGTCAAACGGCAAGAAATGCACCCTCTCCCTAAACCAAGCCCAACTGTCACCATGGGGGCCATTTTTCTGCTGGCGAACGGCCTCTAGCTGACAGTCAACCAAAAATGGCCGCTTCTCAGAGAGCTGCAAATGAAGCCAAGTCCACGAGACGCGAATTTAGGGATTCAAAGACTAATCTCATTTATTCTCGGGGTACAAAGACTTACCACACCCAGCACGGTAAATTCTGGTCTTATTTAGCCGATCGTGACGAGAGATAATGCCGTCAAAACCGACGGTGCGAGCACGCATCACTAACAATACAAAGTCGTGGGGCATCTCACTTCATCTGTGTGCAGTGATCGGTTTAGCAGCAGAGCACTGATGACATATATTTAGTCGTGGATATGAATTTAAGCCGCGAGCCTTACCTGCAGGAGTCACATCGTAGTAACTGTGCCAAGCTAGCGAGCGCATTCACATTAACTTGCTCATGGCTCTAGGGGCTACATGTTCCACAGAAATGTCACTAGCTGGAGCTGTGGCCAGATCCTTTGTACCCGCCTACTGCTATTCAAATTGTCTGTTCTCGTTGGATAATGTGAGCAAGATTATTATTACACCTGCTTATGTTCAATTGATGAAAGGTGATGGGCAGCAGCATGTGTTCCTGCAGGGGTGGTAGGGGATATCGCGCTTTGTTCCTTTTCATGCAACGAGTTGAAT
Organism: Pollicipes pollicipes; assembly: GCF_011947565.3. NCBI lineage: Eukaryota > Metazoa > Arthropoda > Thecostraca > Pollicipedomorpha > Pollicipedidae > Pollicipes > Pollicipes pollicipes. The sequence goes on along the minus strand of NW_023596746.1, from coordinate 29,770,217 downwards.
GTTAATTTTCTCCGAAGTTGTCAGGCGGCTGCTTCTTTACCCCTTAATCCCCCGTCCACGCTTACAAGATATGTCACGCAAGCTTTAATTGCAGTTCTTTCCAGCCCACCTGCCTTAAAGTTAAGCTTATTGGGCAAAGTCCAGACATGCATCGGCTGCTAGTGGTTAAACCATTTTCTGAGAGATTTCAGGGCTGGGTCTGTCTGAAATATCTAGCCACCAATCCTGAAGGATTTGTGTAAATTGTTAAAGAGGTTTACCTAAAGGTTGGTGAAAAACCATAGATACCTGTCGCGACAATGTTCGAAATCAGGAAAAGGCACATTTCTTCATATTCGTAATCTCAGCAACTCACGAGTACACGATGTCGTCACGATAGCTTGTGTCCACTTTTTTGTCAAGTTACAAGCGCGATCCATTGTGGTAATCATCGGGATTGACTCCGAGGGGGACTTCCTGACCTCAGCTGTCGTCGAACATGAAGCTGGTCGAGCAACCAGAGGAATGTTGGGATATTGTAGTGGACTTTCAGGGGCCGCTGACCGAAAAGACACTTCTTTTGCTCAGTGACGTAGCCAAAGGAGGGGCTCTGGGCGGGGGGGGGGGGGGGGGTCATCGCCCGCCCTGTAGGTGGCGATCTATGTCATATCATCAACAAAGAAATTCAAGTGATGATCTAAAGGCCTGGTCAATCTCGTCTAAGACTCATTAAGGTAGTGTTTGTCATGTCGAAAAGGCGTCACAGGTTATCAGTGCGGCGTGGCAGCAGTCATATCAACTTTGTTGCGGACCGGTAAGATTCTAACATTTTACTGACGCAGGATGCTGGGCAGAACAGCTACGTTAGGCCAACTTTTGCCAGCACTTGTTACTCGTATAGATCGCACAAACTGCGATGAAAATGACCAAAATTGTCGATTTATCTCAAAAACCTCGAATCCTCGACTTCTTTTACAGCTTCATGGCCCTCTACCACCGGTACAATGATTGCACAGCCCCGCAACTGACACCAAACGTAAGAAAGCGTTCTGCTGCTGCAGAATCATGCAGTGGTATGAGCAACAGCAAGTGTGAAGCCTTAGCCAGGTCTGAGTCCGGTCACTCCAACGCGTATGGCTGGTCTGCCCTTCTAGTTCACATGGCGTACTGAAGTTATTAGTTTGTAAATGGATTGGCCATACCGACTCATCGACCACAAATGAACAACACAAATAGGGCAGTTCGACACCTATAAGCTTACATCACACGACACCTGTTGGCACCGTGATATGATCTGGAATAATTCAACTGACCAATTGGCACACAACATAACCATTCAATGAACAACATCAACACAACCAAAAAGTAGGAAAGAAAGCTGAGATTGGCTGCAACTAGAAGCGATAAAAGCCGGTAAAGGTTCCAAGGATCATGTCACAACTCGGTTCCCTGTGTGAACATAGAACATTGCCCCCGTCAGAATGCCACGAAGGTGGTAGTTTTTCTTCGCCATCAACACACGCACGCAAACACGCACACACGCAGGCACACCCACATCCACACCCACACCCAGACCCACCCACCCCCCCCCCCCCCCACACACATATATATATATATATATATATATATATATATATATATATATATATATATATATATATATATGTGTGTGTGTGTGTGTGTGTGTGTGTGTGTGTGTGTGTGTGTGTGTATTTTAGATCCTTCACCAAATTATGCCTCTGGTACGCCGACGTCGACGATCACGCGGCTTTTTGCATTTCTGTCTGCCCTCTCTTGACCGTGCATAACTTTTTTTGTCTTTGCGTGTCCCAACTGATCCATCAGGCTTGCCTCCTTCAATAAGATCCCAGGGATTAACAGGTAGATACTCCCCTTGAGTGTTTAGAGCGATGTTCTGACTGTTGTGGCAGTGACAGATTCAACTGTTGTCGTGGTGACCTAATTGTGACAGGCTGACACACGCACACACACATAAAAATGTGATATATAGAGGGCTCAGATAGCAAAAATGGTTTGCAACGCTCAGAATATCACATCTGTAAGAGAAATCAACGTTAAAAAAGCCACCCATTCTGGGAGAGGCTGTTCCACAACCAAAACACATTTAGAAATTGTTGTTGTCACGATAGAAGGCGGAAAGAACGGATTGTCCAGACTGATACAGGTTCAAAGATAACTGAAACGTCTCGTTGCAAAGTGTTGGCATATATATATATATATATATATATATATATATATATATATATATATATATATATATATATATAATTAAATACTCATTGTCCTCGAGTAAAGAGCTGCTTATCTTGTATGAAACAAATTTCCAAAGAGGTCAGCAGATCAATGCGTTTGGTGCCGATTTGAAATTTCTCATCTCAAGTTCTGACTCTGCAATGTTGAGTTCTGCGCCAACTTTGCACGTTGCGGAATGTAATGGTTGCCCGTTGCACCTAACGCCGCAAACCACACTCCATGTGTCAAATTAATATCCCGACAGGTGCGGAAAAATGGTGGGTGTGCCTCAAATGCTTTGAATGTTTTTTTGCGGAAGCGGTCGAGCAAGCATTTCTTTACTTGCAATTACCGGTCGCGTGCAGAATAGAAAAAAAGTGACGGACTGCTTCATGACTTTCAATGAAACAAATGAATTCCAGATGATGACGGAAACTGAGCACGTCAAAATGGGACAAAACTGTTTTGTTTTCCTATGACGCACGCAGCCAGTCCATGAAATATAGTCGAGTAACATGAAAATTCAACGAAGCAAGTGAACTGATTCAGGTATCATGCGTATCACTGAAGCTCTGTTGATTCCCGCAATGAGGCCCTGTGCCATTGTCTATGGCAAAATGTCGCGGAGGAATGTCGCAGATGATTCATGCTATAAGCGTGTGAGAGGTGGTCTCTGCAGTGGCGCTGATGAAGGGCACTTGTGGTGGCAGTGACCGAATGAGTTTTGTGTGAAGTTTGATGTCTGATTGTATCACAGCTTGCTGACGCACGTCCGGTCAGAATAAGGGCGTATCATTCAGATACAAAGGAGAGCGAAAGTTGTACCGCCCACAAATAAGCCAACCGGGATTTGCGAACACCGATCGGTAATTTTGTAGCTGTTCGATGGGACGATCTGTGCGGACCAGATGCCGGTCAGACGAGTCCAGTGATGTTGTCTTGGGGGCCACATATGAGCCGGACATTATGATGCCAGCTGTGAGCTGATGCTTTTGGAGGTATTCAGACTGGGATTGGCAATTGACAGCGTTGTCCATTGAGATGATGGTTGTGGTATTTCAGTATGGTGTGACTTACCTTTCATGGTAAGTTTGGGCAACACAGTAGATCACCCTTACAAACAACACCAATGCTTAATTTTAGTGCAGTCTGAAAATAAAAACTTCCCCAGTATGCAAAACATCGACGACATCACCGTAAATACCCCTTGCCAACAAAACAGGTTGCACTTTGCGGTGTATGCTCTACACTTACAGCGTAAATAAATGCCTTTTGGCACCAACAGACTACAAAGCCGTACAAAAATCAAGCACTATGTGTACCGGGTTTCAAATCCAACGCGCACTTTTGCTTAGAGGAAGCCAAGGCAGAGTCCCTCGCGACTCGTTCAAGCCTCACAGGAACCCTAAGCTTTTCACAGAGTCACTTGAACCCTGAGAGCACAATGCCCAGATTTCAGTGGCTGAGTTGTTTCACATTTCTACCCCGTCTGTGAAAATTTGAGGATCCCGCATCTCACAGTTCTTGCTATTGACAACGTTGTTAAACAGATATTGTTACTCGCGGCACGAATCGACTACTCTAGAGCCTAGTTTTATTATATCACGTACGAATGCTTGCTTGAAAACGTCATTAAATGAGGACTTCCTGGAAGGTTGATTATCTATGACGTAACAACACATGGCGCATCTTTGAACGCTGCAAACAAAATGTCGCCAGTGTCACTAAGCCTTATATCCAGTACCCATCTCGCTTCTCCCCATCTTTATGCATCGGGTATGACCTCAGCCACTCAACACTCGACTGTTTGCTGCCGGAAATGACCAATTCAGGTGGTGGGCTGCAGTGCTGCACCTCGGACACGTGACCCTACTGACTGGTCACTTCTTCAAGCAGCGATGCAGAGGAACATGTTGCCCTGGTTTGTGGCTTTGGCCGTAAATGGGGAATCTGAAACCGATGTGAGACCTCTGCAGTTTACATTGTGCTGTTTTCCGTTTGTTTCTGTGAAGTTAAGCTTCCGGTAGTGTAATGTTTTTGAGAGTTAGCAATAGCTGTATCGCTTCCGCAAATATTCATCCCCACATCATCTGGAAATTCGTTAAACATCTGGAATAATTGAATGTGAGTATGTACAAAGGCGAATATCTACAAAACAAGTAGGACAATTTGGGATATGGAAGCAGATACAACACTCTCACATCGCCACTTGGCAGCAGAAATGAATTAATTAGCCGGGGTTCGCCGGGTGTAGCAGCCAGCTGGCTAACAATAGACAAGGCCCTCGCGCGAGCCCATCGTGTTTGCCGCATTACATGAAGGCTAATGGTCCATGGTTACGCAATGGCCTGTATGGTCCGTGATCAGTGGCTTTACATCTTTCTTCAGCATCACCGATTATGTCTGCCACTAGTAGGTTGTTAAAATGCAAGAGGGCGTGCATATACTACTCAAGATTCATGTTATTACCATCCTTGGCCTCTATTAAGTCGCAATACACCCCAGCCCGATGAGTCTTCCAAGAAAATATCGCAGCAACTTAACCGTATCTTCAAAAGTGGAAGATCCGTGTTCTTCAACGAGTACTGTTCTGACAGCTCAGGTGGCACGCGACACCCTATCGCCGTGTATCGGCGGCGATGCTGGTGGTCCGAATACGCGGCTGCAGTTCGACAGCTCGTGTTGAAGATGCCATCGCTCTGGACCCGGTCGTACCCACTGCACCGGCAGCGAGGCTCACGAGGGAGCCGACTGCCCACTTGCGTGGTGACACCAACCGGCGACGCTGGTCGATTTGTCGTTGATCGAAAACATATTAGCCTTCGTTGGAATGGATGGCTCTCACTAATGCAATGGCTCTAAACAGCCAGGTGGTTCCTTCTTTTTTGTAACATTTAAGTCGGTGGAAGGCATTGAGCGCATCTGACGAATATATTGGCCAGTCTGAAAGAGAGCACATACCGAGCTGACCAACACTGGCAGAGGAGACCACGACTGGTCAGACCTTGGTCGATGCAGCCCATGACCCCTCGCTAAGTGCACTGCGAGTGGCGTGACTCACTCTCCATGCTCATTAAGCGGCTGTCTCAAACCGGCTGATTAATTCTTAATCGAATTTTATTCAAACCGTTGTCTTTTGAAACTTCTGAGATCCATTCAGCTGACCTAATTAACCTGAATTAATCCTTAATCAAGACATAGAGTCCAGTCCATCAAAAGCATTAGTCATAGCGCCATAGCTCTAGCTAAATTTTTTTCATTCCGTTCCAAACCGGGTGCATTTGTTTGCGAACAGGCAATATGAAGGCGAGGTGAGCGAACAATGCCCAAACATCCCTGGCATGCTGCCGCTGACGTGTTTGTCACCAGCGCTGAGGGGACGTTGAGTGTACACTTGTCACGGCGCTCACAGGTCAAATAACGAACAAGCCTACGCGTGCGGGCAACATGCCGGCCGCAATCGGCTCCTCCCTGGAACAGATGGTGAGATGCGCAGCTGAGACTGTGGAATATCCGTGTCGATCAAAGCTGAAATGAATGGTTCGGTCGTGAGGTCAGCACGAACCAGTGGATTAGCGGAGTAATTTGAATACAGTTGGCTGTAACCCGGTCAATGATGGAACCACGAGGATCTTCCAACAATACAAATTAGTTAAGGGTCACTATAAGGATTATGTGGCTCAACCAATTCTCTTCATTTTGCCGCTTTCCATCCTCTCACGTGGAGTTCTGTATGCATGTGCGTGCCTGTGCTCGCGCGCGCATACACGGTGGGTGGTACGTTACAATCGGGAGCTGCTAATGTCTTTTTTGCGTTTGTGGTGCTATGCTTTTCCTCGTGCTCATTACGAAGGAAAGTATTGTCGTCACGCAAACGCAGCGACTGAAAACTAGAAACAGAGTCCCTGCGCGCGAGCGGACCGCCTCCAAACTCGGCTAAGCCGATCCCAGAAACGCCGTCTCGCTTCCAGCAAGCGATCATCACGCGTAAAAGTGCGTGCTGCCCTCAGCTTGTGTTGTTTCCGGTCCGCTGATGGAGCAGGGGACGGAGGTGACAAACGACGGTGTGCGAGGAGAGAACGGGCCCATCTGACACGCCCCTTGAGTTACACGGTCGCGATGACGGCGCTAGATCTAGGGCAGCCGAAACTGCAGCTCACCTTACTCGCTACCTGCGACCTTTCACACGGCGCTTCGTAACACAGTGTATTATACATATGAGCCCCATCCTCGGCGCGTACGCCTCATTGGCGACAGTTCCGTCGTTACTGACGCCCGCAACCGCCGCCTCACGGGCTCCCTGTGATACCGAGGGCTGACGACGGTCTGTCTGTGTTCTGGATCGCTCCTTCTCCCTCAGAGACCGTGGAGGGAACCCGTCCCGTGTCCGTCCCATTGTGGTGCGCCTCTCCCGCCTCGGGGTCCGTGGAGAGTGGTGGGTCGGCTCATCCTATCGGCACCGATCGGAGCAGCCGGCGTTGGAAAACAAACAACAGAAGAAAGGGGCCGAATTCCTGTGGTCGTCTGGGAGCTGCTGGGTCGGGCACGCGTTCATTCGGTTGCGGACCCAGTGGGTTGGCGGTAGATTAGTGTAACCTTGATGTATTGAATAGTGTACTTTTACCCTTTTTACGGTACGGTCATATATGATAGGACAAGGACCTGATTTGTCATTAAGTCTGAAATGCACAGAACTAAGAAAAACATGAATGAAACTCATAGAATGTCGCCAGTTGTATCAAGAAGTCAAGAAATTCCACGTCGGAAGCGTTGTGTTTCATCATCAAGTGCTTATTCGTCATTTCACGCGTGCAGTACTTTATTATTTGGTCCTATGCCACCAAGTTGGCAAACGTCGCTTCGGTTTATCCCAGATTCTAGGCATTTCCGATTTAGTACCAAATTTCGTCCCTGGGAACAATACAAGCGTGGAAGAGGCTGTTACGAAGGTGGCTGAGGATACCTGACTTGTCATGGGGTCGAAGAGCAGTTCTTCAAAACAGCTTTGGTAAGCGTCTTTCGTGCAATCGATAAACTTGGGAACGAGACATAAAGATAGTGGAAGCCAAACCGTGATTACAAATGTGGACGACCCTCGCATCGTTTTAAACATAGGCCCTGCGGTTAAAGCGTACCTTGCCGAACAGCACTGACTTCGACTAGCCACTGGGACGGATCCATGCCCGGGGTCTTGTGCCTAGGGTCCGGGGTCCTGTGCCTGGGGTCCGGGGCTCCGTGCCTGGGTCCCAGGGTCTTGCGCCTGGGCCCGGGATCTTGTATTGGTTAGCCTAGGTGTGGTCAGGTTCATAAAGCAGAACTACGCATTACACAACTGCTTCAACGCGCACACTTTGCATTCATAGAGCCTGACATTCATAGCTTAACCGACTCTCTCTGTCGGCAAACACTTGTTAACAGCGTGCCCGTTAAACCCTAAGAATGCCCTTTTTTCGGTGGTTCAGATCACTGCATACAAGTGTGATCTATAAACGGCATGCGATGCAGCTTCCCTGCACGAAACTCACCACTGTTTGGCCCAGGTGTGCGTGATGACCTCAGATGTCCCGTGCGGTGCCCACTGGACAGCACCCCCCCCCCCCCCCTTACCCTTCTAATGGCTGGGGATGACCGCCGAGCGACGGAATGGGGACAGCGGCGCATAGATCTGGCTAAAGATAGGCACGCGCCTGATGGGCGGGCAGGGCTTCCAGCCCGTCGCCTGAGTGCTATTTAATGGCCCGAGATTACTGGATCTCTGATTTGACTTTGGATTGGAACGCACAGTTTGTAGCTGGCGCCAGGATCTATGCTGGCGCCAGGCTGTTGTCGTGCCGAGAGGGAGAGCGACTCGAGAACATAAAATGTAAGGCTATAGTTTGCCTTTTCAGTTGAGAGGGCTCTTGACCACCAACTTGGCAGCAGCCCTCGCTCCCAGCATTTGTCATTTTTCCACTGCTCAGCCCCACTCATTTTGCGAAACTACACCCGTCGCCCTGGCAAGATGCCCTGTGATATAGACAAACGATCGCGGTGTGGTGTACATGCATATAAACGGTGAACAGGCTGCCAAGGTATGGATGAAGTTCTATTGCTTGAAGTTCACAGCAAATCGTCCCAGGGGAAGTCCTTCAGAACGCGTGGATTGCGCTGCGTTGAGACAAGCGTCCAGCCCATCCAGCCCAGAATGATGCTTGTTATTCCGACCCTGACCCCCGCCTCAGCGTTAAAGATCACAATAGTGGTGGAAAAGCAAGGATGGATGTTCACAGGATGGCACCGTGCCATTGTACTACAGTCGCTGGCTAGCTGGTTCAGCTTTGAACCGTACCACTGGTGATCGTCTTTGATGGGATGTTTAATCATTGTGGGCTTAAGCGTGATAGAACTTGGCGCTTAGATTGGACTCAAGTTTTCAAACTTAAGTATTTCGGGGGTCAATGACAAATGGCTGAAAAAGAACGATAACAGCAAAGAAGGAGAAATAACGAGAAAAATGAACAGCAGTCAGATGTCGCAACCCGTAAGCAAGGATATTTTTGGTGGACTTAAGCCAACTGTGTCATGACATGTTTTAGGTCGGAAAAGCACAAGCTTTCCTTTCTCACGACTTGATAGGACGCAAGTGGACATGGTACAGCCACATACTTTGGATGGACGCTGTATGGGTATGGCCCACGTGTAGGACAAAGACCACCCAAGCTGATCCGACATGGTCGGGTGGAAGGCAGTCGGATGGGCCATGGACGGGTGTTCACCGGAAGGTGTGGGACATATTTGGATGTCAAAGGTGGACAGGATGACGGATGACGGCAGATGAACAGGAGGATGGTTGACACACCGATGGACGAAATGGCGGCTGACACACAGATGGACGGGGTTGGCTGGCTGGTTGGCACACATGCACAAACACGGTTGGCACATGGCTGGTTGGCACATACGCACACACACACACACACACACACACACACACACACACACACACACACACACACACACACACACACACACACACACACACACACACACACACACACACACACACACACACACACACACACACACACACATGGAGGGATGGATGGTTGACAAACAGATGAACGAAAAATAACGGATGACACATATAGAAGGGATGACGAATGGTGCGCCGATAGACGGAATGACGGTTGACACTGAGATGAACAGCATGACGGATGTCATACGGATGGACGGGATGGGGTAATGGATGACAGAAAGATGAACGGGATAATGAATGACAAAAGGATGGGCGGGATGACGGATGACACACAGATGAACGGAATAATGGATGACAGACGGGTGAATGGGAATGGGCGGGCGCAGCGAACAGGACGGATATGGATACGGATACATGTGACGGATGCGCATACATGCAGCGAAAAGACTGGCGCTTGACACAGGTCGACATCATTTTCGTGAGCGGTTGAGATACGCAGACACATGCATCTTGATGACAATATTATCAAGCCAAATCTTCTAGATGAAGCGCACATACAATTCCAAGGTTCTTAAGAAAACGTGCACAGATGGCCCAAATATATTTCAGTGGATATGATGTCTTGGAAGAAAGCGTGCCGCAGAGCGGGGCCTTCATTGCGATTCTCGAGTTCTCCCTACCGAAACAAAATAAGCAGCGCGGGGCCACACATGCACGACAAATCCTCCGAGGGGGATCGCGCCGGGTGGCGCCAGGCTCGCAGGCATTCCCGTGTCGCTGGCGGGAGGCAGCGATGCACAAACCGTAAACATGCCGAGGCAAGGTCGCTGATCTCGAGCGTTTCATCAGCTGTGGACGCGCCCGACTACCGCGGTGCAGTGTTGCATCACAGAGGCATGTGTGCAGTTTACATGGCGCCATCTCCGGCGATGCGAAACCAGGATGAGGTTTCCCTGGTAGCCAGCTGCACTTTGCAAGGCCTGAGCTGCGTTTAATGCTTTATTATAGATCGACTAGCAATTAAGCAATGGGTAGCCTTCAGCTCAGTTGGGTACAACATAAAGGCCCTTGGCTCTTTTATTATTGTACAGCCAGAACAGATTACTGGCAATGCGCGTGTAGTAGATGTTGAGCTTGGACCGTGAGAATCTGTGAATTATTGCGCGTTTTGAAATAAAGTCTAACGTTTTGACATAGAGTCTAAGAGGTTTCAGGGTCTCCTACAAAGTTCAAAAACGATACAGGCCGTGGCATCCGAAACATCTGGACCGCGCGCCAGCCGTCAAGAGGTACTCCACCTAACTTCGCGATGACGTGGTTAGTGGTTGAGATTCTGTGCAGGCTATCCAAGAAAGCAAAATTAGGAACTAAGCGAGAAATACAAAAATGGGACGCCGTCACGACCACCTTGTAACTCACATTTGTGGTCAACACCACACCGCGTGACAGCCGGGATGGTATGATCTTCTCGCTGCTGGCACTGCCGCGTGCTTTGCACTGAGCTCCAGGTGCGTTTCAGGCGTTCAAAGTGCGGTTGCTTCACCCCGAGTGTTTTGAAATTCCGGCACAAAGAGGCTTTCCGGATTTTTCCGGTCACAGGACTGGTTAGAGAGGGCCACTACCGCGCCAGGTGGAGATAGTAAATGTGTGGAAACGTGGTCCAAAGAAGAAAGTATCAATAAACAAGTAAATACATACATACATACATACATTCTTCCAAATTATATATATATGCATATATATATATATATATATATATATATATATATATATATATATATATATATATGCATTGACGCTTGAACGAATCCGAAATAAAGCTGAAAAATCTTGCGCAGCCCGATAAAAACCCTTCCTGTACACCGAAGTGCGCAGACGACCACCTTTCTGGTGGACGAGGACGTCCAGGAAGGGCACTCTGCCATCTGACTCCTGTTGCATCGGAAATCTGGCACCGGAAGCAAAAGTGCCGTCATGCCCGTCTGTTAAAAATGCTCGTGTATCATGTGCGTAATACCATGTAGGCAATATCATGCGCCCATACTCGCGTATTCGTCATTCGTAATGTATTCCCGCTCATCAAATTTTTCAGGAAAGAGGAGTCAGATGGTAAGATTGCATTCCGGGACGTACCAGCAGTTTCATTTAGCGACAAAATTAGGTTAAATTATGAACATGTTTACATAACAGCTTGAGCGAAGCCACTTGCAACGTTTTGGTTACGTTTCCGACTTAGTTTGCAATTTGGCGAAAGTGCGGTTTTTAACAATTTAATTGGCAGATGTGATACGATAACGGTTGGGCACGTAGTGATAAATAAAATGAAAGAATTTAGTCCCTTTTGCCACAAGGCTACCTTTTCTTTTCGCTTTATGGTGTCCAAAACCACAAACTTCACCCGCACCTGCAAAATGTAAGCGTATCGCCAAATGCTCATGTCAAGATAAACGTGTTGTAGTTGGTGATTGTTGGATGCTGTAACGTGTTGTGTTGTGCGGAGCGTGGATAACTGCTGAATGTTGACAACCCACAAGTGACGTTTACACATCAAGTAATGTCGCACGCTGCTGCCGCCAGACGATGACGGCAGGGTACCATTTTTATTGCATTTTGCCATTATGTCTTTCGTAATGAAAAACGTGCTGGGCAGCATGGTGCTTCCAGGACTTTCAGCCAGTTAGCAGCGCAGGTCTGCAGAGTGAGATTCAAGCGGAAATCATATATTTTTACAATATGCTACATGATAAGATTATCGCGAACGCATGCTTCTCACGGATTTGTCTGGATCAAGAACAATCGCACGCTTAACAGCCCACATCTATCATCGGCAGAAAAACCAATGAGACTAATGGAAATCCTCGCCCACGCAAGCGTGACAGTGCCATGCATTCCGTACAAGAGCGTGGCAGAGCATGACCACACCTTCCCGCTCCAGGCACGCATGCTGACCAGCTGGTGATCAATGACCCGCTGACGAGCTGCTGACTTGCGGTGATTTACGGGGCGGTGCAGCAGGGGGGAGCTGAGTATGTATTTGTCGCCCCACAAATTTTTGGAGGTCCCTTTTTCCAAGCTAAAGACATTGTAGCTATCGGTAAGTTACCCAAACTGAGATGAAGGAGCAAGAAAGCAATACATCGGGCTAGAGAAAGAATAATTCGGGCCATTGCTGAGCTAGAAAGTAATAAATCGGGTTCAGAAGATCCCTTTCTAATTCAAGAGGCTTGCTTTTCGAGCAATAAGACCATATTTATAAAAAGGTAGGCCATACAGATGTTTAGAAGACCCAGTGCTACGTTAAGGGGGCTACTTTGCTGGCTCGACAGGCCCTCGTTACGAACAAAGAATCCCCTGTTCTGGGAAGGAAGGCAACCTTTTTGTTCAGGGGGCTTCATTTCTGGAACAGGAAGCCCCGTTTCCGGAACAGAAATTCCCGTTTTGAGAAAACGAGGCCCTTTAGCTAGATTTAGAGGCTTCCTTCACAACTCGGAAGCATTCGGCTCCGGATTGGGGGTCCGTCTTCGCATCAGGAGGCCCTTTTCTTGAGCAGAAACTGGAACAACCCTTTTGTTTTCAGGATAGCGAGACCCCTTTATGAATAATTAGAACCGCTCCATTCTTAATTTTTCATTGCCGGCATTTACTTACTAGAGCATGTAACAATTGAATGAGGGAGCACGTGCCCTCAGTGCCCCTCCCCCTCGAACACGACAATGCCCATGAAGCCTCCAAGTGAGGAGGCCCCATTTCGTTTAGGGGCCCTCTGAAAAAGCTGTCTCGGACTCAAAATCCGTGGTGCCACCCCTGCTGGTTTGTTTCTACGCTTTTGAAACCTGCAGAGCCGGCCCATATCTCCATCAAGAGAAAGGAGCTCACGAATACAAACAATGCCAGACATATAGACTTTAACAATGTCAAAATAATAGAGAAAATATAACAGGTTGTTTCAAGGTAGTATCACCTCACTGACTTTCGTTGTATGACACTATCTTAGACTGCAGTAATACTAATGGATAGCTTCTACGATGCTTTCGTTAGTCCTGTCAATCCCTAAATATTAGTTGCAGCGATGGTGCAGGCCGAGTTAATCTTGTTCGTAATAAACGAGAATTTGCAGATTTAGAGGCCCGGCCCGAGCATCACGTCTTCTGAAAGTGTACTGCCTTTGCAGCCATTTATCGCGGGTTGAAAGAGCTTCCAGTAACAAAAACGCAATCCATAAAATTATATGCTATTGAAACCGCTACGTATATGCCCGCTTCTATTTCATCGGTCGTATTTTTCTGTACCATTACAATCCTGATTTCTCCGTCCTCATTTGATTATCACGGAACAAAGCAATTCTCAAATTGCAGACACGTTAATAAACACAGGTCGAAACCAGGTGCAAATCTTGCTGACCAGGCGTCGTAGGGAAGGAACAGGGACTGACAAATTCAGACAGACGAAACGACGGACAAACACACTGTAAAAGTGTATGTCGATGTGTATGCAGGCGGTCACGTGGTTACGGGCGGACGATAGGTCCACCCCTTTTGGGACGTTCCTGAGGTTTAATGTCGGACCCTAGAAATCAGAACAGACGAAGATTTCTGAGGTCCACCCCTTTTGGGACGTTCCTGAGGTTTAATGTCGGACCCTAGAAATCAGAACAGACGAAGATGTAAAACAAACCGCGCAGTGCGAGCGAGTCTGCCAGCAAAACTTACGGCGGGTTCTCAAAGCTGTCCAATGCATGAGTGTAACAGTAACAGACCGGAAGGCAAGCAATGCCTTCCTTTCCGAAACCAACCTGGGGCAAGTCTTAATGATGTGTGGTCCAAATCTAGCTGGGGTCTAAACCACGCAAGAATTAATCATGCAAGCCACGCACGTGCTTAGCCGTGTTTCTTTAACCAATATCCACTCCAACATTTCAGCACCTCACAATGCTTTGTTCACAATTGCCGAGGCCGTAAGTTATTGCAACTTCATCACTGTCATCGTTCGGCACCCCTACACGTAATCAGAGTTATAGCTGGCCATTTTAGTTTAAAAATGCTAACTGAGAATTATCATGCGATTCCTACATCACTGGACATCCCCGATTCACTTTTGAGGCAGACTTTCAGCGCTTTGCTGACACCAACGGTATCAGTTGCAGAGGGTTCTTGGATTCATTAGTTAACTTTGTGCTCTTATCTACGTGATAACGACCGACAACTCCCACATCCGTTATCGCCTGGCTCGTCCCACACAACAACAGGCGCCGAACTGGCTTAGTACGATAGTTTTTACCTGCAAGGCTCAGACCGAGCGAGCATTACTTGAACCATGATAGCATTTCCAGGTTCAGGGGCCCGGGCTCCACGGTTTCTGGAAGCAAACATTTTTGCAACCACTGATGGCAGCTTCCACGGGCTTGAGAACACGAAATGGTAAATCTTTCATGGGTCGTCTGAGATGCTAATCATGCTCAGCTTGTGAAAACTCGTCAGCATTTATCTCAAAATTTGTACTTGCATGTATGTGAATATATAATAGTAAATATTTGTATGTAAATATGAATATGCATGCATGTTCAAATAACTTGTATCAAATAACTTATAAAAATATTTAAATAACTGATATCTAAATACCTTGTATATATATATATATATATATATATATATATATATATATATATATATATATCCTTTATTTTCTGTCTTTCCACTTGTACCAATTACGGGATTTCTTGGCATGCACCTTATTTCTTTATGATTCTCTTATATGTACCTTCGATCTCGGTACGTAAGAAATGTCCTCTAAAAGCTTGTTGCATATATTTGTTTGAATCTACTTACAAGCCCGTCGAATGGGCGTAATTTTCCTGCAACATCGCAATCTGACCAAAACACAGCCTTTTCTTCGAATAACGCATGAAACATCAAGTTTACAACTTGCAAAAAAGTGAGGTCCACGGGATGAATGAAGCCAAAGCAGATGCCGACAGCCGGCCGAGTAGTGGCACGAGAACACGGGTAGAGCTAATTCACATATAGAAGGTAACAAAAGGCCGTCATGGTCACCTGTGGGTCGGTGTGTGTGTGCGTGTGTGTGTGCGTGTGCGCGTGTGCGTGTGCGCGTGCGTGTGCGTGTGCGCGCGCGCGTGCGTGTGCGTGTGCGCGCGCGCGTGTGTGTGTGTGTGTGTGTGTGTGTGTGTGTGTGTGTGTGTGTGTGTGTGTGTGTGTGTGTGTGTGTGTGTGTGTGTGTGTGTGTGTGTGTGTGTGTGTGTGTGTGTGTGTGTGTGTGTGTGTGTGTGTGTGTGTGTGTGTGTGTGTGTGTGTGTGTGTGTGTGTGTGTGTGTGTGTGTGTGTGTGTGTGTATCGCTTTTAGGACATTTCGAATGATCGATCGCAGATCTGGAAAACCATGGAACGGACAAAGACGTGAAACTATTTGCATGGTGTAGGGAAATGTACCGCTCACGATTCACAAACAGTGACCTGGACGACTCGACATAGGTGTGTTGGTTAGCGACCGAGAAAGGAAGAACGTCACCTTTTCCAAAACCATTTTGCTTGCATTTGCTTCAACTGAGAAAGATCTGATGAAGGGTTGAAAGAAAGAATGAGTGGTGAAAGGCGCCGAGGAAGAAATAGATGTATTGTAACCGGTATCCTAGAAAAGTATTAATATTTCCACAACACTTTGATCATTTGCTAAAAACGTGAAAATCCATTCGCGTAACTGAGCCTTGAACAAACTGAGCGCATCCAACGCGGATAAAGGGGCAACATGCCTGTTTGTAAACTAAAAAAACTTGTTAGCATAGGGTCATAAAGCCATCCACCTCCAATCGCTAATTATTAGCTTCACCCACGTTAGAACACTCACGTTTAGTGTTTTATCGCTCGTCGCACGCTGAAAATGTGTCTTACTGTTTGTTACAAGCGAGGCTGTAGGCCGACTTTCCCATTTGACGACATGGAAAAGCACAACTTTCAAGTTGCGAAAAACTCGAAGAGCATGGATAAAACCGGATCCGTATCCCGACGACCCAGCATGGTAGCCTGTAAGGGAACGCCTTCTGCCGAAAGGGAATATGGCCAGTCGTGTCGACAAAGGCATGCATGTATGTTGTGCCGGACTGTCCCGCCCATACGTGCTCTAACGATGATGCCGCCTGTTTTGGGGGTGTTTGAATAATTGGTATCAGATCCCAGTGACCATAACAGGTGAAGGCGGGAAACCAACGACACGCCGGAGGCGAATGTACCCAGCATAACTCGTTAGCGGATCTGAAAAGCATGCTTCCATAGGCATGCACCTACACCAGATAACAGACAGAAATCAACCATTGTCACCTTTTCCGACACAAGATCTGTGCTTGCTGGCAGTCTTGTTCATTGCTGCTGATATCCGTTTGCGAGATTGGCGTATTTTACGGCAGTTTGTTCTCAATTGCCCAAACTGTAAACACAGCAAAACATCCAACCATAGCGTCGACTAACATAGCTAACCCTTATCAGGTCTACAGCCAGCCGTTAGTTTAGCCACTAATATCACATAAAGGGACCTCCGCCCGCTAGATGACTTCATAAGCTTACTTTTGGACACCACCTACTTAGCAACGAACAACGCTAACATCTGTTGTGGTCTCGCTTTCCCACGTCGCACAAAACGACCTTCTGCCTTGCTATCAACTGAACCAACTCCACTGTATCACCGCAAATGCTCGACTCAAGTTGATTCTGAACCGAACATTTCATCACGTTATTCCACAGATGTCTGCACTCCCGGACTATGTGCGTGAGTACTGTTCAGGGACCCTGGGTCAACGAATCGGCTCCCCAAAGACCATCACAGTTTACTCGGCAGCCGAGCAAGGTATCTCACTGTGTTCTTCCTGTGGAGTTTATGCTACAGGCAAAATGTTTTGAAGGACTACACTTGTATATGCTCGGCAAGTTCTGAACTTGTAGTGTGAATTCGATCAGTGATTTTGTCGGCACGGTATAATTTTTCTTTCTGATTGGCATTTTATGTAACGCTCCCGCTGTCCCACTGCTTCAGAATGCAACTTCTTACAAGTTTCTCTCGAAGTTGGCGTGAGGCAGACCTGTAACTATCCTTACGCGAGGTTTGTTGTCAATGACTAGGCACCATCCTCAAAACATAAAGGTAATACAACTTCTACTTTAGACCCGAGCCTCAAGATATTTAGGCTCGATTGCTGCAAAACTATAACACTTGCCAATATATGACAACATCTCAACTTTTAGCACAGGAGACAAACTCTAGCAATGATTCTACAAGACGCGAACCCAACTCTTCTGCAGACCAAACGTACACCTCCCGCCCGCCCCCGCTGCATCTCTGCTGGGCTACACTGAGACGGAAAAACGCATGCGTGGACCGACCAAAATCTATCAGAGCATAATATGAGACTTCCGCCGAAACGCACGGCTCTGCCACAGTCGCCAGCGCTGACACACACGTAGAGGAAGACAATTTTGGGTTAATGTGCGTGCGAGGGCCGGGGCGCGGTGAGGTATTGAACAAATTTATGGAAGAAGTGAAAGGATGGAACTATTTCATTATTGTCATCACACTTTTTGTGCGGATATCACAGCCGTAATAAATATCACGAAGTGAATTCTGGTTGCGACAATGAAAGCAATCATTTGTTGAATTGGGTATTGCTTATTCGTTTTCCACTTTTTGAGCTCCAAGAAAATTTGCGAAGACTACATATTATCTGTAACGAATCATCCACTCGACTTTTGATAGTTCACGTGAAGTCGTCATCACCAGTCTTCATGTTTCATCGCTAGTCTTTATGTTTCATCGCCAGTCTTCATGTTTCATCGCCAGTCTTTATGTTTCACCACCAGGCTTCATGTTTCATCGCCAGTCTTTATGTTCCACCACCAGTCTTCATGTTTCATTGCCAGTCCTCAGGTTTCACCGCCAGTCTTCAGGTTTCACCGCCAGTCTTCATGTTTCATCGACTTTCTCTCCATACCAGCCACCTTCAGAGACGCGGGGCGAGCGAGAAGACAACCAAGCTGTGCGCCTTCACCACGCATCATCATCGCCATCGGCGCTAAAACCTCAGCGACCGCACTCAAAGCATTGTGGGAATACTGTTTCGGATCTGCGGTGGTTCAATGAATCAGGTTACACGCCTGGCGAGCTTTCATGGTCTGGGCTTCTTCCTCGGCTTGGGCTGAACCGTGAGCTGTTTCAGAAAAGGTCCTAAAACAAGCGCGACTGACCGATTCCTGATCACCTGTTGCCGCCGCTCTGGACCACACGACAATGATCTCGGTCCGCAGCTTGGCGACGGCACATTCGCCTCAGCATTCAGCTGGTTTCCTGTCCCAACGCCTCCGTGACAGAGATCTGACACGATGCAGACAAAAGCGCATCCAAATCAGTGGATTAATTGTCTGCACTTGAGCGCGCGGCGCCGGTTGCACGCACCCATTCACACTTATTTCGGTACGATGGCCCGTTTTCTGCTCCGCCAAACGGCTTTGGCTGCAGCCTGCCCGCTCGCCGGTGCAGATTTATTGTGCCGATCGCCAATTCTTCGCCTGAGCGCTCGTTCCGTATTTGGTGGCCGCGACCGTCCACAGTGCGCCACCGGGCGAGCTGGGGGCCCGCAGGCCAGCCCGGTGCCGTTACTCAGAGCGGTAGCCGCCACCGCCGCCCCACCCGCGGGCCGATGCGGTAGCGATTGGGCTGCGGCGGCGGCGCAGAGTCGGTCACGTGCCCGGCCGGTGACCGAGGGACCGCGCGGCCCGGGCCCGGTCGGCCCCCGCTGCAGACCGGTAACGGCACGCCGCGGCGACCGTCAGACAGCGGATCGCCGCTCCTGCGTGGCCGGGCTCGTGGCTCTGGCCTGCAGCGTATGCGGCGGGACGATGCAGCGGCATCTGATGCCGTATCTGTCGAATCACGTCGCAGGTCCGCTGAAGCGTGTCCGGAGACGTTGAACATGACAGCCACCTTGGTTCGCCCACCACTCCCAATGTTTCCGAGCGAAGTGGCAGGCCTGTGTGGGCGTGGTGATAGAACGTTGCTGACATGGAGTCCCATTGTCCACTTACGTTCCTGCAGCATCATTCAGGACGTTCCATCACCGCTGCATGCCAGCGGGTTTGCCATAAGTGTGGCACATTCCTGAGCCAATCAAGAAGCGGGTCTAACAACGCGTTCCGTAATGCGCGAGTGCACCATGTGACCACCCGCGTCAGCCCGCGTTCTGGCCTGGTGCAACAGTGTAGCGTCGTGCAGCCGCCTTCCGCCCCATTGCATGCTGGATGGCAGGACGGCATAAGCCGCGACCATGGAAACGAGCATCGAGCTGGTTCCCATTGCAACTCGAGCCTGCCCCGAAACGGAACACTCTCCGCGGGAGTCCGTGGGTCGGAGCCGTGTGTGTGCAGATGTGGGTGGAAGGACCACACATTGCAGCTAAACAAGCACCATTCATTGCCACTGTTTGCTGCTGGCAGTCCAAACACCCGCGGAAGTTCGAAGCTGTGGGTTAGAAACGTCGGCCGATGCGAGCTCAGGTGGTCCCCATGGACGTATTGCGGGGGTGGCACGTTCTGAGATCGGTTGGAGAAAGGGGGCTCGGCCGAAAGGTTGACCTGCCTACCTGCCTACCCCTAAAGCCTAGTTTTTCTGGAGTTCGACCGCTGAAATTTGTGTCCTCAGTGTTGAAATAAAAAAAAAACATTATTGATGTTTCGTAGATTCAGAATTGTTTTCCTGCAGAGAAATGACTTCCCTTTGAAGTTAATGGGAGCTGTCTTACGCAAAACGCCTAAAAGTAAAGAAAAACATGTTTCAAAGAAGAAAGCATATTAGTAAGTCTTAGAAAGAGACAACTAATGACTTCTGCCGTCGCTGATAGTGTTATGTAACCACTACAGCCACAAGTATGCTACAGATACACTTGTCACTGTTGGGACGACATACATTAGCTTTTACCTGGAACAACGTGCACTTTTGAAATCTGTCGTATGTTGCGATCAGTTGTTCTTTATCCCAATCCAGGCAGGATCATTGGAAAGGCTTGTCACGGATCGTCTGGCGCCAATTTAACATGACATTAAAAGTGATGTGTATAGGTACCTTCTGCCCGCATGGTAACTTTTGGACCTAGTATACCAAAAATTAAGGCGACCATTTTGCGTTCACTTGACCAAGTATTTCCCCATTGTCAATATGCACTGAGGGGGCACAGAATAACATTGGGGTGGGAGGTGAGGAGCTCGGCCCATCGAAACCATATAAAGTAACGCCCTTAGAATATTGTCAGTGTCCATTTCGCGGGCACTCTGAGGATCCGTCAATGTTCAGAAGGTAGCCCGGCTCCCTCGGTTCTGACCCGCGCAGGATCAAGGGGTTACATCCTTAGCTTACATAACGTGCAATCAGTGAACGTAAGGATGACATGACCGGCAGAGCACGATACTGGTCTCGCACGCCATACTTATCTCGCCAGTCGATTCACCATTCGCTGATCGATCACATGCACGGTATTTAAGCCAATACATGCGCCGGAACAACTCACGTCAGACCTTTCTCTCAGGCACCAAGACTTTTTCAGAAATCGCCCACCTCAACGTTTTCGGAAAATGGGTGCACGCAACAGTGTCACGAGACTGCGGGATGGTGGAGGCTGGGCTCGGGGTACCGGACGGCCCGCGCCACGGTCGGCGGCCGCGGTCACCGGCCCGCTGGTGGTCCCTGCGGAGGCCTCGTCACGACTCAGACGACCGCAGCGGAGATGAGCTGGTGCCCCGTCGCGGTCCATGGCTGAATGACGCAGCTGGGTGAGCTGCCACTCCGTGTGTTGCTCGCCAACTTTTTCCAATGGTTATCGCCTGACTCACGCTTGTTAGTTTGACATCTGGGAAAATGTGCAGCTGATCTCGTAAAGACAGACTGAGTTTACCGTTACGTGGGCGAGAACACCGAAACGCCACAAGGCATGGCCCGCCTCACAGCTGCACCGGGCGTCCATCCTAATCTCGAGCCGCGACACCGCGACCGATGCACCGCAGCGCCGAGCGCTCGCTCCTGGTCTGATCCACGAGCTCCATATGGGGCCGCGCCGCCTCATGAATGGCGGAGGAGGTCCTCTCGTGCGCAGTTAGACCCCGGGCCGGCCGTCCGCAGTCGCCGCCAGAATTAATGCCAGCGTCGCAGATGATACCCCGAGATGTGCACGTCAATGCGGAGGCGCGGCAACCGGTTCCAGTCGGTCGCGGCACGACCTGGCGGCGCTGGTGTGACGTGCATAACAGAGGGCCGGCGCTGAACGACGAGCACAGGTGCTCGAGGCCCTCAAGCGGATTGGTTGCCGTGGGCGCACGCTTGAAGCATGCAATGGGCGGGTTGCCACCGTCGATGATATCTAGGAACGACAAACTGTCGATGACATGAAATGTGGTATAACGCCCAGCCTGAAGCGGGCAACGCCAGGTTATGATATTGAAGCATTAAGATGTAAAAATATGAGTGATGTTCGAAACCCCAGCGCCAGTGACAGTGCACGCATTCGTCTATCGATTGTGATCAGGTACGGCTACATAACTATGTCAATGTTGGGCCCTGCAGCTGTACAAAATTCATATTTATTTACTGACAGGAATGGACAGTTCTGATAGCCTCATTCCTCGGAGAAAAACCAAGAGAATAGAGATATAGATGCGTTGATATTTCGGCAACCTGCCTTTATCCAAACAATGGTAGAACAGCCAACAACAGGCAACATTTTACACTTCTGCTATTGTTTCGATAAAGGCAGGCTACCGAAATATCGACACAACTATATCTCCATTCTCCTGGTTTTTCTCTAAGAAACGAGGTTATGACTACTGTCATCTACGTAAATAATGTTCCTCGCAAATGCACTTGACAACTTACTGCTGACGGGGGTCCTAAGATTCGTCACCCAGTAGCTACGGTAGTGAGTGATCGTGAGCTCGAATCACCTAAGAGGAAGGCTAGATCTCCAGTCCCTTCAGTAGCTATGGTAGTGAGTGATCGTGACCTCAAATCAGCCAAGAGGAAGGCTAGATCTTTAGTCCCTTGGGTAGATCTGCATTCAACTTACCAGGTCGTTGCAATTTGATCGCTTTGGTCTCCGCTGCCCTTGCTTCTTCCTACGCAAAACCATTGACTAATTGCGCTGATCCAGGCAGTCCTCGGTAACCAAGCATTGCTGTCAGGATTACATGAATTTCGTCTGTCTGGAGGCTGCAGAAAAAAACGCCGGTTCATTAGCGGCCTTCGCGTTATTTTACGACGCATAAAACCACTGCAGAACCATAAGCGTTGTAGTCTTTTATGACTGAAACGGGGTCAAGTCCAGTAAAGATATGCGATTGACCCTCGCAATACATTACTTGGCCTGAGCAGAAACGCCTTAGTTTCGTATTTTCCGACCTTATGAGTTCTACTACTGAAACTACGGACCCCCTTAATACGAGGGACGGAGATAAACGAGATTTTAAGAGACCGCTTGGATGACCGTTGTAGGAATACTCGGCGTTCCAAGTCAGGGCTCATGGTCACGAGCAAAACAAAAAGTTTACAAAAAAGCAAAGAATACAGATTTAAAAACTTCAGACTCGTGGGAAGCAGGAAAGGCTTCTAAGGTGTTCAGACTCTTCCAACAAAAAGGCGCCGACACCAAAGGCGATCATTGGGGAGTATCCGTATCAGCTGCGAGTCATGGGGCTTATGCTTCTGTGCACACTTTTCACGCTTCTTTGTTTTTTTAAAGATATTCACAACTCGCTCTATCACGCTATTTCATTTCTGGGCAGGTAAGATAATCTGAGCACATGTGACGTGATCTTTTTCACTCCGTGTGTTATTGAACACTCATTAAGACATTCTCAAGACAAATTGTGGTTTTTCTGGAGGGACTACTTAACTCTCTCTAACGCTTTGGTGGTGTGCAAGCATCAACCCAATGTGCTTGAAGCCACACGAAGTTATGTAACGACGTTACCACGAACGATCCATTTTATCTTTACATAAAGCATCATGCTGATGAGTGAGAGTGCGGTAGCTACATTCCCCGCTTGTTCATTGTCCAACTCAGGTATGTTTAATAACGGAGCAGCCTGCTCATGATGTCCGTAACCATGTGCTGCAGGGAACCCATATTTCCTCCACGGTATCAATCTGGCCGCCTTCAGCACAGTCGAGCCGAATAGGCTGGTACTCAAGCGGAGATAAGGTCCATCGAACGATGCTGCTCTTGCCTCCCGGAGACAGCGATGTATCGTTCGGTTTATATAACGGATCCTAGCGCTGGTGCTTATTGATCGAAGGTTACTGAGAACACTGCACCATTGCTTTTTACCGACGTAGCCTTTGGCGTCGCTTTCTCATCTCCCAGAGGCGTGCACGTATGTGTCCACCTTAATTTGATATTTGTTTCCTTGGCAAACTATGCTGGTGTCTACGGACTGCGCAGGCCAGCGATCCTTGGCCACCAAAGGCAAAGCAACGGCGTATAGACTTTGGATGTGTTACTTTTGATCTAGAGCCTAATGCAGAAGCGTATTTTAGCGCTTAAATAGGTGTAGCCTACAACACAAGAAGAAACATTGCCACATATCTGGGCGAATCTTTTATGACCAGTCAACATTGGAAACCGGAAGCAGATCGCGACCTGCCTGCTTTATTCGAGAGCTGTGCTTTGGTCTGGAAGCCCCTCAGCCCTCCCCCTAGCACTGATAGATCTGAGCCCAACTTCCCCAAAGTCCGCTGTCCTTTGGCGATGCGCGGGCGGGGCTGGAACGCCGTCGGGCAGCGGGCCGGGAGGTCAGACGGCCGCCGAACGGAGGCCGGCCGGATCGATTGCACGGGCTCAGCAGCAGGGGCAGGTCATCCATCCCGCGGAAACTCGACTCCATCTGTCGACGACAGCTATGTGGGCAGCTCATGCAGCCGTAGATAAGGGATTATGCAAGCGTCACGAATTGTTCTGTGACATGTCTGCGATAAATCGACCGTCGATAAGGCATGGACGGATTCGTTCACGTTGCTCGTTCATTGACCGATGCCGAAAGATCTTCACGGATTTCGGCAATCTCTATTATATTAATCATAAGTTGTCATCTGTCGATGCAATGTTCGTCACAGACGTCGGTCACGGACGTTGCACCGACAGACGACATCGTTTAGTTATGTAAGAGAAATTGCAGGAATCTATGAAGACCTGTCGGCACCAGCCAATGCAGGAGCGTCGTGAACGAATGCGACCATATTGCGTCCCCTTTACCATGTGCCGTCTCGAAATGCTGATAAGAGACGAGCCAAATTCTTCACACCATTCCAGTCCTGGGTGGACCTTTTTGGCATTTTGGGGCCTATGATTCAAATGTGGCGCCCTCCAGGCACGGGCCCGTGTTTTCAGAAACTGCGGCCGCCGGCAGGCTCTTGCACATGCGCTTTAACACGCGTTCGGGTAGGTATCAGTTTGAACCCGAACTTTCTCCAAAATAATTTGCGAACTGCGCGGCGTGCCCGCACCACACCCTGCATGGCTGTAGACAATTTAATAGTGGATCTGTTGGCAAAATAACAGACGTACCTTGTAAAGTAGCTGATCTATGACGGGTCAGTCAGGCCGTGGCTGCCAGCGAGGGCCATTTGTACGGAATCGTTCGATCTCAGGCGACGGTGATGTGTTGTACTAAACCATACATCTCTAGCAAAGCCTCTTACGCAATAGGACAGTTGAATTAAGAATTACAACAAATGTCACTGACCTAAGGTCAGATATGGAGGTTAAACGGAGGTAAAGACTAACCTGCTTTTTTACTGGCGACCCTGCTTTACGAGGTAGGTTTTGGTGCTCATTCCGAATTTATTAATAACAGGGACTGCAACAGACGTGGTTCATGGCCATCTTAAGGGTCAGAGTAGCTTGCTGACCTACCCGAATCCTGTTCTTCTGACTGCTTTCGGCAATCTCTGATCGGCGCTTTTATCCGGTGTAGGGGCTTAGCGTAATCCTTTAAGGTTATTCAGATGAGAAAAAAGCAATCTCGTGGTGTTTTGGTCCCCCTGACCTTTAAAAGGCGAGAAATGCTACCCACCTTAAATGAAAACAAGTGTTTTTTGTTTTTGTTTACAGCAGGTATCTGGATTCAAGGCGGTTGCATGAGAAAATCTGGGGAGAATTTGACACCAATCTAAAGTTTGACCTTGTTTGACGTTAGTTTGCCTCAAGGTCATGATAAAGCCACCGGAAATTTTAACACAAGCGAGATCATATAAAGATTAACCAACCCTGTAAATTTGGTGTATCTGTTTATATTTGGTGCTCTGTTAGTATTTGAGATCTCACAGGCAGTCAAATTAGACGCGACATTAGTGCTACGGCATAGGCGTGTGGTTAAGTCTTTGCTGTTGAAGTAATGGCTGGTTTATATTTTTGCAGTATAAGTTTTGTCATGTGGTATCCATGCTGTTTATGAGTTTTTGTAGTAGGAGTAATGTCGCGTATAAGCGACGACTGGATAAGTCTTTGCTGTATAGATAGTGACAGGTATGAGCTTTGCAGCATAAGTTTTGTCAGGTGACACCCATGTTATGCTTGAGTCTGCAGTAGAAGCAATATCGTATATAAGTAAAGACTGCATATGTTTTTGCAGTACAAGTAATATCGCGTATAACTGATGCTATAGCACGTCTATCAGTAGGAGTTTTGCCGTAGCACTCGCAACTGATGTGACACACCCACAGTCCACATGTCCGGTGCATAATGGCCGGGTACCCCGAAGGTGTATGGGGGATTATGACACCAAATACTGGTTACCATGGGCCGATGAACCGACCACCGAAGATCTACATCTACCGCGTGAAAACCGAAGCACTTTTACGCTGTTTTGGTTATCATTGTCAATCTAGGCCGAGGTAAAGTGGCGATATTCGTCAATCAGTGATTCCAAATTTACTGCGAACAACATGTGCTTGCCAGAATATTGCTATTCTTCATGTGATGTTCGTTTACAGAATGCATTGTGGTAAGTGAAAGAATGCCGCTAAGTGCACACAATGGTACGCATGAACCCGATCTCTCTCTCTCTCTCTCTCTCCCTCTCTCTCTCTCTCTCTCTCTCTCCTTCTCTCTCTCTCTCTCTCATTCTCTTCTCTCTTCTTCCTCTCTCTCTCTCCTCTCTCTCTCTCCTCTATCTCTCTCTCTCTCTCTCCTCTCCTCTCTCTATCTCTCTCTCTCTCTCTCCTCTCTCTCTCTCTTTCTCTCTCTCTCTCTCTCTTCTCTCTCTCTCTCTCTCTCCTCTCTCTCTCTCCTCTTCTCTCCTCTCTCTCTTCTCTCCTCTCTCCTCTCTCTCTCTCTCTCTTCTCTCTCTCCTCTCTCTTCTCTCTCTTCTCTCCTCTCTCTCTCCTCTCTCTCTCTCTCTCTCCTCTTCTCGCTCTCTCTCTCTCCTACTCTCTCTCTCTCTCTCTCTCTCTCTCTCTCTATCTCTCTCTCTCTCTCTTCTCTCTCTCTCTTTCTCTCTCTCTCTCTCTCTCTCTCTCTCCTCTCTCTCTCTCCTCTCTTCTCTCTCTCTCTCTCTCTCTATCTTCTCTCTCTCTCTCTCTCTCTCTCTCTCTCTTCTCTCTCTCTCTCTCTCTCTCTCTCTCTCTCTCTCTCTCTCTCTCTCTCAAATAGAGTACACGTCCCCAACATCACGAGCCAACAAGAATAATTTAACAACGCCGACTAAGACACAGTGTCTGTGGTGAAAACGTAAACCCAGTTAAAACGTCTTTCAAAAAAATTCATCTTGAGGGAGGCGTAAGTAGGGGCGGCGCCATGGGTTTTGAGTTGGGGAGGGGGGCAATATTTTCCAGGGAACCTCCTGAACAAAATTGAACCTCTTTACAGGGGGCCTTCTGCGCAGGGTCATAGGCAAGGAGAAGGGACATCGAGGGCGTGTGCTCTCCCATCAAACTGCTACGTACATCATATCCAGGTAAATAAGCGTCGACGATCAAAATAAAAGTGGCTCCCTCACTATCTAGCAGTCTCGCTGGTGTAAAGGGCCTCCTGTTTCAGGAAAGAACATCCACATGCATAAGAGGGCAGTTTAAACCAGAGCAGGACTCTAAGGATTCCAGATAGGGCTCCAAATCAAGCCAAACAAGGCTTTCCGAGCCAGCAAAGGGGCTCCTTAATGCAAAATTGGACATCCTGATTTAGAGCACTGTCTACCTTATTCAATAAACTCAGGACACAGCAAATGGGTCTCTTGATTTAGCAGAAGATTTTTTGAGCCCGTTTTATAACTAAGTTCAGTTATAGGTCCTCCTCTATCTGAGCTTTAATGCTCTACGTATAGGTACAATGCCTTTAGTTGTGGAAAAAGCACCTCCCCATTTTTGTTTTGGGGGAAGGTAAGCATACGCTCGCTCCCTGCCTGCCGGCAGGGGGTAACCGGCTCCTCAGCCCCCCTCCCCGATTCCCCTGCTGCGCCGCCCGTGACTGCAAACGAGCAACACATATCGTCCTCGAAAGAAAACTTGGTCTACATAATAGACGAGATAATGTGGAGGATGGCGTGGGTGGAAAACCATGACTTGGGCAAATAAAACGCACAGATGCCGAACGAAAAAAGACAATAAACCAGTTTACACATCACATAAGCATCCCTTCTTGCGATTTTGTTAATTATTAACCGGCTCGCAGATGCCAGCGAACAGGTTGTTTTTCATGAGAAACGATGACTCATAACGATGCAATAGTAAAATTCTCAGTCCTGTGATACACGGCTTTTCCCCATTTGATCTGGTGATTGCATTGTCTTCTTATCTATTGGTGCTCAACATCGCGCACTATCGTGCCACGAAGCACAACCAATAGCAGGTAAGGTGATTCCTAAATGTCATTAAAATTTACCAAACCACAGACCTGGTCCAAGTCTGTAACAAGCCCGCCAAGGTCAGACAGAGGTCATGAGCGTCATCCCGAACGCACTTCCTATCCCCATGCACATGACCGAGCCCAAATGACCGAGCCCAAACAGCCAAACGCTGTCCGGCCTCGAGAACAATCGACGCGCCGTCGTGCCGCTGGCTCGCGCACCGGGTTTTGTGCTGGCAGCCAGCTCTCTGTGAGAGATGCGACTAGACATCACCCAGCTCCTGATCCCCTGAAGGGGTTTGCAAATGGAAAGATGTGGTATCTCACTTGAGGCAGACAGTTGTTTGATGCTTTTTAGCGGCGCATGCACTTCTTATGCACGGAGAGGGTGGGTGCGTTTGAAATATGTAACGATGTCAGCCTGTCGTGGGCCGGGCAGGCAATTAAATTGCGCGTGGTTTTGAGGTTTCAGGGATGGGCGACTTGTAGAGGCTTTTGCTTCAACATTAAAATGCTGAGGTAAAAGAAGAAACTTGACGAACAGAAAGCGATATCAAACGCTGTTGTCTGCGGTAACATGTTCCAATGAAATCAGGAGACGGTAATACTCACTTTTCAAAGGAAGACAGCTGTTTCAGAGTCATCGAAATCTTACTGATGATTATACTGGGCGCGAGACCAAGGTGAACTTTGGGCGCCATAGCACAGCTTAACAACGCTTACTTTTCATGTTGAAATAGAAGCATCGGTAGAAGCGCTAACCGACGCAGGCTGCATTCGTAAGCAATCATATGGCTCTCGCAATATTTCCACTGCTCTAAGCACCTTAATCACCATTGTTACGGCCCAAAAAGTCCAGTCAACTGCGACAGACACAATGCAAACATAAGCACAAGGCTCCCAGCCTCACCCCCCCCCCCCTTACACAAGCACATTGGCGTAAACACCACCGATGTAGGTAGGGCCTTGAGTCCCTGACTCCAGAAGCTTTTAGGCGGATTGGACTATCTTTTTTTACTCGGCACGTTTAAGGCGTGGCTCCGTCCATGTAAACCTAGCGACAGTGACGAGTCTGACCGGCGATCCCACGAGCCCTGCACGGGCTGCCAGGGCGGCTCGTGCAGGGCTATGGCCGCCTCGCCCAGTCGCTGGGCCGAGCTGCCTGCTGCGGGCCGCCTGCCTGACCAGGCGCCGCTCCGCAGGTGAGTCAGACGGCCGGTCCGCCTCCTCACCTGTCCCGGAGGGGGGGGGGGGGGGCTGACTCACGTGACCCGCGCCTGCCGCTCCGCCCCGCCGCCGGATCAGCCGAGCACGGCCGGGCAGACACGAGCCCGTCCGCCCACCGCGCTGTCAAAGGAGGCGGACAGTTAAAGCGGCAGAGACGGCCGAGGATGGACGCCGGCGGGCGGGACGGGATTGTGTGCTCGTTTCGGCCGGGGGGGGGGGGGGGGCTTAGGTGAAGCTTACGACCAGAGCAATACCGGCGATGATGCGTAGAAAGAGACAGCGCTGTCTTGTTTCACGGTTTGTACAGACCAACGACGCCACGGACTCAGAAGAAACGCCGCGATAGCACGGAAAGAGAGGGGGGGGGGGGGGGGAGGACGCCTTCCAGGAAGCTAGAAGCGGGCTTGATATTCCGCCAAGGTGGAGATAATTAACATTCAGGATCTTTCAATAGGATGGGGGCTCTCTACAAGGTGCGGCGGAGCTCCACCGCTGCTAAATTTGCTGCCCTCAACTGGAATTTTGAGGAAGGGCCGCAGAACGGGATTAAACCCACCGAAGAACGATATGTGGTTAATTCAATATGAGAAAGGCATCGCCTGCTTTCCCAATATATATATATATATATATATATATATATAATATATATATATATATAATATATATATATATATATATATATATATGTATATTACACACGTCGGCAAAGTCATGGTAGCGTGTTTTTCCACAGGCTCACGGCCGCCGACAAGGCATGCAAGAGGCAATATTTCTGACTTTTGTGATTTGTTTGGACTGAAAAATTTGGTCATTGGCACCTGGTCATTGGAACTTCAATCTTCTGCTCGTAAAGGAGTAAGATCAATGCGTCTTCTTAACACTGAATTTTTGTTTAAATGCCATGATATGAACACAATTAGATTGCATGCACTGTTGTCGTCATTTGTTTGCGGCCAGCTCACTAAATCTCTCGCAAAATCTGTCTTGTGGCTCAGACAAATTTTTCCAGACAGCGCTTTCCACCGCTGGGGTCCGCACGCAAGTCCCAGGGCGGGGCAGAGAATGGCTCCCACTGCCCTTCACCCCGCATCCGCCCCGCTAAACCGGCGGCCCTGCAAAATCTTTCCCGCCTAGTGGACAGATATCACACCAGTAGACATTCCAATGACACAGCTTGTTTCACAAACGCTCTCCACGCGATCAAATCACCTCGGGCTCTAGCCCGTTATAAGCGTGCGCGTTCCTGCAGTGAAAGCACGTCGCGCTGAGAGCAGCTCAAATCGGGGTGCTGCGCAGAATGGCGCCTTGATAACAGGCGCCACAGCTCACGACTTCATACGCGTTAGCGGCGCGCTCGATCTGACCTGCCAGGTGTTCAAGGCAGTAGATAGTAACGATTCACAGGGCCGCCACTTGACGCTGCATTAGCGCACGCAGCCGTGTATCGCGCCTGGTCGTGGCCTGGAGCTGCCTCGCCCCATCCACCTCGGTGCCGGTCGCTCGCACCTTACGCAGTGAACTGACTGGAAGGCGCGCCGATGAATGCGGTAAGTACAGGCTCCGTGCTGAGAACAGCCCAGTAACGTCCGCCAACAGCCCGCCGCGACCGTTGAGTTCGGAAGACGTGTCAAGGAAGGGCGGTTAGCCCCATTGCTCAGGCAATTTAATCGCAAGTGAGGATCGGGGCCAATTGGGACGCGGGATGCTCGTCCCAGTTAAGATTTTAAGACCCATCGGACGGGAACGGCCATCGCCGGCACTGTGCGTGTCCATGCGCACGAAGGGCACAGCTGCGCTTAGTCATTTGCCACTAAAGGGCTCTTGAGTGATTTACTTTAGTCATCACTCACCATAATCTGAGTCCGTTCCTCGTGTGTGGATCAATCAGTGACCTTTGAGCACGCATACCTAGCCGACACACGACATTTATACTGAACTCGAAACGTCAGCTTTTCAAACATGTGATGTTACCCCAATTGGCACCGATGCCAAGTTCCTCTGACCTTCGTGGCGGGCCCGTGCCGCGCGCCTGGCCTTTTTGTTTCACATAGGGTGCAATAGTCCCAAGCTGCCGCCACATCACTACCTCCTGCCCAGCCCTCTAGGCCGGGCTGCATGCGCTCAGCTTGTTCACAGGCCAGCGCACGTTCACGCGCTCCGGCCGCGCGCTAGGCACGCACTCGTCGACAGCGGCTCCCCCTCCCCCAACACCCCTCCTTTGCCCACCCTTTTCACCTGTGCGCAGGCCGCGCCAGGCCCAGCCGGACAGGCGGGCCCAACAACGCCCGGGGCCAGACGCCGTCGTGGTCACGTGGTCGGACCCCCCACTAGCCAATCAGCGGTTACAACCGGCGTACGGGCGGCCGGCCGGCCGGCGGCCCGACGCCGCCCCGGTAGTTTCGTGGCGCTCGGTGAGCTGTCTGGGCCCTCGCACGTGCGATAGGACTGCTCGCTGTCAGCGTATCGCGCTGGTGTGTGGTGCGCAGGTGTTGCGCGCAGCAGAATTGTGTGCGCAAACGCTGGCCTTCCCGGCGCGATAGCGAAGGAGGCCGCTGCTCTCGGAATTGTTTGGAGAGGTAAGTCTTGATATGGACTCCGTGCGAGAGCCGTTGGGCTCGACTGGGGATGGCCGCGGTCGGAGCAGCGCGGCGGGTCCGGAGCACCGACATTGGACACAGTTCTCAACGGGCTGCTGGGCTGTGGATGGTCTTGACATATTAAGGAGCTCGACAGGTTAAGTTTTAACATTTGCCTGGCTGTGACCTGTACATCATATCAGTACAAAGTTTTCGTCGCCTTTGTGATCCGTGAATGTGGCAGCTACCAGCCGTTGTTTGAACGCTGTCACGACAACGTGCGCCGCATTTCGAGCCTGTTTGGACGTAATGCCGAAGCGAGTGCTCGGTTTGGAACAGTCTGACGAGCTTATAGGTTGTGGCGACTAAGATGTCGTAGCTGAAACCAGTCCCCTCCTCCGGCGCCCACTCCGACCTGTCCCCTCCTCCGGCACCCACTCCGACCTGTCCCCTCCACCGTCACCCACTCCGACCAGTCCCCTCCTCCGGCACCCACTCCGACCTGCCCCCTCCTCCGGCACCTACTCCGACCTGTCCCCTCCTCCGGCACCCACTCCGACCTGTCCCCTCCTCCGGCACCCACTCCGACCTGTCCCCTCCTCCGGCACCCACTCCGACCTGTCCCCTCCTCCGGCATCCACTCCGACCAGTCCCCTCCTCCGGCACCCACTCGGACCTGTCTCCTCCTCCATCACCCACTGCGTTAATCGCGTCCCCTGGTGCAGGTCCGTGCACTAGCAGGCGGCACGACATCACTTACTTACCCGACCGCAGCACGCACACCTACGCACATCACGTGAAGCCTGCAGCCTGCAGTCTCAAGGACGGGACAATTACCGGGCCTGATGGGGTGATTAACTTGATTAAGTTTGCGGTGATTCTGCGGCCGCTCCAAAGCTGCCCCGAGGGCCTGCGCTGCGCCGGAGAGCTTTTCTGGGGCGCCGGCTCTTTGCGTTAAAGCTTTCAATCCGCTTATGCGTGCCTTTCACCGATCACATTTTCCCGGAAGCTGCCCAGTGTTCAAAACCGTACGGCCCTGCACATTATACTGGCTGCACGGTCTTGAGGCAGCGCCAAACGCAGCTGTGCTGTATATGGTCCGTTCATTTCCGGCCGCACGCTCGGCAGTATGTGGGCCGGGAGCAGTTGGTGGCCACAGCTGGCGAGCAGCAGCGCGTCACCGACGGCGGGGGACCGTGGTGGAAGCGGACCTGCACGGGCCGCGCCCCGCACCAGACCTCTCTGGCCGGGCCGTCGCGGCTCGTCGAGGGGGGTCGTGTCGCGGGTCCCCCCCCCCCTTCACTCCCCCCACGCGGGCGTCGTTGCGGGCTGGCGATGCCTCGATAGGCCTCGTGTCCTCCCACGGGACGTCGCGAACCTCGTCCCACCGGACACGCGGCGCCTCTCTCAGACAGCCGGGGTCGATAGGCGGGGTGGGCCGGTCGCTGGTGAAGACATGGGGAGAGAGACTGTGGACTGTCCGATGTCGAGACACGACAGCAGCCGAGACAAGGACGCGGATGGTTTGTGTGCTCACGGCAGGTACATTGGCGACGTTCGTTGCGTGGAGGCTCCGAGGAGTGCTTTGTGACTCTGTCCGTTGTTTCCCGCCTACTATCCTAGCGGGAATAAACAGAATGCTCAGCACCACGATTGGGCAAAAGTTAAGCACAAATAGCCATCGTCGTTGACGCGCCCTCAAAATTCCAATAGCAGACTGAGAACAATTTGTGTGACACCCGTGTACAATTGTCACCTGGGTTATATTGCGTCTTCACTTTCAGCTCGCACCTAGCGTCCATGCTGCCTTTGATAGTCAGTAGGCAGTTTTTATGTCGCAAGCAAAGTGTTACTAGACTTTCGCCTCCAGATTGCGTCTGCTGTCCCGCCAGTGACAATGGTTCCGTCGTGGCACCGTCGTCCGGCTTCGGCTCCCGCACTGATAGCAGCGTTCAGAGGCGGCCAGGCCGGCGCCGTCTCCCCACCGTCCCGGCGCCGCACCCGACCACGGCCACCCTTCGCCGGGACACAACAGCGAGGTCACCCGCCATCGCGAGACACCATCTGCCCCCTTCGCCGACCCCCTCCGGCCGCCCGTAGTGACGGGGCGGGGAATCACCGGCGCGGGGCGGTGTCTGGTTGTCTCGGCGACGGGAGTGCAGGTGGCGGCCGGCGGCGGCGGCCTCAGCCGTACTCGATACAGTGCCAGCGGCTGGCTCTTTCTCGTTCTCGGATTGGCCTCGTGTGGTTACTGACCAGGCGGCGGCCGTCGAGGCATCCTCGCGCGATCTCCCGTCACGTCCGTCACATCACACCACACACCCGTCACCCTCACTCCTCGCCTCCGTCACGTCCGTCACATCACACCACACACCCGTCACATCACTCCGTCACATCACTCCTCGCCTCCGTCACGTCCGTCACATCACACCCGTCACATCACCCTCGCCTCCGTCACGTCCGTCACATCACACCACACCACCCGTCACATCATCACTCGCCCTCCGCACGTCCGTCACATCCACCCCGTCACATCACTCCTCGCCTCCGTCACGTCGTCACATACACCACACACCCGTCACATCGCTCCTCGCCTCCGTCACGTCCGTCACATCACACCACACACCCGTCACATACTCCTCGCCTCCGTCACGTCCGTCACATCACACCACACACCCGTCACATCACACCCGTCACATCACTCCTCGCCTCCGTCACGTCCGTCACAACACCACCACCCGTCACATCACACCCGTCACATCACTCCTCGCCTCCGTCACGTCCGTCACATCACACCCGGCACATCACTCCTCGCCTCCGTCACGTCCGTCACATCACACCACACACCCGTCACATCACTCCTCGCCTCCGTCACGTCCGTCACAATCACACCCGTCACATCACTCCTCGCCTCCGTCACGTCCGTCACATCACACCACGCACCTGTCACATCACTCCTCGCCTCCGTCACGTCAGTCGTCGAGATGGTGACGCTGCCGCGCATCGGTCGCGGCCCTGGCGTCAGCTCGCGCGCGGTGTTGACGGCGGCCACTTCGGGTGTTGCCGAGCCTGGCACGGCCGGTGACCGCGCGTACGGCTCCGGCCGCTGCCGTGCCGGGTCGAGCTCTTCAGCCTGGTGATGATGACCTGGCGGGTGACGCGATCTGCGACCCGGTCCGGGCCCTGCTGGCCGGGACCGGGCCGGCTCCGGCCGGTCCGCAGTGGCCGCCCTGACCCGCTTCTCATGGGCGTCCGCTGCGCCGTCACCCGGCTGCGTGGCGGCGCGGAAAGCTGTGTGAACTGCGAGCCCGTTGCTTTTGCTAGCACGTGACGCAGACGGGCGGTAACGGGCCGGCCGAGCCGCGAGGCGGGGATGCGGCAGCTGAATGGGGCGCGTCGTCAACCGCTGTGGACTATGTTGACCGTCAACATGGACCGACTGATGCTCAAACAATGACCGCAAACAGGGACTGTCGACAGGGCTCAATGTGGCCTACCTCGACGTGCAATCAACGCCTCTATTGACCCGTTCTGCAGCCGGCGTCCACGCTGGACGAACTGAAGCGACCGCCGGCGTCTCTTTACGGTCTTTAATTAGCTGGCTGCTGTAGACTACGATTACGTGTAATGGCTAGGCAACGTGAACCCTGGCGGCGCTACAGCCAGGCTCCCAGATGAACATTTGCCGGCCGTTTACGTCCGGAGGGCCACCTTCCCATCAACGTAACTGTGGCTGCGGAATTTCTGAGGAGCGCCAGGATGGTAGATGGTTATCTCTTCTGTTTAATTCTTTGGATGCATGAAGGGATGCACAGCTTTGGTGCTGTCCGCGTGGGCCTTCTTGATGCATGCCGTGCTCGAAGCCAAGTCCTTACCGCTGTTCGTATGCGACGCGGGATCCCATTTCCCGCTTTCCGCTTGTTATTTATAGTGAGCGATAATCACGGCTTGTGCCGCGTCGTCCGTTCTCACGATGAGGACCGGGGGCGCGGCGTCGGGTCACTGGCCTGACCCCTGCCGTGACTCAGCGGCGACCTGTGCGCTGTCCGCCGGGGGTCATCCCACGCCCGTCGCCGTCCGTGCCCCGGAAATGCCCCTGTCACTGATCATCGACGCCAGTCGGGTTGACTCAGGCGCCTCACGGGCGTTACGAAATGCGCGATCGCTCATAAATTTCGGGGGCGGCTTGTCCGACCGACGGCTCGAGTGAAGGATGAATTATGTGACCCGCCGCCGGGGAGCGGCCGGCAGCGACAGCCAGCGGAAGGCTGCGGCGCGCTGTCCTGCACAGGGGCGCAGCCGTCGGCTTCAAGCCAACAATGGGCGGTGCGGGTCACCGGCGGCGGGCCCGGCCGCTGGAGAGGACCTGTCGGCGATTTAGCGCAGAGTCGAAGTCAGCTGAAGCTGATCCTGTGACCGCAGCCGCAGAGCGAGAGCGAACGCCCGTCGAGGCGGGGCTAGGAGCGGTGGTTTCCATTTACACCGTCATTTTCAGGCTGGTCAGGGGATAGCACGCCATATTCCAGTCTGGGCAGTCTGGTCAGGAGATGGCCCGACTGCAGTCCAGTCTG
Organism: Pollicipes pollicipes; assembly: GCF_011947565.3. Lineage (NCBI taxonomy): Eukaryota > Metazoa > Arthropoda > Thecostraca > Pollicipedomorpha > Pollicipedidae > Pollicipes > Pollicipes pollicipes. Next base: position 29,733,785 of record NW_023596746.1, on the reverse strand, counting down.
TTGCAGCCCTAGTCAGGGGATGGCCCCGCCTGTATCCAGTCCGGAACGATCCGCGTTTACGTGCACCGATCACCCGCCTGGACGCAGCGGCCAGGACGCGGCCGCCAGTCCCTGTCGGCCGCGTCTTGGCGGCGACGTGGGCAGACCAGTAATGGGGAACCCCCTGCCACCCTGACGCGTCCAGGCCTGGCTGCAGTGTGTCGTCGCATGCGAGGCCTCTCATGGGAGAGCTTCATCGGACCCGGCGTCAGAGCGGCTGACAGCGGCGCGTGGCGACGTTGCCCGCCGCTCTGCTGTTGCGGCCGTCGTGTTGACCCTGTAGCGAGTGTTTAGCATGCCGGAGATGTGTTTCCGGGGCCCGTCGAGCCGATGGGAGCGGCTCGCTCTGCATTCAGCGGCGTCTCCGCCGGGACCCTTTCCGAGAAGCCAAAAGGCGGCGACCCCGGTATCGTGATAGGCCATCTGAGATGGCGAGGATTTTTCCAGAGAAAGACAGCCTCAGATCGCCGTTGTTAATGGATTCTGGACAGGACGACTGCCCCCCCCCCCCACGATACTCTCAGCGGTTTGACTGTTAAGTTTTGTGTACTTGAGATGAAAGAGCTCGAGCAGCATATATGTGTATACAGCAATGGGTACTCCGTACACAAATGAAAACAATAAAGAAATCGATGGTGTTCGATTTTCCCAAAAAAGGACAGTAGGTACGAAAAGAATCCTCACCGTAATTATTTGTATTCGTTCGAAACCCCACCATCTGTCTACCACTTGCTGCTCTCACCTTTCTGGTGCGCGGGCCTCGGCTCATGGCTGTATGTTTGCGATGTCGAGGGACGCTGTAGGGGTCGAGGGTCAGATGTACACAGGGCAGAACAAAGGACCACACCCACGGCTTGCTGCCAGTGTCCGGTAGAGGTTCCTCCAACCGCTTCCTCCCAACCCAGCGCGCCATAATCGCCCGATCCCTGTCCGGTCTGCTGTGGCTCTGACCTTCCGCTTCCCCCCCCCCTCTCCGCTGCTGCCCACCAGCTGCCCTCCCGAGATGTCGTCCGAGGGGAACAGACGTTTTCAATGCCAGGTGCTCCCTCCCTGGCACCCAGCAGCGTAAAGACATCTCTAAAGGATTGCGTCCTTGTAGTCCCCGGCGCCGTCAGCTCGGCTCACGTCGGTCCCCTGGGTTTCCCGCCCAGAGGTTGGCCTCTTCAGCGACGTGCGCTCACCGCCGCACACATCACGCGCTCGTTCACCGGCGCCAGCCAGCCCGCGCCGACCAGTGGACGAGGTTCAAAGGTTTACCACAGGCCGTCCTATGGGAAAGGAAGAGCTGCGCTCGGCTTACGCCTGGGTCCAGGGTCCGGGGTCCAGGGTCCAGGCTCCACGACTGGGTCACCTGGATACACCTGGGTACACCTGAATACTGGGTCCTGGGTCCGGAGTCCAGGCTCTACGGCTGAGTTGCCTGGGTACGCCTGAGTCCTGGGTCCGGGGTCCACGGCTGCCGCATCTGGGCCGGGCGTGCCGGGGCCGGCGCCGTGACGCGCCTGACCCGAGGCGCCATGTGGCGCCTTGCTGCGGTACGCGCGGCCGGAGAGCGCGGCCGCGGTGTCACCCCGGTCGGCGCTGGTCCGGCGATGGCCGGCGCCGACCCCGTGCGGCGCCGGCAGGGGACGCCGGCGTCGCCTGCCGGCGGGACCGGTCCCGGTCCGGCCCCTGCCCGGACCCGACCCGGCGCCCACCTCTGGCGCCCGCTCCATCGTTGCCAGAGGTCGCACAGGCCAGGAAGGGCCAGCAGGTCAATGTGGACGCGACCGAGCCTGCGGCAGCGGGTCTCGGCGTCGTGCTACGGTCATCAGCGCTCATGCGCGGGATCTGGCGGCTGCTGGCCGGCGGACGGCCTGGCGGCGGTGGCCGGCAGGTTCTGCCTCGGCCCCTGCCGCCCCCCCCCCCCTCCCCCCTGGTGCGGGCGCTTGTTTTTTCTGGCCCGTCCGCGCGATTACGGAGGAGGGAGGGCATAAAATCACCGGCCATCTCCGATTCGACCCTCACCCTCCCTCCTTTCGCCACGGCCAGCCCGCCTAAAAACCCAGTGCCAGGTGCGCGCACGGGTCTTGGAGGGCGGTCGGCTGCGTCCGTGTGTTTGTGTCTGACGGCCTGGTTATGAGATGCATCAGCCAGCCATTTTGATGCGAGGAGGCGCGGCTATCGGCTATAATGGCGCTAGGAGTTGTGGCTGTTCGGCACCAACTCGTTTGAAGGCTGCACAAATTTCGTGCAGTGGCCTGAAGTCGTTCCTTGACTTATTATTAAATGTCTGCTGCCACGTCCGCCAGCAGGGCATTGTTCTGGTCAGTCACCAGCACTCTCATTGTTTGACTACTGCCTCCCCCGCCCCGCCCCCCTCCCCACTTTGCCAAGCTCAGCCGTCGGCGTGCCGTTCGTCAGCTCCACGTCTCCCGCTGCCGTGCCGTTTCAGCCGACCAGCAGGCCCCCAGGGAGTCGCCCGTCTTCTCCGGCCTCAGCGGCTGGGCACGGTCCGCCCGGCCCGCCGATGATCCGGGCTCCATCCTCCTCCCCCTGCCCCCCACACAACCGAGGAGCGGAGTCGCCTCGCGTCCTCGGACCGGCCGGCAGAGCGCACCGACCCCAGCCGGCGCCTAATGGGCGACAGGCGTGCGGTTTATCGGCCAGACCCCGGGGGCGCAGGCGGCACGCCGGCGGTTCGCCGCCGCCGCCGCCGCCGCGCCAGCGCACAGCCAGGCCCATTACTCGGCCGGCGGGTGTGACGGTTGCACTTGCAGGCGCGCTGGAGACGGACGTGGGCACCTGCGGCGTGCGGCGGGTGTGCGCCTGGACCGCGACCCGGCCCAGCCGAGCGCGCTGGCGCGCCGCCCGCCGCCGCCGCCGGCCGAGATAATCGAGTTAGCGCGGGCCTGTCGGGACAATGGAGCGCGTTGCCGGAGAGCGGGGGCCCGGCCGCTCCTGCACGCCCAGCCGGCCGGGGCCGCGGCCTCGCCGAACCGGCGGATGTGCTGCGGGTTGCGCTGCGCGATTGGGCTGTTGCATCCGGGGCTGGGAAGAGGCCACTTGCCCGCTTTGCGTGTGTGCTCTGCGGGGAGCGTGCTGCTTTGTTCCCATGCATTGACTTAGAACTGCGAGTGTTGCGCCGAAGCGGGGATGTTGGGTACCGAGCCGCTACATGAGCTGCATCAGCCCGTATTGCATTTGTTGTTCGCGAGTGAATGTGTCACTCAGTTCACACTTCACTGGGCGATCTGCTCTCATGTGCCTGTGTTCCGTTTTCAGGGCATGTCTTGGTAGCTGCGTGACGTCACGAGTGACCTCTCACCATGGCTGTGTCGCTGACTGCGCTGACCGCCGTTCTCGTAGTGGCCTGCCTGTCCGTGGCGGGGGCCTTTTGGCAGGAAGATCTGACGCCTCGGAGATACATCCCACTCGGTGAGTGCCTGCATGTGACGCTTCCCTCGCGTCATTTGGCTACGCGAACTGCTGGTGAATCGGGTAAGGTATCAACTACTCGCTGGCATTACAAACGGATCCCACAACTGCCCCCCCCCCCCTCATCGATGCGTACGTAGAACGAAGCATGAGGATTGAGGTAACTACCGCGCTCGTCTCCTCCCAACTTCCAGTGCCGTTCCTCAAGGTGCCCTACCGCGCTCATCTCCTCCCAACTTCCAGTGCTGTTCCTCAAGGTGCCCTGATCGTGCGCCGTGTTGGCCAGCTGAAGGCTATTCTGCTTTTGATGTTGCAACCGATCTAACTGGTTTCTGTTGTTACGCATTAATTCTGACGTGCAAGGATACGTCGATCTCTTTACCTGTTGACGCCTGAAACCTCATTTCGTGTTTTCCTTTAAACAACGCACCACTGGCGGCATCGTCGTCATCTGTGGCGCTCCTATGAGTCCGCGACCTTACAGTTGGCGTGCTAATCGCAGCCTGAGCACCTGGCGTCAGCGCAGCACGGTCCAGACAATGTCACCCCCGTCCGTGTCACCGGGCAGTCAGCGGCGCAGCCAAGCGCGAGCGGTGGCCGCCCCAGCCGCCGCCTGGGAGCGTGGACTGTCGCTGACACTCACCGAGGGCGAGCCGGAAGCCCTCGCGCCCACGTCCTCGGCAGTGATTGGCCACCCTGGGCTGTGGCGTCACATCGCCGGCGATGCTGGCGGCTCCCGTCGGCTTCACGGCCTGCTGGCGAGACCGCAACTGCAGATATGCCTGCTACGGTGTCCTGAAGGCCGGGGCTGCCCAGAGACGTCCAGACCATGATCGTGTCCTCGTTGTGGTGAGGGTCCTGCATGAGCGATGAATATGCAGTCGGGCCGCCCAAGAGCCGCAATAACAATCGAAGATGGTTGCGTGCCAGAAGGCGGGAAACGCCACTGCGTCTGGAGGCGTTTCGCCGACGGGTTGGCGTCTCTGCCGGCGGCGCCGCGATCAGTCCGGTCCCAACCGACGGCAGGCGCGGGCCACCGGCTCTGCCAGCGCCGGGCACCGGCCGGCGTCCCAGGGGCGGCGCGCGGCCGGTCTGTTTTTGTGCGCCGGCCTGTTGACTCAGGCCGGCCGGCGATACCGGTCGCCCGTGCCGTCGTATCGGACCCGCCATCGCGGCCCCGGCGGCGTACCTCCGCTGGATGCGAGCCACCGGGGCGGCGGGCGGCCGGCCGGGCTGACCCTCACGCTCCTCACGCTGGGGGCGATGGCCGGGCCGGGCGTATGCGTCCGGGAGAGGTGGAGGCGGCGGGACCGGTTTGTCGCGGCCGCCGCTCGCGTGCGGCGCGTCGTATGGGGTCGTAGAAGCACTGGCATGATTGCCGGCGCGGGAATCGCCGTGTTTTTCACCGTACATCAGCCCGGCTGAATTTCCTCCTCGACCGTATTCGTTTGAATCGTGCCGTCTGGTACGACTCTGTTATGAATCTAAAACCAGAGCGCCCGTTCAGGGAAATTGCATGTTCTGAAATTCGACTTTCAGGCTGCTGCGATAAATATTCCGCAGCTTGTTGGAAGGAAAATCTCATTTCTATTCTGCCATTATGAGAGGGCAGACTGAAGCTAACTTAGGCAGAATGGTAGCGCGTCAAACCAATAACGTCCGGACGAATGCATCGCGGGGAGCGGCGTCGAGCGGGCCCGCCGGCCCACCGCCGCGGCAGTGCTGCGGCCGCTGCGGCGGACCTTGCGGCGGCGGCTCCGGAGCGGCCGGGGCGGATGGTCTCATTTGTCGCGCGGACCGCATCGACGGGCGCCGCTCGCGGTCAACGTAATCCGTGGGAACTCGCACCGGATTCCATCCGGGCGTGTGAGTGGCGTGGCATTTTAATCCAGACGTCCCGCTCCCCCTGCCCGTCCCCCGCGAGGCATTGTCCGCCGCCGCGGCCTGTGTGCCGACCCCTGGCGACGCGCAGCGAGGGACGGAGGCGGTGACCGCGGCCGACCGCTCGGAGCAGATTTACAGAATTCCGTCGAGGTTCGGCGCGGTCCGGCTGTCACGCTTCAGCATGATCGAGCTCTCCGGTGCATTGTCGTAACGTTCCCGATCACGTGGGAAGGGCCCCCGCCCCCGCCCCCACCCCCCTGTCCGGCGCTCTGTTCGGAGGCATCCGAATCCATAAAACCTCGGCCCTGGTGATGTGGCATGCATCTGTCCCTGAGTTCACAACACCTGAGGCCGCCGGCGGGATTGCCGCGCTGTAGTGCAGCTGACTTTAATCTGCGGTTATTTGTCCGGCGTACGAAAATCTTGCAACCCATTTGCATACATTAATATTGACGCACGTTTGAAACTGACACCCTTGCCCGTTGTCGAGATCAGGCGCGGTGCTCTGCGCACCTGCCGTGCGGTGTGCGGGCTACCCGAGCCGGACCCGATGAGGTGCGGTGTCCCGGCGGAGCTGCCCCCCCCCCCCTCCCCCGCACCGCTGCGCCCGCCCATCGCCGGGCCAGATTCCGGCCCACTCGGCACCGGGCGGCCTCGGTACGGCCGCATTTGGCGCGCCCGAACCGGCCGCCGGCCCACCGGGCTCGGTTTTAAGAGCCCAGGAGGAAAAGCCGACTGGACGGCGTGTCCACCAGGCGCGGATTGTATGGAAACAGCCGTCCGTTATCGGCCGGAAAACCGATGGGCTTCGCCGCTGCAGACGGCGTCGATGCCGCGATATCGTGTTCGGTTACGGCCAACCGGGACAGGTGGTCGGCCGTCTGTGGGGCCGCGTGGGGCGGCTCGATCGCGCTCCGGGGGCGCAGACAGACCCGGCGTCCCCGGCTGCACCGGTCGGGCGCGGCGGCCCGTCCCTGCCGACCGCCCTGGCTCCTAGGAAGTCCGCGTGCTGCAGCATCCCGCGGCGCACCGGCTCGCCGGCGGTCCTGCAGCGGCGACGGCACGTGGATCAGCGCCGCTAAATTTGGACGGACGGGCGCCGGCGACAAACCGGCGCGGGGTGCCGCCGACACGGGGCTGCAGCTGGCGGCCCTCCTCCCCTTCCCCCAGGCCAGAAGCGCCGTCGGTCAGCGGGGCAACCGGTCCAGTCAGACGCGAGCGGACCGCGAGCCATGCATGCGCGCGGCGCCTCACCGAACGGGCGGCGGCAGCTGTAGGCCGGCTCACCGGGGCCGCCGCGTGCCGGTTTTTGCGTCCCCGATCCTGTGCGGAGGAGCGGGCGGGGGGACACCGGCCGGCGATGAAGGAGTGCGGCTGATTTGGGACGATGACGCTGCACGGCCCGCCCCGTTGTTTCGCGCTGATGACGCCCGTTGGATATGATGCGCGCGTTGTTCGGCGGGCCGGGGGCCGCGACTACGCGCTGCGCCGGCCGCTCCGCCGGTTTCTCCCGCTCTGTGAGCTCCCGCTGGCGGCATCAGTTGTTGCGACGACGCCCGCTCTCCGGCACTGAGCCCCGCTGCTAACCGGGGTCTCCCGGCGACGCCGTCGGCTGCCGCCGGCCGCAATAACGGGCCGGCTTTGTGCGCCCCCGGCGGGGGCCGCGGCAGTGTCCCGTTTTTGCTGCGGTACGCCGCGTCTTTTTGTGGTCCTCTGTGGCCATCGCATTCGTCTGCAGCTTCCCTCGGGCGCGGCGTGATGACGCACTGGGCTGCGGCCGGCCCGCCCGGCAGGCGGCGAGGCGGGGCTGGCCGGCTCGGATGCCGCTCGGAACCGCCGCACCGCCCGGCTGACCCCGAGCACCGGCGGCGGCCGGTCTGCAGCGGGTCATGACCGGGCCGGGCCGAGCCGAGCCCGTCGAGGCAGGCTCGGCGCCGCCGCGGCGGCGCCGGCGGCCGCACGGCGCTTGGGCTGGAACTGCGCGGACGCCTCTGCAGCTGGTCCCGGCGGGGCTCCATCAGCGAAGCCGCCGGCAGGAGGTCCGCGGAGGTGGAGTCGCTCACAGTCATAACCGAATCGCTGCGGAAACAGCAAACACGACCATCGACAGAGCGGCTGGGATGAGCGGTTATCGTCCGTACCCGAGGGAAACGCTGCTCACCAGAGCATCAGACCGACAGCGCGTCCCCAGCTTCCCGTCCAGTGCAGCCGGCGTCGGTGCGGCGCGGCCGGAGCTCAGAGCAACCACGGCGCTCCGGCGAGCCAAGCACGTGCAGGAGCCGCCCCGGCCGTGGTCGGATCTCAGATGCTCAACCTGCCTCTCAGATACTCGCGCCGTACACTATGTGCATTATTACACTCCTCACTACAATGCTGACGCCCGGAGACACGAACCGTGAACAGGATCCCGACCGTCGCCATGGCGATGGGGCGCGTCTGACGCAAACGAGACGTGGCGTCGTCGCCTTTGTCGCGGCTGGGCAGCGCCAGGCCCACAGTTGGCTGCTGAGTACACCGCGGCATGCGGGGGTCGCAGCCCAGGAGTGCGGCGCGTTATCAAGCACGCGATTTGCCAAGCTGGAGAATTTTAATCGCGGCTGAGGTGCCGATGGCTGCGGCGCCGAGCGCCGGGCGCTGCGCGGTCTGCACCGCTGGCGTGTCCGCCGCCGCTCAGGCAAATTTGATGGCGCCGTAAAAGGAGGGAACGCCTCCCGAACAAACTACGGCTGGCGCCACCGACGGGGCTGCGGCGGCCCCCGACCGTGTTCGCCGTCGCGCTGACAGAGGGCCGCCTCCGCCCGAGCGGGGAGGGTTGCTCACCGACGCCACACACGCCGACGTCCCGCCGCCGGCCCCGTGCCAGCCCTGAGATCTGGCGAGAGGTGGTACACTGGGAGCCGGGAGCGGTGAGCGGGGTGGGAGGGGGGAGGGGGGTCAGACAGGCAGCGGCGTCACTGGAGCCGCGCGAACCGGCGCGTGACGCCACTTGCCGGACTCCACAGGTCGCACGCGTCACCCGGACTTCCCAGGGTGCCAGGTTCCCAGATGATAGTATTTTCCGTTGTTGGAGTGGGCCATAGCGCCTTTGGTCTGTTCAGACCATTTCATTGCAGCTGTGGGATTAAGGTGAGAGATGAGCGCTAAAGCGGCGGGATAATGCTGCAGGTGCAGCATGCCTTAGCCACGAACACCGAACCTCGCTCCACGGGAAACCCGCCCTTCGATGCCACAGGCAGAGCCCCTGCAGGCTCGGCGACGGCTGGGAACCGGACTGAGGCCCAGCTCCGCCGCCGGCCGACCGCACTAAAACCCCGGCGCGACGAGGCTCGGAACAGCGCGGCATCTTCCGCGAAGAGCGATGCCGGGTAGAGTGTCGTCAGCCACGGGCGTCATGCCTGCTCGCTGCGATCATTGTCTAGTCCGCCGTCGGGACGCTGTTGATCTCACGCCTCCGTGGCGCGGGCCAAGAGTTCACGGGTGCCGTTTCCGGACGAACGGCAGGCTATTCACGGACTGAAGGTGACTGGCCGGTCTGAATGTCTTCAGTCGACTGGTTAAGACCTCCCGCGAGGTCCCGCTTTGGACGTCGGCGCCTGATTACCATATGAATGTCACGCTTCCCGTGGGCTTCGGGCACTTGCTGACGTTTTTTTGCAAGTCAGTGGCGTATCAGCGCGCGACATCAGGATGATGTACGGCCGTGGTGCCGTCGTGCCGACGAGATTGCATCGCGCCGATGCTCGCCATGTGCCGCGGCCGGCCGCCGGACGTCGCCGCCACGAGTCTCGCTGCATGCGTGTGTGTGCGTGCGTGCGTGCGGGTTCGGTGGCGCGCAGAAGCACGGCGGGCTGATGTGGGCGTGCGTCCGTCCTAGGCCGCTTACCGTCCGACGGTGTTGCGCCGCGACGCCGAGCGCTGCCAGAGATGCTATCTGGACGACAGCTTGGCCTGCGCCGCGCTGCCGGCACGCTGACGGACCGGCGCGCTGTGGGCTCGGACGTTGCCGGGTGCTGGGCCTAAAACACACTGTTGACCTGTGTTCCCCGTCGTCGAGGGAGACGTTGCTGGGTCGTGTACGTGACGTGCCGCGCCAAGTCTGGCAGCATAGAAGCCTCGGTGTTGGCCAAGCGAGCGGTGTTCGTGCCTTCATGCTCAGATCGCGCCCAGCGCGGCTCGAGCCCGTGACGCCTGTGGCTGAGCCGTCCCGGGCCCGGGTGAACGGCCGGCCGCAGCTCCGCCCGTGCAGACCGTGCCGTGCAGACCCCCGCCGGCGCCGCTCATCACGTGTGCCGATGCAGGGGCAGCGGTCCGCCATCAGCGCCAGGTGGTCTCTGCCGTCTGGCCGGCGGCCGCCGCTGCAGACGGCGCAGGTCGGCGGAGGTGCCGCTGTGATCCGCCCCGCTGACGCCTGGCCGGGCCGCCGCGGCGGCTGGACCGCGGCAGCCGGCGCAGAGGTGCAGCGACCGCGCCGTGCAGCTGAGCTCGGCCAGGTCTATGTACTGCCAGTGCAGTCATCGTGCCCAGGAGTCGCCTCTTGATCTCGCCCTGGGTAATTCTCAGCATTGTCGTGACAGGACCGCATTTGCACTCGCTCTGCATCCGTCCGCCGAGCAGGACGGAGGTCCCCACGCGGCCGCTTCCCTCGCGACGCGGCCAGCTGGAACACAGCGCGCTGGGAGTCTCCCGCGCCCCCGCGCCGGGGTCGGCCTGCGCCTTGACCCGGCGCGGCGCGGCGCGGCGCGGCCGGGCCTGCGGTGGCCGGGGCGTGCCGGCCGCCGAGGCTGCCCCGGGCGGCGCCGCGGGCCCGGCCGTGACCGCCGCTGACCCGGCGCGCGCCCAAGGTCAGCGGTCGGCGCTGGCTGCGGCGGGCGTGCAGCGGGCAGGAGTGGCCGGCAGCGGCGGAAAGACAGGTCGTGTAGCGCTGTCGTGCGCAGCGGGATCTGATAGCCGCTGTTGTCAGGCGGCAGCAGCGGCGGGTTGCGCTCGGTCGCCTTTGTCCGATTAGGTTGGGCTTTCGGGACGAATTTGTGTGTCACTGTGGCCCAGGTGGCAGCGGCTCCTCGGTGTGGATGCTGTGCCGCGCGCGCCTGCCCACTCCGCCGACGCGGCGCCGCTCTCCGTGACCGTGCACACGATTGGGAGCGTAGACGGACGCCGTCTCGACCCGCCAGCGGACCGGCAGCCTCTCGCTCACTCAGCAGCACCATCTGAAGGTCGGGCCTGGCCTGCCTCTGCGGCGTGGCTCGGCCGCCGGCTCCAGCCGCGGTCCAGATCACCTGCGCATCACGCCCGTGCCGCCGCCGCTGCCGCCCAGGGCGCTGCCCACACAGAGTCCGTGCGGCTGGCTGCTGACTGGCGTGCGGTGCGAGCCATCCGGCCGCCCTGCCGCTGAGTCAGCCCCAGGAGGTGCAGGTCGTGCAGGCCGGCAGCGCCTGGCGTGACCGCTGTATCGGACCCGCCCCGCCCCGCTGCCGGGCAGGTGGGCCCGGGCCGACGCCCCGCGCTCGCCGCTTTTTCGGTCGCTGCCCGCCCCGGGCGAGACAGCCCGGACAGGCGCGCTGGACGCGACGCCTGCGCCCGGGGAAAGGCGCGCGTCCTTTCCCGCGTTTGGGGAAAGTGGGCGACCCCCGCCGCTAGGGGGGTACGGAGGGGCGGGGTTTTGGCGGTTGGTAGGACCCGTCCATGCCATGTGGAGGGGGGCGGTTAGAGACTGGTAAACATGTGCGTGACATGTGGCCCACTGCTGTGTTGACTGCTCGACAGGCGCTCGAGGGGGTTATGGGGAAAGGGGGGTGACGCGTTGAGGAGTGGGGAGCGGGTGGTCACGGGCTCCTGTTCGCTAGCCTGTGGTGTATTTCCCCTGACTCGGGGCGAGAGCGTTCGACCCCGTCTGTTCTATTCTTTCCCCACCAATTCGCTCGTCGCAGTCCGGCGTCTGGTAAAAAGCGCCGTCTGTCTCCAGTCGGCTCTCTGTCCTCATGCCCCTGTCAAGCGGAAAACTGGGCCGACACGGCGGTGCAGATGGTCCGCTCCAACTGATCTGAAGATTAAAGGACCACGTGGCTCTGTTGATGCGGGTCTACAAGTGACAGCGAATGACACGCCATTTCAAAGCGGGAGCTCATCGTATGGGCATCCGTTGCAGCGCGATCAAACCGTCTAGTGTTATCGGTCCTGTCCACCGCAGCAGCGACATTCGGAGCCGTGTACCGTGTCAGCCACGAGGCCCAACCGGGCCGCGACAGGGTCCAGCTGCAGGCTCTCGCTCCGACAGCTGCCTTGTTGTACCCGTCACGGTGAATTGCCCGTGGGAGGGGACGGGGGGGGGGCACGTGGTCTTTATCCCCCCCCCCTCTCCGCCGCCTGGTGAGTCATGGTAGCCGGCATATATGGAATGAAGGACCACTGTTGTTGCCGCTGAGGCACCCGGCGAGCCTCACCCTGCCGTCAAGCTGAGGGCGGCGGGGACATGTTTTACTTGCCGCAGGGGGCGGAGGGGCTATTTTTTCTCGCACGAAATTGGCGCCGTAAATCGTGGCGGCGGCCGGGGCTGGTTAGCGCTGCTGTGGTGTTTTGACGCCCGATAATAGGCAATAACGTGGCTGGACAGAAAAACCGTCGGTCGCGCGCTTCTCGCGCTTCTCGCGGTCGTTCTGAGCCAAATATCCCCGGTCATTCGTCAGCTAGTCTGAACTTGAAATGGCCTGGCTGCTGTAATGTTGACAAAGTTCTTTGGTGTAAGCATTTTGCTAGGTATTAGCTTAGAGGCGCCTGGTTTTGCGCATGGCTTGTTTATCGGAACCGGCGGTGGCTCCAGTCTATTCTGCATTAACAAGACCCCTGTGAACTCTGAGGGTGTACAAGTGCCGCCTAATGAGCCGTCGCCGCTCATGGAGCCGTGGGGATTGATGCTTGTTTGCTGCAGTGACGGGACTGTTTGGCCGACCGTCGGACCTATTGACGCCTTTTTAATCTCAAATGGCTCAATGTTCTGCGTGCTGGCCGGCAGTGACACCACATCTGTTGCGTTCGTTGTCTGGACAGTAGCCCGTTGCTCTTTGGGATGTGCGACCTGCCTGCGGACATTCGCTGTGATGGCGATTGTGTGTGAGCGAAGCAGATTGTCCGACGCGCGAGCAGGGCCGCGGGTGAGAGGAGGCTGGTTCGGAACACTTATCCCAGACTTCGCCAGGGGTGGCTGAAGATAACTTCGGGCCACACTCGAATCTCCTGCAGCTGACCTCAGGCTACACCCGAGTCCGCTGCAGCTGACCTGAGGCCGCACCTGACGTACCGCGGCTGACCTGAGCCGGCGCCGGCCGATCGCCGGCCTGAGGTCGGGCGGGCCGTACCGGCCGCCGGCCGGCCGGCCCAGCCCCGAACTATGCCCGGCCCGTGTCGTAATGACGTCTCATTAGGGCCGATCGGAGGCCGGCGGCAGCGTTGAACGGTCCCGCAGAGAGCGGCGCCGGTCAGCCTCACACACAGCCTCAGCCATAGCTCTCGGGCGGTGTCCACCACAGCCCACTGTTGCCCAAATAACCCTGTTCGTCGGCCCGTAGATTTGCGAAGGCGCGTAAAAACATATTACAAGGAGCTGCATCTACTCTAAATCGGAGCCGGCATTTGTACGATTTAAACAGAACTATCCGAACATCGCCCGTGTTGGACGGCTGGGGCCAGTTTATCGATTTCGGCGAAACGCTCTGAGATTTCCCAAGAGACGCGCCGGCGGGTGCCTGATGCGTTTCGCGCCCTCGCTTCCTGCCGGGGAGACGTTCGGCGGGGAGCGTCGGCGACCGGTTCCTGTTTGCGCGCCGCCCACCATTCCTGGGATGTCTCCGGCGAGCGCGTGCCGGGGGCGCGTCCCCACACGCCGTCCCCAGTCTCACTGCTGACACACAGCTCTCGAGCCGGGCATTCCGGAGGCGACGTCGGCATGGCTCGGCCCGCTCTCCCAGCCTCCTGTTTGTCCCCCCCCCCCTCACTGCCCAACACGGCCCATTGTAACGTCACGCGGCGTCCTCACCGACAACAGCTGCCCCCTCGACGTCACCGGACTGCGTCGGCTGACGGGTCTGAGAGCGGGCGAGCCGCGCTGGCTGTGTCTGAGTTCACCGAGGCTTTGTCGGGGCAGCGGACTCGCTCGCGAGCGGACGTGGAGGCAGGCCCCGCCATGAACGCACGGGATCGCGAGTGCGACCAGGGCCAGCCGGCGAGTCGGCGAGCCCCGTCCACCCCGGTGGTGTCCCGTCCACGTGCCCGCCCGTCCTGTCCTGCGGAGCCCCTCCCCCGGCCCGTCCTGCCCTGCGCAGCCCCTCCCCGGCCCGTCCTGTCCTGCGCAGCCCTGTCCAGGGTTCAGGCCCGTCAGCAGTATGCCGTGGCGTCCCGCCGCGCGTTTTTGCCCGCCTGTTTGTCTCTGCCGGCGTTTGGTGTATTGTCTCTGGGCCTCGCGATTGAGATGGATGAGCGGGCCGGCCGCGGGCTTGTTGTGTCTCCCGCCGGACGATAACAAGAGGGCAAGGCCTGTCGACACGACCGGCCTCCCGGCGTGACCCTGGCGGTCATCGCTCTTTTGGCTCCTCATTCTCCGCGTTGGGCGAGGTCGAGCCAGACTTCGCGCGGCGGCCGATGGCTCGCGCTCAGCTCCTCGGCACTTCTCTTCCTCTTCTCTTCCTGGACGCTTCGCTTCGGAGAGGTCGGTCACCGGCGGCCGTTCCGCCGCCGCCGCCGCCGTGGCTTCTGCGCAACCGGGCTCGGTCTGATGACGTCACGTGACCCACCGCGGCCTGCAGGTGGCCGCTGCCCGTGACCCGACTGTGCGCGGTGACCGGTGCGCTGGCCGCCGGGGCGGTCGCATGGACCGGCCGGCCGGCGGTCTGCGGTCGGCCGCGGCCCGTTGACGGCCGGCGGCGGCTCGTGCCGCACCCATACTGCGGTACAGCTGGACCTGTCACGCCGGGGTGATTTAGAGCCGCGGCTGGACGGTGGCCGCGGCACAGTTACCTGTCCGGCCGACGACTGCTGGCCTGACGCCATGCGTCTTCATTGCCGAGCGCCGCCGGCTGCTGGTCGTCGGAGCCGGACCCGGCGTCGGGCGCCGCTGCCGTCCTGACCTGCGGGCCCGGCCCCGCCCCGCCCCGCCCCGCCCCGCGCAGGGCGTGCCCGGCGCCTGTCCGCCCACTTCCGGCCGTCGCCAGTACACGCTCGCTGGGAACCCCGTGCAAACAGGCCCGGCAAAAAGGCTGTTACGGCGCGCCGACCGTCGCTGCCGGCCGCGTAATGACGCCGCCGGGCCGACAGTCTGTGCCGGCTGGCGCCATTGTCCGGCGTCAGGCCACACACCGCTGCAGTCCGGCGGCCATCATGCCGTGTCCGGCGAGACGCGGCCGTCCGGGCTCGAGCCGGCCGCTGGTGACCTCGACCCGCGGCGGCGACCGGTGACGGCGCGCTGTCCTGCGGGGCGGCGGGCTGGAGCGGATTAGCTGACCTCGACCCGCGGCGGCGACCGGTGACGGCGCGCTGTCCTGCGGGGCGGCGGGCTGGAGCGGATTAGCTGACCTCGACCCGCGGCGGCGGCCGGTGACGCCGTGCTGTCCTGCGGGGCAGCGGGCTGGAGCGGCTTAGTAGCTCACCTGGACAGGCTTCGCGTGAATCATGTCGTGGTGGCGGGGAGGGGGTATTGGCATAGATCCTCGGATGCAGAGTGTGGAGCGGGGCTATCCCCGACAACAAAAATGTCAACGCATGCCGCTTGGGTAAGTGGTAGATATCTGGTTTCCTGCCTGCAAAGCATGCCTTATGCATCAGGCCGTCACGGCACGGCTACTGTCAGTTAAAATGCATGAGGACGATGGGAACCTCGTATTATGCACGCCAGCTGCATTGACGCCGGCCAGTTTGCGCTGCACTGTTGCGCAGTGCCTGGACTGCGCGGCATTATCCCGTCCTGGCCGCGCCTGTCCCGTGTCGCACCGGTCCGTGTGGTTGACCCAGCCATGACTCACCCGGGGGCGGTACGGGGCCAATGGGCCGCGCTCCAGAGGCCGGGACATGCCGTGACTGGACGGGGTTCGGGTGGAGCGGTGCTGGCCGCCGAGAATGTGATGCCCGTCAGCGATGCCACTGGTGGCCGGCGCTGCCGCAGAGGCTGGTGTGTGTCTGAGACGCCAAACCCAACACGTCTGACATCGAGTTACCTCCTGCCGTTGCTCGCGCAGCAGTCGAGATCCGGGCGGTCGTGACCCCAGATCCGCCTCACGCGCCATGTGAAGCCCCATTTGCATACCCAGGAGTCGGTCTGGGTCAGCACGGCGGCCGTCGTGATCCCGTGACCCCTGACCTGCTGCGGGCGGCCCCTGCCTCCGCCCCTCCCCCGTAAGCGTGCCCCCGAGCCGTGACCGCCCGAGACGTCTCGGTGTGTCAGCCAGAGACGTCCGCCCGCCGACAGGCGGACAGACTGCAGGGCGCCCCTCGCGTCAGACACACAGCGTGGCGGCTGCGACGGCCGCTGTGACGCAGCGGCAGCGGCGCGGTGCCGCTGTCCCGCCGGCTGCCGCCGCTGCCGCCGCTGCCGCCGCTGCAAACCGGTTCTGGCTGCCGCTTCAGCGAAGCCGCGGCGCGGCCGGAGGGACCTTCGGCCGGGGAAAGGCGCCTTGGCCGAGTACGGGGAAGCGCCCGACTGGAAATGCCTGCCTCGGCATCGCTGCTGCCTTATGCAAGCGGTGCAGGACGTGAAAGGTGGCGCGGATGTGGCGCATGTCGGCTACGCGGAGGCCGGCAGCGGACGGCGGCCGTGACGTGGGCGCCGTCCGAGGGCCTCGTATGTGGTGACCCTCTTTTTCTGCTCTCGTGAGCCGGAGAGATACATTACACGCTTTCATCACGGCGGGCCGCATCCACAGTTGTAATGGCTGTTTACCTCCCCGAGCTCATCGCATGCGTGGTGCGCATACCCTGGAGACGAGCCTCCCGGAGGAACTAATCACCGGCGGCCGCTGTGCCGACGGCCGTTGTCGCCGTCGCGCCGCCCTCCACGGGGACGATCGCGACGGCTGATTTCCGCGGGCGCGACAGCCACTGCCGGCGATCGGTCAGCGGCGCTCTGGGCGGCGGGCGGTGTCCGCGCGCCGGCGTGATGCGCGGAAATTGGACCCGCCGTCGCCGGGAGTCTGCCGGCGCGCCGGCCGGGCGGCGGGCGCGGGATGACGCGGCCGTCTAGCGGCGGGCCGCCGCCGGCCGTTTCTCCTCCTCCCGTTGTACGCCGGACTGGTGTTGTGACGCGGAGCGGACCAGGTGTCCGGCGGAGGCGCGGCCGGGTCAGCAGCGCCGCCGACGGGAGGCGGTGCCGGCCGGCTGGGGTGTGGGCGCCGCGCGCTGGGTGGAGACGGGGCGCCTGATGGCTCTGTCAGCCGCGGTGCGCACGCGAAACGGTGGGCGGCGGCGGGCGGGGCGCGGTGGACGGAAGCGGTGCACTCGGAACTGTGGGCGGGCACTCCGCTCGTCGCCTCACGCGCTATCCACACTGGCCGCGCGGTGGGCGGACGCTGACATCCGCCGCAGACGTCCGTCTCCCGGGCCGGCCGGCGTCGCTGCGGCGCCGCACTGAGCTGGGATGCCCCCCGAGTGACTGATGTGTCAGCCCGGGAGGCCCGCTGAATGGGTCCGGCTCTGCCCGGCAACCTTACTTGAGATCGTGACGCTGTCTTGCTTTCGTGACTTCGTGTATCTGTCGTCTGATTTGTTGTTCGACAATGTTTTGTGTAATGGCGTGCTTTTCGGGCCAATTCTCGGTAGGGCAGATGGAAAAACGACTGACTACGTTGTTATCGTGCCCGCTATGGTCATGTCTGTTAATCTATGTCTGCATGCATGACGGATTGTTGGATTAAGTGGAGCTACCAGACATAGATTTGTTCGACGAAAATGTGTGGTGAAATTAAGCGCACGCGAGGATTCGTAGCACAGCTCATTAGGCGTATTAATGGGCTGCATGGGGCCGCTGCAGACGGTCCGTGCAGCTGCACAGGTCCGTGAAGTAACCCGGGAATCTTCTGATTGCAGATGAGGGAAGCATGCTCAAGTTTTCTGGCAATCTCTCCCACAAGGACCACTTCAGGCTGCTGGAGAAGGACGGCGACTCGCTCCTCATTGGCGCCAGGTGAGTCGCGTGTATCGCTGACGTCGGATTACTCGTCCGGGGAATAGGGGCTGGTATGCAGATGCGCTACGGCTTTTGTCGGTCGGCGCTTGGCTCGGTGAGACGGATCGTCCCGACTCTGCCCGGGCCTGAGGGCGGTCCCGCAGTGGCCGCTGTGGTGTCGCAGATGGACAATCGAGGAAGTGTCCGTCCGTCCTCTCCGCGTGCCGCACCGGACGGGCGGCTGGAGCGAAGGGTGCGCGTCAGCTCCTCCCCAGACAGCTGGTCTATGGCTTCATCCGTGCAAACGCGTCCCTATGGCCCCGGCGCGGGATGCTGCAATGTTCAGACTGGGTCAAGATGAGCTATGTCTTTCTACTGCACCGCGAACTGACGTGTTCTGAGTTTGTCGGACGATGCGCCGATTCCAAAACCCCAGCGTCGACGATTGCCAATTTCCCAGTGGTCTACACCGCCGTCAACTCTTACTCGGCCTGCTGCAGTGGGCGGGCGAAACAAATGACGGTCACCCCTGCCGTCGGCAGTGCCGGTCGTCGTCGGGTTTCCGCGCGCGGCCGTAACGACGTCGGGAATGACGGGACTGGTCGCGGATTGCCTGTCGGTAACGACGCGATTCGTCAGGCGGCGGCACCGCGGGGAATCGACGGATAGCGATAATGAAAGTCCAGCCGACAGACGCGCCCACGCGCCTGCCGCCTGCAGGGGCGGCCCCGCACGCCGATGCGAAAGCGCCGGCCGCTTTTTGGCGGCCGCGGGCGGCCCGTTTTCCGGGCCGGGCACGGCGTTGTGCGGTGGGTCGCGTCTGGTTCACCATTTCACAGTCTGAGTCACGTGTCGCATTTGCCGGGCGCATCGCCGGGGCGACCGGCCGCTTCTGTTGCACCGCCAGCCGGTTTCCCGTGTGGCCCTCGCCGCTGCCGTGGGTGGCGTTGATCGCCGTCCCCACGGGCGAGGTCTGCGGCAAGCGGCGGTGCGGTGACGGATGCCGTCGGACGGTCGGCACGGAGGCCGCGCCAACCGTCGCCCAGTGCTGGCAGGCTAGGGGGACGGCGGCGTCGCGCGGCTGGCACCACCAGCACGCGTGCCGACGGGAACGTGCCCAGCAACGAACTGGGAGTGAGACAGGGTGTGTGTTGTAGCCACACTGTACTTGTTCTTGACCTTTGTGATAACTAACGACCCGCATCACCTTCTCTGGTATATTTTTACTCAGCACGCTTGACTTACAGCATCCCTGGAGTTTGCTGCGGTGTTCGGAGAGGGTAGACTAAGCGTCTCGCTAGGCATCGGTACGGCACGCGATGCCACCGCCGGCGCTGGAAAGGCCGTCAGCGTTTCTGACAGGCCGCCATAGCAGCGGCAGCTCCCGGAGGGCGGCCGGTTTTGACGCGTGACGTGCTCCAGGATCATCGTGTTCAACACGACTCCGTGGCGCCCACTGACACATGACGTGCGTTCCAGGAACATCGTGTTCAACATCAGCCTGTCTGACTTCACGGAGCGCCGAGAGGAGCGGCTCGAGTGGCACTCTGAGCAGCAGGACGTCCAGCTGTGCATCATGAAGGGCCTCGACGAGGTGAGCACGTGCACCACGCCCGCAACGTCGTTTGTCGCAGCCGAACGCCGTGAGCGCGTCCACGAGCCGTGGACCGCGTCTGGCCGCCACGCAGCGCGTGTGCAGTAGCTGGGCGGCACGCTTGCGGTTCTCTCTCGACTGGCCCTTGTCAGTGTTTTGCGTCTTGCAGCTGTGCTGTGCCTGTGCTTGTGCTGTGCCTGTGCTGTCTGGCGCTGGCGTTGAGGCCCCGCCCCGTCAGCGCCGTCCGTCCTTCCAGCGCAGTCTGGGCCCGTTCGCGCTGTACCGCGCCGCTTGTGTCGGTCTGTTCCTTCATGCGCACATCCCCGCTAGAGGATATGGGATTTCCGGCTCGGCCTCGTCCGATTTCTTGCAGTATGCTGCCGGGTCGGCTCGTTTCCAAGGCGGGACCACGCGGCACGTCTAAAGTGCCGTGCTAACTTGACGGACGTGGATGTGCTGGCGGCGGGCCCGCGCGTCAGCAAGGCTGTGTCCGGGCTGGGAGCGATCGAGGAATGTCCCCTGGGTCGCGGGCACTCTGAGCCGGCGGCGCGCTGAATGTCAAGCGAGAAAAAGTCACCGTTACTGGCGTCGCCAGAAACGCTGACGCTGACTCGCGCCTTCGTCTGCGCGGACATCCCTGTGTTCTCCCAAATCTCTCTCCCGCGGCTCACGGCCACGTGCGACCCCCCCCCCCCCCCGCCCCCGGCGTCCCCCCCCCGCAGCGCGTGAACATGGCGAAGCGCGTCCGCCGGTTCTGCTGGGTGGTCGTTCCGGTGGCGCCGCTCCACACGCGGTGCTCGTGACGCGGCGGCTCTTAAGTGGCGCGGCCGCGCCGGCCGGCCAGCTCTGCGGCCACGGACGGGCCACTTATTCCAGCCGCGTCGCCCCCCGGGCCGCTGTTGTTGAGGAGATGTCACCACGCGTGTCCTTGGCGCTCCGACAGGAGGCGTGCCACAACTACATCCGAGTGCTGGCCAAGAGAGGCGACGATGAGCTGTTTGTGTGCGGCACCAACTCCTACAAACCCAAGTGCCGCAGCTACAAGAAGAAGCCGGTACGTGCGCTCGGCCGGCGCAGGTTGTGGCGATGATGTTTGATTGTTCAAACGATTTAAAAGAAACTGCGTCTGATGGTTTTGATCGCTTCCCTTTTCCCATGAGCAAGTGGGTGTCATTTGAGGCCGGGTTTCAGACATTTGTCAAAGGTATTCAATTTTGTGCGCCCCGCTTCCGGAGGCGTGTCGTTAAAACACCATCAACAAACCACTGCTTACGTTCTGGCTTCCGACGTGGTTGATTGATTACCGGGCTGGCGTCGTTAGTGCGTGTGGGCACTGACGCGGCCGGTGTCGCGTGTTGCAGGACCTGGGCTACGTGCCTCAGGGCGGCGAGCGGGACGGCCGCGGCCTGTGCCCGTACGACCCCAACCACAACAGCACGGTCACGTTCGTCGGTGAGTGGTGCCGCGCGCGGCGGGACGCCGCCGTCTGCCGCGTCTGGGGCGCACGGGCGGTCGGCGGCGAGGGCGACCGGCGCGGTCAGGCGGGCCGCATCGCGTCGGCAGCGGGGGCGCTCGACGGACGGCTGTCGGTCGCGGCTGTGAGGAGGGGAAGAGAAGCAGAAGCCCGTGCCCCGCGTCCTTGTGCAGTCCGGTCCGAGCCACCGCCACCTCCGGCGGCGGCAATCCTGCCCGCGCGACCGGTGTACCAACCGGCCGAGGCCACCGGCGGCCATCCCCCGGCGCCGAGCCTGCTCGCCGCGGACGCGCGTCACGCCTGGCCTCGGCGCGGAAATGCCGCCCCGCCAAAGGGCTGGCGTCCTCGCGGCGGTCACGTGCGCGCGCGGCTGTCCCCTGCCCGCTGAGCGGCGGGCGGCACGCACCGGTCCGCGGCTGGCGGTTATGGACGGTGTTCGGTCGGACCGGCGCCCGTCGCTGGCTGGACGTGAGAGCGCCGGCCGATGGCGGCCTCGGCTGCGCTCGGAGCGGCTGCGCCTGCGCCCGGCGGCGGCAGCGGCGGCGGCCGACCGCGGTCGTGACGGCCGACCGTGTGACGCGGCTTCCTGGACGGAGGAGCCGCTCGCGTGACTCGGTACACCGTGTGTGAGCGTGGCCGACTGTTGGCGGGGAACAAATCCAGGGCGGCTGTTTGCTCGCGACGCGGGGCGCCGTTTTTACCGTGGCTTGTGTGCCGCGCGCTGGCGGGCTGTTTTAAACCGGCGTTGTTTGCCGCGCCGCGCCGGTGTCGTTTCGAGAACCGGAGTCATTTCCGCCGTCTTGCTTTTGTCCACGTGTCGCTAGTTCGGCCATTTTGAACTGATCGGCGACCGGAGATCATTGCATATGTGTCGTAGTTCACGGGACTGTCCCGGGTCCAGGGCGAGGCGCCAGATCCGGCCAGGGGGCTCAAAGATAACGACAGTCCCGGCGTGCCGACGCCGAGCCGGCTGGCGGTGCGCCGAGACGGCGGCGGCCGGAGTCGGCCCCTTGCGGCCCGGCCCGGCCCGGTCGGTCAACGCCCTCCCCCGGCGCCGGCGATCGCAGTCGGCACGCGCTGCGATTCCCCGCAGACGCGGCGGCCGGCGCGGCCCGTTTTTGTCGGCCGGCAACGGGTCGTAATGGACGGCAGGCGACGGGGTGACGGCTCGCCGGCCTGTGCGTGCCCCGGGAGCGTTTGGGTGTTTATGCTGCGCGTGCTGCGTGTGCTGCGTGTGCTCTGTTTGGGTGCGCGCGGTCGCGAGCACTCACCAACCACCGATGTGCCCGCGTTGTTTGAGCCGATGTGCCAGCGATTGGTGTGCCGGGGAGGCTGGGTGGCGCCGAAGCTCATTCCGATCACACGGATACCGATGGTGATGATGGTTAACGGTGCTGACGCTGATGGGGCGCTGGCGCTGACTGGTGCCGGCGTTGACGGGCTGACTGGCGCCGCAGGTGGGCAGACGTACGCCGGCACGGTGGCCGACTTCGCCAGCTCCGACCCCCTCATCTACCGGGACCAGCGGCCGCTGCGTACCGACAAGTTCGAGCTCAAACAGCTGAACGGTGAGTGCCCCGCCGGGCCGACCGAGGGGCGAGGGAGGGAACGGGGAGTCGAGGAGCGAGGCCCGTGTGGACGCAAGCACGTAGGATTTAGAAACGCCGAACGGTGCTGGTCGGTAGAACACCTTGACGTCGACCGAGGCTCAGTGACCGACGCATTCGTGCGATGGCATGGCTTTGCGGGTTTAGAATGGAATTGTCCTCGCATTTGTCAAATACTCGTTGGGACTTCACGCTGTCACGAGCAAAACATTACTCAGACAGAGCAGCGCATTCCTTCCCGAAGACTTCGTCCGGCTCTGTGAGGATTGGGATCGTTGTAGTCCGCTGCTCGCCTCGGAGCGCCTTTTGCGGCTTTAATGCGGCTGTAAGCGGGCAGGATCTGCATGTGAGAGCCGCGATTCCCGTACCAGGCGGTGCCGGGTCCGCGGCAGCGGAGGGCGAGATGTGTATCGGCCCGGCGCACCCGTGGCCGAGTGCTTGTTAAACTTGGCCGGCTTCCGTACGGCGTCTCGGCGGGGCCGCGGCCGCGCGTTCCTCTACGGATGCGAGGTTCTGTCACGCCTCATGATCGTCGAGCGTCGCTGGGACACCGCGCCGGCGCCGGCGTCGACGCGACGGGGCGGGGCCACTCGCCAGCCCCCCGCCGCGGTCACGTCGCGCCACCCGGCGGAGCCGCCAGGCGCGCCGGCGCCACGCGCCCTCGCGGACCGGCTGCAGACAGGGCAGTCACCCTCCCTCCTCCGCCCCCCCCCCCCTCCGGCCAATTGAGCCTCGCGCCGCCGCCGCCGCCGGACGCTTCCATTGTGGCGGCGATGTTGCGTCGCTGGAGGCGACCCTGAGACGTCAGGCGGCGGGGAGGCCGACTGCGACATCAGGCACCGTAACGGGACTCTCGAGCCTCTGACGGGGACGCACAGGGTGCGGAGAGCGCCGGGCTGGCCAGGGGCTCACACCCGTGGTAAGATGGGACACGGCTGACCGGTCAGAACTGGTCTTTGGTGCGCATTTGTGGGTCGTCAGGTTGGGGATTGGAGCTTGTACCAGACGGACAAAACAGGCACGGTAACAGATTAGGGGCGCCCTGAGTACAACTTGGCTATGTGGCTAGAAAAGACAGGTGTGCTTTAAGATGATTTCTGGCGGAAGACTTGTTTTGGTCGTTCACTAACGAAAACATGCCAGCTGTGCATTCGGCAAAATAAGTCCTATTTTGAACGCTTGTAAATATTTGAATTCCTGACCTTCATCTTCGTCATTATAATTGCGACGAAATAGCTCATTCATAACATGGTGCCTGCAATAAGCCAACACTTCGTCCTAAGCCGTTCCACCTAAAAAGCTGTCCGGCGACGCGTCGCCAAGCTGAGAGCGTATTGTCTCAGACGGGCGCTCGAAACGTGCGAGGACCTCCACCCACGGTGTGTGGGCCGTTGGCTGCAGCACGGGCTGGCGAGGGGTCGTGATAGGCCACAGCCATGGGGACAACCGCCCAGACTGGCTGATCATGTACGAGAGAGGTGGCTGACCGAACTTGCCACGCGGAAGGGCTGGAACGCTGATGTCCCTCCATGTAATAGGAGCGTAGTAGGACAGGAGCTTGACGGCGCTTGTCGCAGGGAAGTAGTATTGGGTGTGGAACGCAGAGCGGCACACAGGTGGGGAGATGACACAGACCGTCCACGCACACCGCGTCGGCCATCGGCCACAGGGGACTCGGTGCTCCAACCTCCCGACCTCTGACCTCGGCTTCGAGGCTCGTCTCCTTGGCGCCTCCCGCGGCGTGCCGGCGGTACGTGTCTCCGGCGGGCGCCTGAAGCTCTCACGCGCCGACGGCAAAGTGTGCCCCCTGCACGTGACGGCAGGCGCCCTCCCCCCCCCCACCCTCCCCCCCCAGCCCGACACGTGAGCCCAGTTTGCCGGGTCGACTCCGGCTGCCGACGTGTCTGGCTGGCGTCCAGCGGCCGCCTTTAAAGACCCCGCGGCGGTCCCGTGACGGCCGTGACGCGCCGACGAAGCACGGCCGCCCGCTCCCGTCAGGAGGCGCCGACACGGCCGGTGTTCCGTAGCCGTGCGGGGCGCGGGCTCACATCTGTGGTTGACGTGGGGTGTGTGATCGATGTTGGACGCTGCTGTGGCCGCCTGGAGCTGACGGAGGCGTCCGGTGGCCGCCACTCCGGTCCCGATCTCGGCTCCGGGTGATTCATGACGGACACTTGATTGTCTGGCTCCGACCACAATCGGCTGCGAGTGCCGGCGCTTGATTAAAACACGCCCTCTCACATTGGAGAGGTCAGTCAGGTAAACCTTCATTTCATATAACGCGACTTTTGACTTTTTGTGATTAATCGAAATTCGTGCCCGACGCGAAGAGGTCGATTATATTGGAGGAACACCATTAACATTGTTGGCTGTGTCCAGCAAAGGGTTCGGGCTCAGTGAAACGAAAAGTGTGCAGCCCGGAGGCAAATGAATGGCTTCGTCGTCGGTCGGACATAACCCCGACCCTCTGGTTCGGCCGTCCTCACGCTTCCGCCGCCGCCCAGCGGGCTGCCCGATGCGTGGCCCGGCCGTCAGTCTCAGCATAGTGCCCAGGTAGACGTGTCCGGCACGTTTTGCAGCTGCGTTGACAGCGATCGACGGCCTACAGCTGCGTCGTGCTGGAAAGACTAGCCTCTCTCCTCATCTGCTCACGGCAGCGTTCTTTCTGCTGGGGTTCCGGCTGACTATACACGGTGGAAATCATTTTCACTCCGTCTTCACTTCAAATCGGTGTATGTGATTCAAAGCGCCTGGCGGTATTCCATTAGCGTGATGTTAACGCGCCGTTACCGGCCGCCAACAACGCCATCGTTCGTGTTAGTGTTGACCCGCCGTGTAAATGGCGGCAGCTCCTGGCTGGCGCTATATTCGGCCTGGGAGTAAACAGCGGCAGGGGCTGGTCGGCCTGAACCGCGGCCCGGAGGCGGTGCCGCCTCCCCATGTGTGACGCGGCCGCAGCGCCGGGCCCGCCGCAGCTGACCGGGACGGTGCGCGACCCGGCGCCACGGCGCGTCCCGCGCCATTTGCCGCCGATGACGGATGACGTCGGCGGCAGGCCTTCTGTGCACCGCTCCGCTGTATTCAGCTGTCGCCGGGCTTATTGGTAACGGCCGGCGGCGATTTATGATGTCGCCGCTTGGCCGCTCGATAGTTGGCTATTTGTGGTGTGCTGACGGGGCGGACGCGGCCTGGAGCGGCGCGGCGGCGTCGAGCCGGCTCCGGCCCTCGTCCGGCCGTCCGGGGCGGAGGCGCCGCTGCGCTGCACTGCCGGGCCGGCACAGCGCCCTGTTCGGCGACCGTCTCTCCTGCGGCGCACGGGTCGTCCCCGGGTCCTGTGGCCGGCCGGTGGAAGGGGTCGGGACGGTCGGGGGGATGCCGACCGACGCTGGCTAGCGGACAGGCCCGGTCCAGTCCCAGGTGGCACCGCCCAACCTGGTCGGACCGGGCCGGACCGGGCCGGACATGTCTGCCGGACATGTCTGCCGGACCGGGCCGGACATGTCTGCCGGACCGGTGCCGAGACCGCTCACAATGGCCAGAGGTTGCGATGTGTCGGAAGTGCTTGGAGTGTTCGAGCCGCCTGGTTTAACTAAACTCGTTTGTGGTGGGCCGGGCGGGAGGGTCTCGCCGCGCCTGCAAACGATGCTACCGCGAATTTCAGTGTGCAGACCTAGGCTCCCATCGATCTTGACTGTCCAGAGACCTGTCCCAGCCTAGCACTGCATATGCTAGCAGGCCTTCAATTGCGCATGTATACCAATGACAGAAGCACATCTGATTGTGTACTGCTGTACTGATCGTGTACCGCTGTGAACACGTGACTGCCGGTCTCCACACGCTGCCCGCCTGATGTGTCTGTCCATGTGCTCTGCAGCGCCGAGTTTCGTGGGCTCCATGGAGCACGGCGATCACGTGTACTTCTTCTTCCGGGAGACGGCTGTTGAGTACATCAACTGCGGCAAGGTGAGGGGGCGCTGGGGCGCGGGGGTGCCGGGGCGCCGTGGTTGTTGCGTGTCACGGGAGCGGACGGACAACTGTGCGGCTCGCAATGCGAGGTCAGCACTGCTCGAGGAGGGCCGAAGTCGAAACGTCGTATGTGAGAGTCGCTTCACAAGGCCTTGTGTTTGTGTTTTGTTTTGTGTGTGCTGTATACGGCGGCTTTCGTACGTCGTGATACTTTTATGGTGTGGAGTGGAGAGACAATCTGCGGGACCGGCACTGCGTTGACTCCACTTGCACCGGGTGACAACTACTCGCTTGACTGGTTCGATAGGCGCGATTCGGCTTATCTAACCGGAGGAAAAGAAGCCAGCTTGCTGTCATGGTCTCAGCTGGTTGCTCGATGGTATCGAACCAACTCGAACGGTGCTGCTGATTTTTTGGCCTTGAGATGATACACTCAGCCCCATGTTCTCACAATGGTCTACGGCTTACGGCCATAGCGCGTCTCGAGTGCATGGTCCTTTCGTTACTGACCGCGTGCAATTTTATCATTTCGCAGAGGGCGTACTCCCGTGTGGCTCGCGTCTGTAAGAAGGACAGAGGCGGCTCGTACAAGTACAAGAACAAGTGGACGTCGTTCCTCAAGTCCAGACTGAACTGCTCCATCCCTGGAGAATACCCGTTCTACTTCGACGAAATCCGTGAGTACCTATGCCGGCCACTCTTCGAAGCGTCAGCGCTGTCGAGGCACTCCTCCGCGGGAAGGGCCGGCCTGGTGCCGTGCGGCGCGTGTCGTCCTGCCGCTCCGTCGCCTGCGGTCAGCAGCAGCTGGGTAGGATCAGTGCCGAGTGTTGAGCTCCGGCGGGCACGCTGATGCGGTCGGCGATACTGACGCTCATCCGCCGCTCCCAGCCTGTGCTGGGGGCCGCTCTCTGACCGCGCTGCCTCGTTCGCAGAGTCGATATCGACGGTACAGAGCGGCGTTTACGGCGGCCGGCCGGAGGAGATCCTCTACGCCGTCTTCACCACCCCCTCCAACAGCATCCCCGGCTCGGCCATCTGCGCCTTCCGCATGGCCGACATTGTCGATACCTTCGACGGCGCGTTCAAGCATCAGCAGAACATGAACTCCAATTGGCTGCCCCTCAAGAGTTCTCAGGTAACGCTCGTGAGACGGTGGTTCATTATGCTAGACGATTTTCAAACAACAGTGTCCGGACCAAGACAGACATTCTGTCCATTGATGCGTTCGATGACGTCGACGGCTTACCAGGTAACCATAATGCGCGTGACGGTGCCGGCTGACCCGTCGTGTGACCCTGCCTGACGTCCCGCGCGTCGCCACAGGTGCCACAGCCGCGGCCCGGCCTCTGCGTCAACGACTCGCGCCGCCTGTCCGACGTGCACCTGAACTTCATCCAGTCGCACCCGCTGATGGACGCCGCCGTGCCTGCGCTGCACGGCCGGCCCCTGCTGGTTAGCACCAGTCTGCGGCACCGGTTCACCAAGATCGCCGTCGACCCGCAAGTGGCCGCCGCCGACGGCACGCTCTACGACGTGCTCTTCATCGGAACCGGTACGGCAGTGCGCAGGCGCGGCGGGCGGTGCGCTGCGGTGCCCAGAGGTGTGTCTGCGTGCACGGTTCATGTCGGAAGTGTTTGTATTCCCGCGCACTACGCTGCCAGCTGTCCTTTTTTACGTGCATTTGTCCCTCTGCCTTACGTGAGACGTGACACTGTTGGCCTTCGTGAGTCTCACCCACTCGGTACAACTCGCATACCGGTATCGCTAAATGCCCGCCCTCGACCGACAGACGACGGTCGCGTGCTGAAGGCGGTGAACGCGGCGTCTGGCTCGGCGTCGGTACGCGCCGAGCCGGTGCTGGTGGAGGAGCTGGAGGTGTTCCCGAGCGGCGCGGCCATCACCAACCTGCTGGTGTCGCGCCAGCCGGCCGGCCCGGCCCGGCTGGTGGCCGTGACGGACAGTGAGGTGCGCGCGCTGCCGCTGTACCGGTGCGGCGACAAGGCGGTGCGCTGCGCCGACTGCGTGCGCCTGCAGGACCCGTACTGCGGCTGGGAGGCGGCCGGCCAGCGCTGCGCCCCGATCGACTCGCCCTCCTGGCCCGAGGGCATCGCCGTGGTGCAGAACGTCAGCCACGGCGCGCACCCGCACTGCCCGCCCGGTGAGCGTCACGTCCGTTGGCTATTGCACCGCGCAAGTATCGTGTCGTTATCGTGTCGTTAGTCCGTGAACGGATCAGTATTTTTAGCCGTGGGGTTTTGCTCGTTTGAGATTAGGTACGATTTTTGAGTCGTGGGCTGCCTTTCGCGTAAATTTTAGTATATTTGATTTCCATCGCGTGGAATATAGTTTTCCCTGTAGGCATTGCAGACTTGCGTGTGTGGATTGTTTGGTGGCGCAGTTAGACCATAACGTGTTCTTCTTTGTCCACAGTTGGAGATCGAGAGCCGAAGATTCTCTACCAGGAAGCAACCAGTAAGTATGACAGCGATTCTCACAGCTACGCACAAGTTTTGTATTTGCTGTACATGTTTTTTGTTCACCGCACTGCCTTTGTGTGTGCACCGGCCAGCACGCGGCCTGTGCTGCGCGCCTGCGTGTTGCCTGCGGCACTGCACGGCGGTCCCTGCATCCTCTGTCTGCTTGTTTGTAGCGCCCCGCACCACGGCGGCCACCACGACAGCATCGGCGCCCTGTGACTGTGGGGC
Organism: Pollicipes pollicipes; assembly: GCF_011947565.3. Lineage (NCBI taxonomy): Eukaryota > Metazoa > Arthropoda > Thecostraca > Pollicipedomorpha > Pollicipedidae > Pollicipes > Pollicipes pollicipes. The sequence goes on along the minus strand of NW_023596746.1, from coordinate 29,704,957 downwards.
CGACCCGGCCGGCGCGGCGACTCGCACCCCCAACACGCCGCGCGCGGCGCACACACTAGGTCAGTGCTGGCGATGTCCAGGACCTCCACTGCCGCCCGGCACAGCCGGCTCTTTTCGGTTATGGACTCACTCACGATCTTGTCTTTTTGATGTGGTAAATGACAATTGTCTGGTACTATGTGTAAAGACGCTGACGGGCATCCGGTTTGGTCAAAAAAGGAATGCTAAGCAGAAGTGAGGAAAGTAACGCATGGAAGTCAAGGTTTTCTAAATTCGCCACACGAAGTTGGCAGGCTGTAATCTAAAGGGCGCAAACTCGTCTTATTGCAGAGAAGACAGTTGACAGAGTCCGGTATAGTGCCGGCGAGCGCGGTCAAAAGGTTCTTGACATCGTGGAGCAGACCAAGCCACACCACGCGGGTCAGTCCCTAGGTAAGCCAGGTCAAGACCCCAGCCCAGCTCCGCGGACTGCCGTCTCCCTGGGCGGTTATGAGCACTGCATGGTCTGGATGTCGCTGGTCTGCAGGCTCCTTCGACCGGCTCGTGTCGTGTTTGCCTTGCAGTTCGAACACTGGCCTTCGTCCGGTTTGTGCACTCAATACATGGTCCGAAATGTCTGGCAATGGTTTAACTGCAAGTGCGAAGTGCCTGGCGCTGATGGCATGAGGAAGGCTGACCGGCGAGACCTTGAGTCTCGCGATTGCTGTGGTATGCAGGAGCGCGCGACTCCCCGTCTAGCGGTCTTCACCGCCGACAAGCTGCACGTGATACAGGTGATTCCGGACGTTCGGCCGCAGGTGCCTCCGACATCGCCTGAGTCTTGCTCCCCGCCGCCTTCCACCGCCGCCTCCCAACCCGTCGGCAGCCCGCTGGCGTCACCTAACGTCCTTGTACTTGTTCGCAGAGTCGCAGTACTCGACGGCGGCGGCGACGGGCGGCATGTACACGGCCGAGACGCTAGCCGTAGCCGTGGTGACCACGTGCCTTCTGGCCGTGGTGATCGGCTTCCTGGCCGGCTGGCTCATCTCGCGGCGCTACTCGCGCACGCGCAGCGAGGCCTACTACGAGACGCCCCACCTGGACCACCAGTCGAAGATGAACCAGATGGAAACGGCGCCGCCGGTGAAGCCAGACAACAGGTAAGACACGCACTGCCCGCGGGCGCCAGGCAGCCCACGGAACGAAACGGGCCAAGTCATTAGCGTTCAAAACATACAGGAACTCTAAGCGGATTTGAGGTGATGTACCCTGGATGCGCGAGGTTGTGGTGATATCGTTTGGTGACAGTTGTTACAACGGACTCTTTCTGGCGTTCCAGGTGCGACCAGAACTTCCTGAACTCTGAGCCGGCGTTTCTCGTGAACAATGGCAAACAAATAAACTTGGTCGTGAACCAAACGAAAAACAGCAACGGCAAGAACGCCAATTCGGCGGCAGACAATAAGCCGTTGCAAAAAGTGCGCAAAATGTACTTGTAGTGCGCGGCGCGGACGAGAACGAGTGCCGCGGCCCTAGTGGCGGACGACAAAAGCTGCAGTGCGGTCGATCGCCGCACGCGGGCCGTGCGTGATAGTCGCCACCCGAGCTTCCTCTGCCGTGACCAGCGAGAAGGCGTACAGCGAGGCACCGAGACCACATGGGCATCGCCCCAGAGCATTCGAGGTTTGCCGGCATGTCCTACAGATCACGCCCGGAGCCGGCATCACCTGGGAAGGAGCACTGGCCAGTGGAGCCAGTGCGGCTGGCGGCCAAACCACCCTGCCGTGCGGCCTGCCCGCTGCCACTTGTTCGCTGCGCTGGACGACTGCTGGCCAGCTGGTGCTCGTTTGTGATGTGTTGCGCGCAGGAGGCTGGAACTGTGCCCTGTACAAATGCGTACGCAACAGATTTTGTTAATTGTTGAAGCGCTGTTGCTGCCCGTTGGGAAGATCTTTATATGGATATGTGTGCGTGTTTGGATTGCTTGTCGAGAGTGCCAAGTGCCAATAGTGTGCGATAGTGCGATAGTGCGTTGAGGTGCCATCTGACGCGCTTAATTGCGTTTCACCCATACTCATCACGTCCCCCATCATGGCTCATCACGTCCCCCATCATGATCATCACACCCATCTCGAATCTCCATCATGATCCACGTAATCCCACCCGTACCAGTCATTGTCCGGCGGTGTGCCCTACGATATATGTTCTCAGTTTGTCTTGAAACGTTGCACCTGTCCTCTCTCGCCCCGTCCTTCGTCACCAGTTGTCATCTCATGCGACCGGTCTGTTGTTTATGAATGCATTCCCAGCGTTGGAAGTCCAAATAATCAATACGACTGTTGCTTAAGTGCTCCGCGATGTGTTGTATTATGCATGCATTGTCCAATACGCCCTCGTTCCCAGAGTGATACCTTGCTGCGCATGGATTGGATACTCAACCGTACGCGACCAGACTTTTACGCGAAATTGACTATTTATTGGTTTTATCGTCCCACCACACCTATTTCGACTTGACCACTTGACGTTTTGACTGGGTGACATTTTGACCTGAGTGACCTGACCCGTGGTGAGTGGTAAGGTCGCGCTCAGATGGCGCTGGCGTCGCCAGCACCACCGACGGCCGGTGCCGATATTAGGCCGCGCCCGCTCGTCCGAGAGCTGGTCTCCGCGCGTGGCGGCCGACGGCTGGAGCCAACCTGTGCCTTGCTGAAGCGGCGCTCACCACATTCGAGTGAACCTCGAGCTCGATTGGGATCAAAGAGTGGCGCTCTGTCATGTTCGTGAGGCATTGATGTGTGTACATAGGTTATTGAAAATGTCGGATAAATGGGAAGGATGGACGCGCAGTGTTCCTGCGGAGCGACGAATGGTGCTGCAGGAGCTGGAGATGGGAAGAAGCTGACGATTTCAAGATGATGCGCACGGAAACGCGCGTGCCCGGACATTTTCACCAGTTTGAGCAAACGACTAAATAGGTTGCCCACACGGGGTGGTCGGCAGGGAAAATGGTACATTATTTTTTTCTTTTCGAGCACGATTGTATGAGAGGTGTTGATATAAAAAACATGTCCGTCTTGAGGGGGATGTTCCACATTCGCAGATATTGAAGAAGACATCAGATATGAAATGAGGTCGCTTCTATCTGCTGGTGTATTTTAAGTGGAAAAGATTTCTCAGGACACCAATTTATTAAGTAAATGTGCTGCTCAATGCGCCATTGTTTCAATGCGTCATGGAACGTTGTTATGATGTTAGGGTGCTGTCTAATTAGCCGTGCGAAATTGCCACCTTGCTTATTTTGAAACACTGGTTTAAGTAAGCATGACCACCTGAAAATACACCACGGGCGTGGGGTAAACAATCTTAAACTACTGCCCGCCACGCTACGAGTGAATTGTGGACAATGCGCAGGCGCGAAGTCAACAGCAGGTCCGATTGGTCCAGCAAGCGCAATGTAATCGCTGGCTCTCAAAGTGGAAAGTAACCAAGTACAGGGGCGTAGTTACGCGAGAGGAGCGGGAGGAGGTGCGAAGGGGGCTCGACGTTCCTCGATAACGCACCAAGCAACGAGGTTACTGTCCGGGTTTGGGGGTTTGGGTCTCTTCTCGGAGCTGGACAGTTGGACAGAAGGACAGACAGAGCTCGGACAGAAGGACAGAGCTGGCATTTGACAATGAAGTATTACACTTTAGGTAAATGCTCCAGGGGCTCACCCAGAGCTTTGGCAGCGGGTGAGGGGGGGGGGGGAGAGGATTGGCAAAGGGCTCCCTGGTAGCGAAGAACACCCAAACAGGTAAAAAATTTGTGGTTACATAGCCAACCCGCATTTGTCTGGAAATATGCAACATCCATTCAGAATTGTTACGTGAGAAAAAATTATGCCAGTTAGATTTCAGCATAAGCACTATCAAATCTGAGCAACACAAATCCCCACACCCGGCGCTGCAGTCCCAAAGGCCGCGCCGCGTCGGCCCGCCCGATCCCCGGCCTTACACTCGGCAGCGATCAACTAGGCGGACGAATATGATGACGCATCTGAAAGAAGCATCCTGGAGCGTAAATTCGTGCGTTCAAAAGGCTGTCCGGGTGACATATCTTTCATCCGCAAGGAGTTTTAGATCAATGATAAGAACGAACCAGCCTATACAGCACCGTGAAGTGGAGCTGGAACATGGTGGTGGAGCTGGAGGAGCAGAGGAAGAATCGGTACTTCCGTGATGCGGTAACCTTTAATCTGCGCAGAGGACAGCCTCGCCATTGTAAAAAAAAACATACCCCAGCCCAATTTTTGAACGGCACGAATTTATTTTGAAAGAGCTCCGGAAGCAGGTACTTCACGAGCCCCATTCAGCCCCACCCCCCACCCCAACGCCCGCGGCCGCTACGCCCCGCTTGTCCGGGGCAGGCAGGCTGCATGCGTCAGCTACAAGTGGGCCCAGAGGCACCCTGGAGAGGGACCCCGACCGGGCGCCCAGAGCATACCCCGCAGAAGGTCCTTGCGCGGGCTAAGCTCGGCGATTGCCCCCAGGCGCATGCAGTCCTATCCCACCGTTATCCATCCACCCTCATCCCATGACCCTGCATGATCAATACTGTTTAAAAGGGCTCTAATCCAAGTAACCAAACTAACCAAATCGTGACCGAGACTTGTACGGAATACTCATTATTGGCTGAGAGCCAACTGACGTCCACGATGTTTGAAGATCGTGTTCACAGACACCAGTCTTAAACGGCTCAACGATAATGTTATTCTTGACCTTGAACGCCGCATGGCCCCTGGGGTGGCAAAATCTGAATGGCGTTGCCATGGCGTCGTGCATGCCTGAATGGGCTTGAAATAACATTCTGCACAAAACATTCTGCACACCTTCGCGAGCGTGAAGCTCAGAAATTCGAAGGTTTTCAGGTCATACGAAGGGCATGACTGTGAACTGCACCGCATGACCTTCGAAATGACTTTCAGTTCGAAACCCTATACCAATGTGGAACATCCTTTCACACAAACCTTGGGACGGGGTTATTCATAACCATTTGAGAACGAATGTGTTAACTGCATCCCAATCTATAAATGCGGAAACCTCGTGCTACAGTGTAGCACATGGTTTCCATCAATAACACACGGCTGGGTCGCCGGATTCAGATTAGTTCACAACTAACCTGAATCGGGCAGCTTGCCTCACGCGGACCATCGGTGAACAATCGCTTTCCTGACTGAGCACCGATGGCCTGGATCGATCGCCCCCGCCCCCCCCCCCCCCTCCACTCCCCACTCCCCAAATATCACTCTCTGAGACCCGGGGACGGTTGAAGGTTGAAAACGGGAGCAAAAATTAATGCTCTGAAATGCTGGAGATCCATTATCTTGAAAGCAGCTGCTCCCAAGTAGTCGTGCCAGTGACTTGACCTCAACTTAACAGTTGTGGCGTACTGACCCAACTTGACAGCTGTGGCGCAGCCAAGACGAGCTTCAGGCACAAATCGTTCTATGCCAGCTATGCGCTGACGCCTTCTCAGTGGAGCCGCCACGATGGGTCGTCAGCATCGGTTGACTGACGGGGTCACAGCGCCAGGGGCCGAGTCGGTTGACTGACGGGGTCACAGCGCCAGGGGCCGAGTCAGTTGACTGACGGGGTCACAGCGCCAGGGGCCGAGTCGGTTCACTGACGGGGTGACAGCGTCAGGGGCCGAGTTGGTTTCAGCAGACGTCCGCACCGCTTCCGCCAGTAACGGTGACGTCACACGGCGCGTGAAATCAGAAACTGGACGCCAACCGCTGGCAGGTACCAGAAAACCGAGGAAACGAAAGAACCGAAGAAAAAACCAAAAGGTGCCGAATCGGAAAGTTTCTGAGCCGCACTTCGGCAGCAATCCGTAAGTCAGGTCAAGCAGGCAGAGGAAGAGCCAGAAGCCTCCTGTCACGTGCGAAGGCACAGCATCCGTAAAATGAAAATTTGTACCGGGCTCCTTACACATACACATACAAGGTTCACATACACGATACATTTGTATTGCGCATCACCCTGCTTGAAATTATCACAGCCATAATACAATACACCACACCAGGCAGGCAAATGTACCGTTACATACGCAAACGCAATAAACTTCTATATGAAATAGCACATTCGAATATCCACACCGATCGAACGCGCAGACTACGTCCAAACTACCAACCCCACACTGGCCTCAGGGGTCGCCGGGTCCAACCGACCCATGAGCAGAAGACTTGTGCCCGCTCCGCGCGAGCTGGCTGGCACCGCGAGAGCCAACACATCCGGCCAGGAGCCACGCTACCCTGAGAGGCACACAATGCACGCAGCCGTCGGCATGGCCACGCAGGCGGCGCATTTGGGCCGCTATTTCTGCCCCACTGAACGGCCAAGCCCTGGCGACCTAGCGCCAAGGCAGCCGAGTGACAGTAAGCAGGCCAGTGGCAAGCGGAAATCGAGTATTCTAGCTCAACAGACAGAATCGGCGCGGGCAGGCCCGATTGGCCGCAGGGAAGTCGGTGGGGGCCGGTATGGACACACATTAACGCTTCGCATGCGAGACGCCGCGGGAAGCTACGCAAGCACCTCCGCAGCTGTCCAGAGCGTGCGGACCCACTGCTGGCGCAGTGCGCGGACCCACTGCTGCTGGCGCACAAGGTGGGCTGTACTGTTGCCGGACTGGACGTCATACAATCGACGCATCGAGTATTCTAGCGCGGTCGTGTCTGGCAACTTGTCGCGAGAACCCTCTTGGCCACTTCATCCAACGAAAAACAAAACGAGCGAGCAAAGCAAGTCACTTGGTGGACGCGCATGCGCATTGGACGGAAGCCTCCAGGCAATAAGGCAGCATGCGTCAAGGGCCACAGGCCAGACGGGCCGGCACTACCCCGGCCCCAAGCACAAATCGCGAAATGCACACCCACTCCCTATCACAGTGGCCTGAAAGGCGCGGCCGCTCCAGCATTCCATGTCCGTGCTGTACCGATGTACACGGCTGGGAGAGCGAGAAGATGTCCGTCACGCTGGTGGAGCCGCAAGATGCGGCGCTCGACTTGCGGACTCCGTGTTCGGTGACCTCGTCGCCGCGCGGATGCGATGGCAGCTACCCCGCGTGTCGCCCCATGATGCGGCCTAGCTCCTGAAGAGAATGCAGCGCTGCATTAGATCATTCGCATTGGTCAACGCGCAGCGCAAATGAACGACGGGTCGTGGTGGCATTAACGCCCAGATTCGCGTCGCAGCAATAGGCCTGAAATCATCCAAAACTAGACAAACTGAGCTTGCGGTATCACTTTGGAGGCTTTTCAGCTAACAAATGCATGCTCCATCGAACAAGAATGCACCTTAATTTCTAGGCCTCACAAACACATGTACTTAACCACATATCATGTACGCGCAAATTGCAATACGCGAGCTGAGGCCCTAAGAACGACACTATGCTCCATGACTATCACCCCGAATGATAAACGTTCTCTCACTCTTTGGCGCAACCTGTGAGCTGCGGGCTTACCGTGCGTTCCTCGTCGAAGCCGCGTGTGGTCGGTGAGCCGCTGCGCGAGCGACACGCCGACCGTCCACCACGGGAAGTCCGGCAGAGGGCTGGTCCACATCTCCGCTGGCGGGGCGGACGCGTGGCCAGCACGCCGCCCTGGTCACGGGTCACCGAGGTCAGGGCCGGCGCCGCAGCGCCTCGGGCGGCGCGCTCCGCTCCGCTAGTAAAGAGTTTCGCCGCCCGCCGCCAGGGGCGCTGTGCACGACACGACCACTGTACACACTACAGGTACATTTTGCGCCTCTTCTGGAGCGTATCAGTGCCCGCCACTAGATCACACGTCCGGTCATTTGTGCCTTTGGTTTGGTTCACCAGCGTATTGATCGGCTTGCCGTTGTTCCCCATGAACGGCTGCTCCACGCTGGTAAACACCGGCTGGTCACATCTGAAAAAAACAATAATTAATATCACTGCGCTGAGCTGTAGGCGGAACAAACTGTCTCAGAGAGATCTGACGGCGTCCATGCATCCAAACATGTGACCAGGATTTTCCTTCTCCGATTAAAGCGATGCCTGGAAGGCCACCGGCAACTAGGACTGCACGTTCCATCATGGCGGCACGACCAATGTCGGATCCAGTTGCCCAGCTTGACGTGTTGAATAAAACAAATTTTTCACTTGCTGAAGAAACCTTTAGCGTGTAAAAGCCGGCCGGCGCGCCTCACCTGTTGTCTGGCTTCACCGGCGGGGCCGTCTCCATCTGGTTCATCTTCGACTTGTGGTCCAGGTGGGGCGTCTCGTAGTAGGCCTCGCTGCGCGTGCGCGAGTAGCGACGCGAGATGAGCCAGCCGGCCAGGAAGCCGATCACCGCGGCCAGGAGGCACGTGGTCACCACGGCTACGGCTAGCGTCTCGGCCGTGTACATGCCGCCCGTCGCCGCCGCCGTCGAGTACTGCGACTCTGTGGGCACGGACACTGACGTCAGGCAACGCTGGTGGGCTGCCGAGAGGTGGCGGCGGAAGACTTTCGGACTGGCATTTGGAGTGGGGTATGCCATAGACCCATGCGGTATGCGATAATGTAGTAATTTTTTGCCATTATTGCTCGGTGTGCGATGCGTGGTAATTGGCAGCGTAACAGTTTACAGACTGAAATGACCTGGGCTATGTTTACCTTCTAATTTCTCCGATCGGACGGTTTGACCCCGCAGCAGCGGGAGCACATAACAACCCCACGATCCAGGCCAGCAAAACACCCCGGGCGTGCCAGAAGCATGCAGGAGAACAGCGTGCGGTAAAATGAAAAGTGAGAGCCACAACAAGCTGGCGATGGTTTCCGGTCTTACCTAGGAACTGGCTCAACGGGCGGGACTTGGTCCGCTCCACCGTGTCAACAACCTTTTGTCCGGCCGTTTCTGGATCAGACAGCTTTCTGTCAACGGCTGGTTCTGCAATAACGAAAATGTTGGACTATGCTCTTTGTGAACTTTACCTGGTGGAACAATACTGTAATTCTTGTGATTGTGCCAAAACCTGCTCTTGAATTTGCATTTTAACCGTAATGTGCAACATAATTTATCGTGTGACTAGCACTGCTTTTACAACGAAGCTAATGGGGCTGAACCCTCTGAACGTGGCACTCCCTCGTAAGGAATGAATAGAAGAGACAATAGCAGGCATGCGCCCAAAACGTGTCCTATGATGGCTGATAAATGCAGAACTCAGCCTGAATGTTTCCACTGCCGGGTATGGACGGCAGTGGAGGTCCTGGACATCGCCAGCACTGACCTAGTGTGTGCGCCGCGCGCGGCGTGTTGGGGGTGCGAGTCGCCGCGCCGGCCGGGTCGGCCCCACAGTCACAGGGCGCCGGTGCTGTCGTGGTGGCCGCCGTGGTGCGGGGCGCTACAAACAAGCAGACAGAGGATGCAGGGACCGCCGTGCAGTGCCGCAGGCAACACGCAGGCGCGCAGCACAGGCCGCGTGCAGGTCGGTGCACACACAAACGGCGGAGCACCAAGCGGCGAGGAGCAACACAAAAGCGTGACGTCAGCAACTACAGCGCAGCGAGTCGCAGTTCGCGGATCAGAGCACGAAGACGACACATAAAGCGCACGACCGACGGGCGGTGCGCCACTTACTGGCTGTTTCCCGGGAGACGGCCGCCCGCTCGCTGGTCGTGTCTGCAAATGAAACGGTGGCATTAAACGATCTGTCTGTCTCTCGCTCAGGCAGGCTCAGTAAAAGCATTGTTCTGGCGACAAAAGTCTCGACGGATGCTAAGCCGCATTACTGAAATGAATGACGCTCACTGCCCAGATAACGGAGCGCGGATGGCTTTTTACGGAGGGTTTAGCCATTACACCCTGAGTTGCACGAGTCTAAGGAGCACTCTTAACGCTCACATCTGGCAAGTCAAAGCATCAGCCACGACCGGACAAAACCTACGCCAACGAACCACACAAGCTAAATCAATTAAGCAGACTGCGTAAGCTAAGTGCATTTGCGAGGAACGTTATACATATAGATAGGACAGTAATGATAGACTTATTCCTCGTCGAGTAACCGGGAGAATGGAGAGATAGATATGATGTTTCGGCTACATATCATTGTCGAAACTAATGTCAGTAGTGAATTTGAATTGCCTGTCGATCCTAATAGATTTCTCAGCTGTTTTTTTCGGGGGGGGGGGGGGGGTGACAGCGAGCCACAGTTTACAGGCCACCAACATTCAGAGGATAAAACAAGGGGTAAATGCCAGCCTCAGTTGCCTGACGGTTGTTCCTTGTTTAATTCCCAGAATGTTGGTAACCCGTAAAAACTGTCGCTCGAAGTTAAAAAAAACAGCGAAAAGTCGAGTGGGATCGGCAGGCAATTTTAAAATGAAACAAAGCTATTCACCGTCTTATCAATTAAGCAGCCCACAAACAGCAGCAATCCGCATACGCGTTCCTAGCATGGAGCCAGCCTCAGGCGGGACGTGACGCTCACCGGGCGGGCAGTGCGGGTGCGCGCCGTGGCTGACGTTCTGCACCACGGCGATGCCCTCGGGCCAGGAGGACGAGTCGATCGGGGCGCAGCGCTGGCCGGCCGCCTCCCAGCCGCAGTACGGGTCCTGCAGGCGCACGCAGTCGGCGCAGCGCACCGCCTTGTCGCCGCACCGGTACAGCGGCAGCGCGCGCACCTCACTGTCCGTCACGGCCACCAGCCGGGCCGGGCCGGCCGGCTGGCGCGACACCAGCAGGTTGGTGATGGCCGCGCCGCTCGGGAACACCTCCAGCTCCTCCACCAGCACCGGCTCGGCGCGCACCGACGCCGAGCCAGAAGCCGCGTTCACCGCCTTCAGCACGCGACCGTCGTCTGTCGGTCGAGGGCGGGCATTTAGCGATACCGGTATGCGAGTTGTACCGAGTGGGTGAGACTCACGAAGGCCAACAGTGTCACGTCTCACGTAAGGCGGAGGGACAAATGCACGTAAAAAAGGACAGCTGGCAGCGTAGTGCGCGGGAATACAAACACTTCCGACATGAACCGTGCACGCAGACACACCTCTGGGCACCGCAGCGCACCGCCCGCCGCGCCTGCGCACTGCCGTACCGGTTCCGATGAAGAGCACGTCGTAGAGCGTGCCGTCGGCGGCGGCCACTTGCGGGTCGACGGCGATCTTGGTGAACCGGTGCCGCAGACTGGTGCTAACCAGCAGGGGCCGGCCGTGCAGCGCAGGCACGGCGGCGTCCATCAGCGGGTGCGACTGGATGAAGTTCAGGTGCACGTCGGACAGGCGGCGCGAGTCGCTGACGCAGAGGCCGGGCCGCGGCTGTGGCACCTTAGGCGACGCGCGGGACGTCAGGCAGGGTCACACGACGGGTCAGCCGGCGCCGTCACGCGCATCATGGTTACCTGGTAAGCCGTCGATGCCATCAAACGTATCAATGGACAGAGTGTCTATCATGGTCAAAATGCTGTTGTTTGGGAACAGATTAGTGTAACGTCGCATGACACAATGTCCGTGTGGTCTCGCACTGCCTACTGATCGGCAAATGGCCAGCACCTGATCAATTCATCGTGTACATGGATAATCGTGTAATACTCCAAAAACACAAATTTTCAGTGTCGAAATCCAACAGAGAAAGTCAGAGCCGAAAATGTATAAACGTGGGAACAGTCGAAGTGCTTAACCACCCCGTCAAAGTACCTAAACACCCTGCCGAAACGCCTAACTACCCCGCTGAGGTACGTAGCCAACCAGCCGAAGAGTCGGAAGTGCCTAACCACCCAGCCAAAATGCCCAACCACCCGCGCCGAGGTCTGCTCTCTGACCGATACCTGAGAATTCTGGAGGGGCAGCCAGTTGGAGTTCATGTCCTGCTGGTGCTTGAACGCGCCGTTGAAGGTCTCGACGATGTCGGCCATGCGGAAGGCGCAGATGGCCGAGCCGGGGATGCTGTTAGAGGGGGTGGTGAAGACGGCGTAGAGGATCTCCTCCGGCCGGCCGCCGTAAACGCCGCTCTGCACCGCCGATATCGACTCTGCGAACGAGGCAGCGCGGTCAGAGAGCGGCCCCCAGCACAGGCTGGGAGCGGCGGATGAGCGTCAGTATCGCCGACCGCATCAGCGTGCCCGACTGCGAACGGTACAGCGAACAGTGTAAGTCGCCCGCCACTGATTTTTGTAAATTTGCCACTCGCGACACCTTCGATCCTGAGCAGGGGAAATGAGTGGATGAGCAAAATGAAAGCAGACGGCCTTGATTTGTGTTGGTGCGGCCCACACAAATCACCACCTGACCCACAAGCCTGGCCGGGCTGCGCGCATCTCGGCGTTGCTATCCAGGCTGGTTATTTGGGGAATTAAGCCATCTAATCTAATTTCTGTGACCCTGCCTTGAGCTCCTCTTCACACAGAATGATAGGTGAGCCATCACAGCCTCGTCGCATAAGTCCCTAATCCTCGTCTTGAAACTCTAATCGGATGATTTTCCTGTTTGCAATACGTGACGCAGAGGGAATTATTCGTTTTCTTCCAATGACGCCGGGGCTTCACGCCTTGGCAGCGGCTTAAGCGAAGGTGATGTGGTGAAAATAAACTGAACCGGCCGTGGGTGATGAAAATTTCCGGCAACACTTGTAGGGATTTTACATAGACAAGTGGAAACAGGTGGCTGGCTGTGAAAGTGTCCGCAGTCGGTCACTTATCACTGCCGCCGAACACTCAACATGCAAACGGAATGTAAGACTGTTTAGCGAACAGAAAAAGAGGAAAGTTAAAACCCAATGAATGGGTCGAGAATGGCTTGATGAGACGGCATTCGCGGGCAGATCATGGCCTTCACTACACAAACTTCGAGACGCGTTATGGTACTCACGGATTTCGTCGAATGAGAAGGGATATTCCCCAGGAATGGAGCAATTGAGCCTGGATTTGAGGAAAGACGTCCAACTGTGCTTGTGCTTCTTTGATCCGCCCTTGTCCTTCTTACAAACGCGCGCCACGCGCGAGTACACCCTCTGTGAACAAACCGCGGGGTCATGGCCTACGCCGCCCAGCTAGCCACACAGCAGTCGGTCAAATCGCCACGGCAAAACAATGCCGGATTTTCTTTCAGCCATGAAGCGCTCAAATAATTGATTCCCCGCAGATTGACAGCAATAAATCATGTGATCCTCAGGACACACAAAAGCTCCGATGCCATGGCCGCAGCGACCGCAATGTGGCGTGAGTAGTACATGTCTAATCGGTCCGGTCGGGCCCGTCAGCGACGGAACAGCCACAGTGACACACCTGTGACGGTCGTGTCCGAACTCATACATGTCCGAACTCATACATGGTCGTGTCGGAACTCGTACATGTCCGAACTCATACGGGGTCGTGTTCGAACTCAGTACATGTCGAACTCATGTCGAGAATGACGAACCACGGATAGTCAAGGAAACAGCAAAGCCCAGCTAGACACGGCGCGATGTTTCGCTGGGCACAGTCTGTGCGTTCGGAAAGCACGCAGCCGGGAGCAACCAGAGTTCTGTCATCTTCGGTCACAGTACTTTAAGCTTTAGTTTACGTTACTTCCCAGCATTGTTATTTCATCGCGCTGGTCCTCACCTTGCCGCAGTTGATGTACTCGACGGCCGTCTCCCGGAAGAAGAAGTACACGTGATCGCCGTGCTCCATGGAGCCCACGAAACTTGGCGCTGCAGAGCACACGAACAATGCCCGGTAAGAATCTCCTCTAAAGGTATGTGACCGGACTCGGCACAATCCAACCAAATCAACAAAGAAGTAAGTAATTAAAAAATACAATATGGTCAACTAACAGGGCTAAGGCGCCCGCATGTGATCATAGCTACAAAATGGTGACCTGTGTGTTACGTGGTCGGGCTTCCGCCATCTTTCCTCTTTCCATTTGTATCCGTCCATCTCTTTTCGGTCTACTCCCGCCATCTTTCCTCTTCCCAATTGTATCTGTCCATCTCCTTTTGGTCTGCCTCCCCCGGGCTACCAATCTCACGGAGTCACCTCGCCAGCCTGCACAGCAGTAGTCTGGCGCCCTCTGTCCTGCACCAGGGAGCTTCACAATCCTACCGTCTCTTCCCCACCACAGACCGGTACGTCCACCCTGCGCCCCCCCCCCCCTCCGTCCCCCCCCCCGCTGCGCCACATCGCGAGCTCAGGCGTGTGATTTCTGGCTCGAAGCTGAGGCCATGGCCAGCCGGTTCGGATCAGCTGCGGCGCACACTCATCACACCGGCCTGCAGGGCCGCTGCTGGTCATCACCGCCGAGCCGGCCCGGTGCAGAGCACTGCGGAGGACGCGGGCCGGTCTGGTGGGGCCCAGAGAAGGTCAGGTCGTCCGTGGCGAACGGCGTACTCCGCGGGTGAGAGGCGGAGGTCGTCCGCTCCGAAGCACGGGCTCAACCGACAGCCACGTGGTAGACCCTCCGTTCCCCAGGAGCCTCCGAGGTGACACACCCCTCCATCAGGTCACTCGGGCCGCGACAGAGCGCGCCGACCGTCGGCCACAGTATATATTATCCGGCAGATTATACCGGCCGCAGGTGGAGGTCACAGCGCGGGCACTTCTGGCGCGCTGAGGTGGTGGGCTTTATCGGCCCAGACGCCCTGGTTAGAGGGAAGGCACGCCGCCAGGCTGCCTTTGTTCCATGTGTCGTCCTAGCCGACCCGCAGCTGGCCGTCAGTGCCATGAGGCTGCCGCGGGACGAGCACGTCCGTGGGATTGGACGCGACGTTGGATTTCGAAGGCTCTTGATATGGAAGTGGTGATGCATCTGGACACGTTGTGCCGGTTCATAGTTCCAGGGAAAAAAGCCAGCAACAGAACTAAGCGCAGTCTTATCTTCTCAGATATCTGCCCTTTTACAGACAATACCGTCACAAGGAAATTGGCACATTCGTGACGAAACCTACTGCAACAGCAATCGTTCGACAGAGATGAGAGGACTTGCAAGAAAATCAACTATACCATCGACAGTCGCCTTCATTTACAAGTCTAAACCTGGACCGAGGGATGGCGGGCGCTTCTGCGTTCGACAAGAAGCCAAGCTGGGAAATTCTTTAATCTAAAGGGTGCATATCATTTGACTGCAAAGGCTAAGCACCACACGGCTGAACAGGCGCCGGCCGTTACCAATAACCCCGGCGACGGCTGAATACAGCGGAGCGGTGCACAGAAGGCCTGCCGCCGACGTCATCCGTCATCGGCGGCAAATGGGGCGGGACGCGCCGTGGCGCCGGGTCGCGCACCGTCCCGGTCAGCTGCGGCGGGCCCGGCGCTGCGGCCGCGTCACACACGGGGAGGCGGCACCGCCTCCGGGCCGCGGTTCAGGCCGACCAGCCCCTGCCGCTGTTTACTCCCAGGCCGAATATAGCGCCAGCCAGGAGCTGCCGCCATTTACACGGCGGGTCAACACTAACACGAACGCTGACGTTGTTGGCGGCGGGCGATAGTGCGTTAACACGTCGCAAAATCAACATACAATGTTTATATCCAGATTGCAGGCCAAAAAGGATGCCATTTATATTGGAGGCATAAGCAAACTAAAGAAATACGGCGTCGGCATTTTGGCCACCTCGGATGTTGGATGGCTCCGATGCTATAAGGCGCCCCACAGCTCTGCGGGAGGGGATAAACACCGGCGGCGCCTACGTTAGCCGGAGGCAGCTGACGGACGCCACCACAGGCGTCAGCCTCGAGCACTGTATACCACGCCCGTCGCCCGCGGCGTCGCCCCGACATTCCCGACCATCGCAGCTCATGAGTTATAGTGGACGATGAGCAGCGAAGGTCGGGGGCGTGTGTCTGTCTGAGGCCAGGACGGCGACGTTCTCTCAAGGCTGGGCTCCAGGCGGCCAGTTTGGATGCGCAGCACGCCGAGACGTGGCGTCGACTCGTGTCACCGCGGAATCAAAGCGACAACAACTTGGCGGCATTGGCCCTCAGCGAGTGGTCCACATCACGCTCAAGCAATAACCCGATCGAGGTCTGTAATGTAACGATAATAACGTAAGGTAATGATAATGTCATGACGGTAATGTAATGATGGTACATTACTTTATAATAATGGCGCGCTACTAAAGGTGGTCGCTTAACGGACTGACCTCTCCAATGTGAGAGGGCGTGTTTTAATCAAGCGCCGGCACTCGCAGCCGATTGTGGTCGGAACCAGACAATCAAGTGTCCGTCATGAATCACCCGGAGCCGAGATCGGGACCGGAGTAGCGGCCACCGGACGCCTCCGTCAGCTCCAGGCGGCCACAGCAGCGCCCAACATCGATCACACACCCCACGTCGGCCACAGATGTGACCCCGCGCCCCGCACGGCTACGGAACACCGGCCGTGTCGGCGCCTCCTGACGGTAGCGGGCGGCCGCGCTTCGTCGGCGCGTCACGGCCGTCACGGGACCGCCGCGGGGTCTTTATAGGCGGCCGCTGGACGCCAGCCAGACACGTCGGCAGCCGGAGTCGGCCCGGCAAACTGGGCTCACGTGCCGGGCTGGGGAGGGTGGGGGGGGGGGGGGGGGCGCCTGCCGTCACGTGTAGGAGGCACACTTTGCCGTCGGCGCGTGAGAGCTTCAGGCGCCCCCCGGAGACACGTACTGCCGGCACGCCGCGGGAGGCGCCAAGGAGACGAGCCTCGAAGCCGAGGTCAGAGGTCGGGAGGTTGGAGCACCGAGTCCTCTGTGGCCGATGGCCGACAAGGTGTGCGAGGACGGTCTGTGTCATCTGCCCACCTGTATGTCGCCCTCCGTTCCACACCCAATACTACTCCGCTGCGACAAGCGCCGTCAAACTTCTGCCCCATTGCACGCCTATTACATGGAGAGACATCAGCGTTTCAGCCCCTCCGCGGGGCAAGTTCGGTCAGCCACCTCTCTCGTACGTGATCCGCCAGTCTGGGCGGTTGTCGCCTTGGCTGTGGCCTATCACAACCCCTCGCCAGCGCGTGCTGCAGCCAACGGCCCACACACCTCCGTGGGTGGAGATCCTGGCACCTTTTGAGCGCCCGCCTGAGGCAATAAATTAGAACCCCACTATAAACTGCGTGACTTTCGTACGGCCCCTCGTTCCGTATCAAGGAACGCATGTAAGTAAATAGAGCCAGAAGGTGACGCCAGCAGGAAGGCAAAAGATCAGCTCCAAAAGAACCAGAAGGTGGCGCCGCCAGGAAGGCAAAAGATCAGCTCCAATAGAACCAGAAGGTGACACCGCCATGAAGGCAAAAGATCAGCTCCAATAAAACCAGAAGGTGACACCGCCAGGAAGGCAAAAGATCAGCTCCAATAGAACCAGAAGGTGACACCGCCAGGAAGGCACAGATCAGCTTACCAGTCACCGCACTCGCAACAAAGCCGGGTACGTGTGCACGTCCCATGCGAAATAGGTATCCAATGGCGATTGTCGAATTGAAGCGAATAGTAATAAAACGGCAACAAGGTGAGCAAAAATGAATCACCTAGTTTGCAAATTCATGTACAAATTCACCGACGCATGTTATTTATGGCGAGGTGGCTCACATTTCTGACACGAGCAGCCCATCCTAAACGAAAGAGCCCTCTTCTTCGGCGTTGCGGCATACGCAACCCTCAGTTCGGAGCGCTGTATCTACGACGTGCATTTGCTACCAGCATATGCGATATCGTACCTCTAGTAACATTACATTATCACATTAACCAGTCATGAGACAACATGATACACATTTTCCTATGTGATAAAGGCCTGCACAATGAAACAAATCGGCTTACAGATAATCTAGAACGTCCGTTAAGGACATAAAAAGGTCATGTTTCAGCCATACGGAAGGATTCGTGCTATCAAAAAGCCCATGCTCCGATCCAATAGATATTTGCCGGTGGCTTTGCGAGGAGGAAAAAAACTGCAAAGCAAACGAAACATTCGTCAAGGTGGTAAAAACACAGGAAAAGATTGCGTCCATTTGGTAACTTATGGGACCTGTGGACGCGAGACAATGCAAACTGGCTGGCATTGCGACCATAGCTACCTGCCACGGCTCTTTCGGGATTCATATCTTGACAACCCTGCATCGATCACGGCAAACATGCAGTGGCACACGTGTTCGGAAAAGCGAGCCGCTTTTGTAACAAAATTAATGCCCCGCTTTGTGACAGCTAGTTCAGGGGACAAAAATGAAACGACAGTCTATTTTGACGCACAGAACGTCCGCAACGAACTGTGAAGTTGCACGGATGAAGATCCACACAATGCTGTGCGATATGCCCATTCCAATAATCGATACACTTGAGCGCAATGCTTACCACTTGTGGTTAAAAAATGTCGACCCTCTCGTATCTGCACCATCAATCCAATTACCTGACACATGCAAACCAGACTTGACATGGCTCATCGTGAGTTTGGGGATCTTACGTCGACGGCCATCGCCTTTAATATACCAGGAGGCACCGATGGAGCGATGCTATCATAAAGCATATACTATATTGTTATTGTTTCAAGCTGCGCTTCTGGCCACTTGTGATCGTACACACAGCTTGAAACGTCGAGAATAAAAATATGACCAACGCATTGGCCGCGAGGAAGCAAGCGAGCCCCAGCAAACGAGCATTGCAATGCTTGCGTGATAAACCAGTACCATTCTCATTCTCTCTCTCCTGATTTTTAACCAGTACCTCCGTTTAACCAGCATCTCCTGATATTTTGAAGGTCGACGATTGTCGGTAAATATCTTGAAATGGCTCAAACCGAACATAGCTAGGCACCGCTCACGTCGCCCACTACGAGGACGACGGACAGACAGACACCGCATCAGTGGCCGTTTTCACGGAAGCGTGTCAGCGTGAAGCGCTTGGAGACACCGCTGTGTGCTCCTAAAACCACGCTCGACTTTGTGTTGCACCTATCGGGGTTGGCTCAAATGCATGTTTATAAACAGAAATGACTTAATGTCGCTCCATCACGTGCCCAACAGCTAGACACAAACATTTGGCTTCTCAGAATGGCCTAAGATATTTCACGGAGTCGTCCTTCGTGAAAACGACCGCGATCAGACGCCGTGCAGATACCACTTACCGTACCGCTACTACAGACGACCAAGCCTCCTAACGGGCCGCAAGACATCGCCAGACACTGGCACACGTGACACACACCCGCCTGCGGCGGACCGACACTCACCGTTGAGCTGTTTGAGCTCGAACTGTTGGGTGCGCAGCGGATGTCGGTAGAGCAGAGGGTCCGAGCCGGCGAAGTCGGCCACCGTGCCCGCGTACAGCTCGCCGCCTGGCGCAACGAGCACACGCAGTCGGGGTAAAGGGCAGGCAGGCACAAACGCCATCAGTTCTCGCCTGGCTACGCTGCTGACGCAGTAAACTGTGCGGCAACATTTGCAGACGCCGAAAATTCGAAACGCAAGGATGGGTGTATTCAATGACCAGACCTAGGCAGCCTAGGACAGAGAACTATCACTAACTAGGCTTAGCCTTTTACCAGCGACATGCTCCACAACCGTACACCACCAGCAAGTTTCCGGCGATATCGCGAACGACTCCCCATAGTTTCCGGCGACGTCGCGACCGATTCCCCACAGTTTCTGGCGACGTCGCAACCGACACCCCACAGTTTTCGGCGGCGTCGCGACCGACTCCCCACAATTTCGGGCGATGTCTCGAACGACTTCCCCTAGCTTCCAGCTACAGCGAACGACTCCACACAGCTTCCGGCGGCGTCGCGACCGACTCCCCACAGTTTTCGGCGGCGTCGCAAACCACTCCCGACAGTTTCACAATAGAAGCACGGCGCGGCGCCGGCAAACGTCGTGAACTCACCGACGAACGTGACCGTGCTGTTGTGCTTGGGGTCGTACGGGCACAGGCCGCGACCGTCCCGCTCGCCGCCCTGAGGCACGTAGCCCAGCTCCTGCAACACCAGGTGCCACTGTTCAGGGAGGACAGCATCCTTAAGCTGTGCCAGGGGCAAATGCGTGCTCTGCAGACATGAGCGCGTGTCTCGGCCTTCGCCGTTATCTGCATAGCGTTTAATGAGGCCGTTTATCAGGCGCCGTTTGCGGAGGGACCTCGGGGGCGCACAGAATGTTTCGGCTGTCGTGTTCATGCCTCACATTCACTTACAGAAGGTCGCGCCGTGAGCGGCATTCGTTTGCAATTGTCTGAGCTGTACCCACCGTTATATACTGTATGCACGATGCTCGCAAACGATAGGACACTCCTGAGCAACTAACTGGAGACGCCGCTGCCGGCGGGGAAGGCCCCCGCCATGCGCGCACACGTGTGACGACTGACGACAGCGTTCCTGCCAGAGAGTGCACGTACCGGTTCCTTCTTGTAGCTGCGGCACTTGGGTTTGTAGGAGTTGGTGCCGCACACAAACAGCTCGTCGTCGCCTCTCTTGGCCAGCACTCGGATGTAGTTGTGGCACGCCTCCTGTCGGAGCGCCAAGGACACGCGTGGTGACATCGCCTCAACAACAGCGGCCCGGGGGGCGACGGTGGGCGACGTCGTATCACGAGAGCATTCCAACCTCTGATGCCCGCAAATTAGAGTCAAAACCATGCCAGGCGCGTACCGCTGGTGAAGCGTGGACACTCGCGGTGCCCCATTCATAGTCGAAAAGATTATGACCTCGCTCACGGCTGGCAGTAACCCTGAGATGTGAATCCGGATGGCCGTTCACGCGAAGAGACATCACTTAAGCGCCATCTCGCCACAGCTGACACCGGCTGAAGCGGAAAATTCGGCGCACCAAGCGGAGGGAACAGCGCAGGAGTAAGCAGAAATCCGGTACGTTATATGGCAGCAGAGCGACCATGAGAGAAAGAGCGCGCACACGGGCTTGAGCGTATCTCCCTGGCTTTCCGTTCCAAGCATGGACATGTAGTTCCCCTCCCTCTCCTCTCACAGGAAACCATTGCCAGCCATCGGAGTTAAAACGTGTATGCCGGAAGCAGTCCTAATGGAGAACGATCTCGGAGACATATGTTAAGGGTACGGTAATTTATGCGCCACTAAAACGCCGGGGGCGAGCCGAGTGAAATAAGTTATCGCCACTCCCGGGTTATGTTTACGAGCAAAAACAGGAGACATGCAACGAAACAAAGCGTGGTGACGTGGGCTCCAATAAAGTCGGCCCGCCCGCGCCTGCTCGGGCAGGAGAACGGCGCCATGCCTGGATAGAAGCGAGGATGTGCACTTTAACAGGTGAACGGAAACACGCACCATGATCAGAGTGCAGTGAGCCGGACCACTCAGCTCCGGCGACAGAGGACCAGCGCCGGACCGGCGAGTCGGCCGCCGTACGAACTGGGCCGTGCCAGCCAGTCGCTTTCCAGCGAATTCATAGCGAAAGAGCGCTGAATGCGGCCACGGCGGCGCACGTGCCCATTGTCCGTTCATGTCATCTGCCTTTGTTAGGCGAAGCCACTCGTGTGGAGCGAAAATGTCTGCAGCCCCGGCAGAGAAGTTTCGGTGAGCGCAAGGTGCGCGCTCGCTGCCCGTGCTCACCTCGTCGAGGCCCTTGTTGATACACAGCTGGACGTCCTGCTGCTCAGAGTGCCATTCGAGCCGCTCCTCCCGGCGCTCCGTGAAGTCAGACAGGCTGATGTTGAACACGATGTTCCTGGAACACACGTCACGTGTCAATGGGCACCACAGAGCCCGGTATTGAACACGATGATCCTGGAGCACGTCACGTTTCGATGGTCCGTGCCGCTCAGAGCCAGCCACGGCCACCTCTTGAAGCGTGTTCTTCCATCCGTGCCCCAGAATTGATTTCACGGCTCATAAGTTGATTAGGGGACCCTAGGGGCAGACAACCGAAGGGGTCCAATATGAACGGGCTGTTGCCATGAAGGCAGCTCACCCGTATCGACTGAGGACAGAAGTCCGCAACCGGCTTGCCATCGACCAGCCGGCAACTTTTGTGGTTAGCTCGCGAGCTCACAATGTAGTCGAAATGAGATAGCCGCATACCCACGGCTTTAGGGAGAGATCAATCATGGAACGTAGTCAGTATGCATTCGCCGTGAGCACGTATTTGCCAACCTGCTTTGTCAGTGAGTCACGCTGAAGGTGTAACGTTAGAAATGAACAAATGAAGGGACGAGCGTTTCTTTGGATTTTGGAAGCCCTGTGAAAGCTGAACAAAGCGATTCATATTTCAAGAAAGCTATTCGAATAGCTTTACATATGTAAACATAAATAAGGTCTTCGGACGCTTCCAGTACTCAGACCAGTTTCTCGGCTACCGCGAGCCAGTGCACCATTCAGGACTGCCTCGACCCACAGGTCCTCGGCTTGCATACTCGACTGAGGCATGCGTGAAGTTGGCCGCACGCTCGGTGCCTCGCCACGCATTCTCGTCCGCGCGCTCGGTGCCTCGCCACGCATTCTCGTCCGTACCCTCAGTGCCTCGCCATGCATTCTCGTCCGTGTCCAGCACACAGCACACGTCCTGCCAGCCCGGGAGCGCCGGCCGCTTTTGGCGAAGGGAAAGTGTATAATAAAACGAACGACCGCCGCGTTGTGACTTTTATTGGTGTAAAAGTCACGGCTGAACCGCGGGAAGTTTGCCGTGCGGGGCGTGGCAGCCCCCACCACCGCAGCCACCCCCTCCCCGGCGGTGGCGACCTGGGCATACCCAGCTCCTGTGGGCGGTCCGACCATACTCAGCTCCTGTGGGCGATCTGGCCATGCCCACCCCCTCCCCGGCGGTGACGGCCTGGCCATGCCCAGCTCCTGTGAGCGGTCTGACCATGCCTAGCTCCTGTGGCGCTGACGGGCTGTGACTGGTCGGGCTGCTCTGGACCGCTGGGGCTGGGATCGGGAGGTCTCCACATCAGAGCAGAGAGAAACGCCGGAGCTGGGCTGATCTGACCCATCAAACACGTGGCCAGCTCAGACAGGTGTATTAACAGGCAAGGCAGATGAGCTGGCAAGCCTGACTCACGGGCCGGCGGAAACAGTACTTTTTTACATTGATGAGCATGAAGTCCATGGACAAAATCCGCAACAATCGCAGTCACCTGGAACAGATTAACACGCGGGAATAACTTCAGACCAGCAAACTTGGGACGTGAGTCGGATGCCTGTCATTTCGATGTTTAAGTGCACAGTTAAATTTCGACACGAAGGGTTCCACTTCCCATTCAAGCAGTCCCGATGCCCTGAAATTGCTGGCCACTGCCAGGCTCCACGGACCAACGGTCCGCTAACCAAAGGCTTCCCTCACTTAACTGCGCTCGTATAGAATGCCTCCCCGCCTTCCCTATCAGAAATATCGATTTTTCATGGAGATTAATCGATCCAATTAAACTGGGCTGAGCCCTCTCATGGATCAGGACCCATTTCGTGCGAAGCGCGAGCATTTTCCGACAATATAATCGCACGGGCCTGGACGGAGCGGGGATTGTACTACCCCTGACGGTGCTCCACTCAGTAGGGGCACAGACAAACAAGTCAGCGAGCGTGTCCCTACAATACTGGCAGATGAGTGATGGCGAAATCAGCCCAGCTTCCTCTCATTGTCTGCTCCGTGACACCATTATGGCCGGTATATGGACCGTGAGACGGCTCTCGCTGACCGGCGCGCGTCTCGGAGGATGGATAGCGCGACAGCGCGTACCACGAGGTGTCTGTTATCCAGCGGTGCGATCAGCTTCACCCGGCATGGGAGTGACGGGGTGGGAGCAGGACGGACGGGAACGGGCAGGCAGTGAACCCATCTGCCCGCACTGAAGGAGACAAACCGCACCCCGCAGGATTTAATGTGTGAATTCTACGAGCAGTCAGCGCGAATCGGGAAATGACTGAAGTCGGTCAAAGCGGTTGACAGCTGCCGATGCCGCTGCATTGGTTGGCGGCTGACGTTGGAAAGCCCGTGAGAGGTTCAGTGGGCTGTCGCTGTCGGACGTTGCACACTGTTGTATGCTAACTTCCACATGATGTCTGACGTCAATTCATTAACGTCTCACACGTTATACACTTACCCTGTGGAGTAACAGCCCCTAGTGTCAACCAGGCGGTTGACCCCTGTTAGAGGCACCGGCGCTTGGGCAGATTATCTCACCTGGCACCAATGAGTAGGGTGTTGCCGTCTTTCTCCAGCAGTTTGAAGTGGTCGTTGTGAGAGAGGTTGCCGGAGAACCTCAGCATATTCTTCTCATCTGAAAACAGAGCACCACGGCATTAGTCAAAGTTACATCAGGTGCGCTATTATTGAAATGTATCGGCGCTTTAACAGATTTAAAACGCATTATACGGGACATAAATCGCCATAACTGCGAGCCTTTCAAAACACCTGACGTGCATTTAATACTGCCCCAGGCTGTCCTCCGAGCGTATTTACGCTTGGAATGGCCATATTTAATCTTCGAGCTGCTCATTACGACCAGGCCCGCCCGGGGTATTTTCAGCACCGCACCGAGTCGTTCTAACCAGGCCAAGACCGGCCTATACACGACCGGAGGCGTGCCTGGCAGCCGCTTCCCCGGACCTCGCGGGCGGCCGGCTGGAGTGGAGCGGACGTACGCGTCGCCGGGCCGCGAAGCAGGCCGCACCAGTCAGCCGGAATACCGCCGAACGCGCGCTCACGACCGCGAGCGGCCGCCGGGAAGAACGCGCCTTTCGCGCGAGGCTACCTGAGGGGTTCGACGCCGCTGCGATGAACTAGAGGGGGAAGGGGGGACGTCTGCCGGCTGTCGTCAGATTCTGAGCAAACGGCAGGCAGACACGGCCTTTAGAGCGACGCGTCGCCCCAAAGGCCGCCTGTGCGGGCGGGTGACCGCAGGCACGCGTGCGGTGCGAAGGTGAGGTGCGAGACGCCGCCGAGAGGTAAACCGGACGGAATGTAGGTGACCCCTCCGCAGGAGCGGGCGGGCAATCATACCACCCCTGGCTCGACACGGGGCACTACAGCGGTACCGGAAGTGACCCTGACCGCATTGGAGGCAGTGGAGCGGTTGATGCTTGACCCCGTTTGCGAAATGAAATTGCCGCTCGTTTTGCGGCAACGGGTTGGTGCTGCATCGTGAGGTGTAATGGCAGAGACGGGCAGCGGCCTTGTGCTGACTCCGGCACGCGTCGATGTTTGCTCGTCTGCTTCATGGTGGAAGGCTTCAGGTAGCACTTTGCGTGCTCTGATATTTTAAAATCCCTGAAACCACTCAGGTCTTTGCTTAGCTTATGCTCCGCCTGGCTATTTCTTAAGGAAACGACCTAGCCAGGATTACGGATTAAGGGCAGGAATGAGACCAGATATTAGTACTACGGAGCACAATTGTTCGGACTATATTCCTCGCTTGGTCAGTATTTTGGAGTGTAGTGTGTAGTCCATCGATGCACATACTAACACACCGGGCGAGGACGATTTTCTGAAAAATATTCCATCCGTGCTAGCTAAAATTGTTTATAAGATTGTTAGGTCCATTGAAGCCAAAGTGACAACGTTTTCTGTTCCGCCATAGCCAACGAGCCCGTAGGGGCTGGGCTGACAGTGTAGGCATAGTGGCTCAGTTGGTTGTGCTTATGAGAAACTGGCAAAAGCACAACAAACCATGCTTTCGCCTTCACTCAGCACCACTTCACATCAGCGGCGTTTGTTGAGGCGATGTTCTGGTGTTCTGCCCACGTGTTCTGGTACTGCGTTATTGGATACGCCCTGCATGGGGTGGGCTGCGGTAGCGCGCCTTCATCCACTCTCGGATGCACCTTCCTCCTTACTTTTTCCTCTTTTGATCGTAAAGCTGTGATTTGGTTCTCAAATGTCTGCGCAACGGAAATGTGCGAGCGAGGTGAACGAAGGTGCTTTGCCGCGCTGTGGGATGCGTTTCTACGTCTGAATTTTGTGAGAAACTTCTGCTGTTTCGTGGATGTAAAGAGGCACGGCAGTTAAATGGAGAATGCAAGTCGTTTACGTTTCTGTCATTTCACTAGGTTATTTCATGATGAATTGCTGTTAAATGTCAAACATGAAATGCTCAAATGGTCGTCAAAGAGCCCCGCGTGACCATGCCATCTAGCGGTCAATTCACTGATATTCATGACGATGGCAACACTTTGATGTCGTGGATGCCATGCTGAGTTTAAAGCCCAGTTTTGGAAATTGCCAGAAGTATGCAATACAATTTTTCAAGTGTATTGATAACATGTTCGTTCGTTCATTTCAAAAGTTCAAAACAGGATGATGTTACAGTCATGTCCCGTCATAGAAAACCTCTGATGAGCTCACTGTATCATTCGGAAGTAAACAGTGACATGCCCTTTATCGGAACCAGTTTTGCGCCACGACCACAAAGAACATCCAAGCGACAAACGCTGCAGAGGACAAACGCCGCCGAATCCGTCAAAGCTGGCGTGGGCTGAGCGTTGCCTTGAAGCCCTCTCGATTAAATCCTCGGGAGGGAGTCATTACTGATACTCATCTCGGCCACATCGCTAAACGCCGACTATTGGCCGGTGATTTTTCAACAGCCGAGGCCAGAGCGCCTTGATCGGGCGTGGGCAGCCCATCTGCCGTCGGCTGCGACGGTACCCGAACCTGCCGCATCAGTCGGCCACAAATGTCATCTGGATGCGGTGTGACACTGCGAGTATCCGCGCTCAAATAAACGGTCAAGGGAATTAAGGTCAGCTCCCGGATTAAAAGCCCGTGGTCCAGTCGGGTAGGTGATTGACACGACGCTACTGAGATAGGCACGATCGCAGCGCTTGGGAGTGAGCTACCTCATCCATTCAAAAAGCTTGGACTCATTCTTGAAAAGACACAACAAGAAAGCATGCTCGATGTTCCGTGCGCCTGTTCACACCAGGTAAGGACGCAAACAGCAAACAAAAACCAGTAGATCACGAAATATGGGGCAAAGCTAGCACTTTTCCCCGCCGTGTGAAGCGTGGAACAGCCCTCACACTCAGAAAACCCTGCGCACAGGTTCCACCAAAGCCCACGGGTAGTGATTGCGCGCCACCAATTTATCTGGAAAAAGCTGAACTACTAAACGCGTCTTCCTGACAGCATCTGCCCATTCATCATAACTCCCTGCCAGGCTCCGCGTCATGGCGTCTCCCACTGACCCTGCCAAGGCATCTCATCTCATTCCACCCGAACTACGTCATGGCTCAGACCACTACACACCCACCGCCACGAAGGACACGCAGTGGCGGAGGAAGCTGATGGTGCCGATGGGGAGTCACCGGTACCGAAGGAGAGACACCGGTGCCGCTGGACAGCTACCGGCACCGACAAAGAGCTACCGGTGCCGATGGAGAGCCACCGGTGCTGATCGACAGCCAACGATACCGATGGAGAGCCACCGGCACCGATGGGGGACCGCCGGTGCCGGCAGACAGCAACCGGTACCGATGAAGAGCCACCGGTGCCAATAAAGAAACACCGGCACCGATGGAGAGCCACCAGTACCGATGTGAGACCGCCAGTGCCGATGGAGAGCCACCGGTACCGATGTGAGACCGCCGGTGCCGATGGAGAACCACCGGTACCGATGGAGAGCCGCCGGCGCCGATGTGGGACCGCCGGTGCCTATGGAGAACCAGCGGCACCGATGGAGAGTCGCCGGGGGCGATGGGAGATCGCCGGTGCCGATGGAGAACGACCGGTACTGATGGGGAGTCGCCGGTGCCGATGGAGAACCACCAGTACCGATGGAGAGCCGCCGGTACCGATGGAGAGTCGCCGGTGTCGACAGGAAGCCGTCTGCTGCGGCAGCGGTTGTTTATTGTTTATGCTGGGCGGCTGGCGCCTTGGCCGTAGCCGTAGGAATGCCTGGCTGGTCCAGCCAATCGTGACCAGGGTCAGGTGGCACGCCTGGGGCAAAGGTCACGGGGCCACGGGCGCCGCCGAACCCGCGTCGAACCGCGCCGCACCGGTGGGGGGGGGGAGGGGGCGCAGATGTCGGAGTCGCAGATTGAAGGCTTTGGCGGCAGCTGACCTTGCTCGATGTCGGAGGTGGCGCGCTTGGCAGCCGTGCTGCGAGCTCCGAAGTGAGGCGCAGTGAGCTCCATTCGCGAGTGCCCCGCTTTTGGGAACGCAGCACGTGCGGTCGTGCCCCTGGTGGGAATCGATCCAGACGGAAGCAAACCCGACGCGTTGTAAATGACTCATGCCCGGCCACCCGCCGCGATGATTCACGATAATCCACAACGCGGAAAGAACGGAACCAACGCGCTTTGCGACGTCTCACCACGCGTAAAAAGCCCGCGTCGCTGCAAACTCAACTCGCCGCGTCATCTGCGCACGAGCCTGTGCCGAGAATCGAACGTCCCGGCGCCGGACAGCAACTTCCGGCGACCCGTGACCGCTGGACGTCCCGCTCCGCAGTGCGGTGGCGCTCATTAACGTTAATTGGCGGCCACAGCGCGCGCTGGTGATTCAGCGGGCGTGGAAGGCTGTGGAGACGCCACACACCCGGCTCAACGATACGCCATGTACAATGAGTCGGTGCAGCTGAAAGGGCTGGCAGGCTGGTGGGGTGTGAATAACACATGAGTGATACTGTCCAGTTCTCATTTTTCGCCCGCCCACAACGACGGTACTGACCCGCTCTACAAAATAGCCTAGTAAGTGCATGGGGCACAATCACATGTTAAAAGTTACCGCCGGGCGATTTGCTTTCATGTTGTTTTACAGCGTCGCAATCCTAAATTACCCCAGTCTCCTCAAAAGTTACTGAGGTCCGGAACCCAGCGCCCCGTGGTAATTCCACCAATGAGTGTGGTGGTTTGGCACAGCGGGATTTGGCCCGCACCGCTCTCTCTGCCGCCACTGCCACTGACGCAAGAGGCGGCTGGTGGGCATTGTGTCAACTCATGCTATCTCGGTCAGGGTATCCTTCCATTCACTTCACAGGAAGGCCTTTCTCACACCACAACGATGAAGGCGGCCAGCTTTCAGCTGTTTTAATCGTCTAAGTCTAAGAGCTGTCTTATAAGCACAGGGGGTGTGGTGGTGGACTTCATGACTTGTATGTCCTGTGGTGTTTATGTTTTATGCCTGGCATTCAATACATTAATAGTTCAATTAAGGCCTCTCAGCACGCGGCTAATTTCATCGCCTAACGAGCCATTTTATATTAAATGTTTCTTGTCTATAATGCGAATTCGTAATAGCCATGTCATGGAACGATTCGAAACGAAATACACACATTCACGATACATCCACGCCGCCTCCGTAACGGAAGGACGTGACTCACGAGCAGAATCCGTCGTGACCAACGCCCGTGACTCACGGACATAATCCGTCGTGACCAACGCCAGTGACTCACGACCATTATTGAGTGGACCGCTGCAGCTGGCGGCGGACACGCCCCTCCCCTCCCCCCCCCCCCCCCCCCCCCCGTCGGCGTCCGGCAACCCCCTTCCCCAGTCCATGACACACAGCTAATCAATGAGGCCAACTCCGTTTCATGGGGGAGAACTGAAGCCTTAACTCTGGGCACCCAGACAGCACACATTTCGCTTTCTGTGCCTGACTATCGGAAGGAATCAACCGGATAACTCCAGTCGTTCCAACTCCAGAACCAAGCTCTACAAGCAGCGTATAGCGGTGATATTTGAAGTGGGGCTAGGCCCGGAAAGCCACGACAACGGATCAACCTGGCCTGGACAGCCCAGGCCAGTCCAGCCCAGCCCAGCCCAGCCCAGCCCAACCCAGCCACGTTCGGTCCAGTTCCGTCCAGCTCGGTCCAGCTCGGCCCACGAACAAAGGCACCCATTTAGGGCGCAGCTGCCAGTACCACCCATTACCTGGCCGACTTCAAAACGATTACGGCAATTCGGCCGACACTGTGATGGACGCATTGTGCGGTCGGGCCGGGACGGGCCGGTAATTGGTATGGCCGGAGCGTTGAGGTGTGGAGCGAGGCGTCTTGTGGTCCGACGGCGGCAGGGTACCCACTCCGGCCGCCGCCGAGACGCCGTCGATTCGGAGTGTCTGGTGTCGGTCGGAGCAACCATGTAATCGGTGCGACTGGACTGCGTGCTCTGAGCGTCTGGTTGTCGGTGGGAGCAGTCATGTAATCGGTGCGGCTGGGCTGCATGTTCTGAGCGTCTGGTGTCGGTGGGAGCAGCCATGTAATCGGTGCGGCTGGGCTGCATGTTCTGAGCGTCTGGTGTCGGTCGGAGCAGTCATGGGATGCGTACTCTGAGCGTCTGGTGTCGGTGGGAGCAGCCATGTAATCGGTGCGGCTGGGCTGCATGTTCTGAGCGTCTGGTGTCGGTCGGAGCAGACCTGTAATCGATGCGCCTGGGCTGCATGTTCTGAGCGTCTGGTGTCGGTCGGAGCAGCCATGTAATCGGTGCGCCTGGGCTGCGTGCTCTAAGCCGCCAGCTTGAGCGGGCTCGCCCGAAGGGACCCCTACATACAAGTTCAGCTTTTTTTTAGTGACATGGTTTACACCATTTGCGGGGCGGGTGTTGTTAGCTGGTCACGACGTTCAGCTGTTTTCCCGGATCGGTCGTGTCGTAGGCTCTCTATTTACGTCTTGACGGTGGTACAGAGACGAAATATTGCAGGGCTTTCGTCATCGTCATGGCATGGCATGTGTTGTAAACACATACCATGGTCGATTTTCGCTGGCGCGGGTAAATCAATGTCTGCTCTGTCGGGAACTGCAGCGGTCGTTAGACCGCCCCTTCCACGTGTTGTCGGATTACAGCAGCTGTGATGTCATGACATGCCGGCCGCCTCATTTGGAGCAGCGAAACACATCTGTATGCAAATCGTGTTTGAGCTGAGTTTCAACACGTGCATATAGCGTAATACCAGCACCTGTGAAAACGTGACCAGCGGGGGATAATAAGA
This sequence comes from Pollicipes pollicipes, assembly GCF_011947565.3. Taxonomy (NCBI): domain Eukaryota; kingdom Metazoa; phylum Arthropoda; class Thecostraca; order Pollicipedomorpha; family Pollicipedidae; genus Pollicipes; species Pollicipes pollicipes. The sequence continues at coordinate 29,674,190 of NW_023596746.1, read as the reverse complement.
CGCGCCACAGAGGTGTGCAGCGCAACTGGCGCCAGGGAAGCCAAAGGGGGGAAACTGACGTACGCCAAATGATAAAACAACAGCAGGCACATAGCATATACACACGTGCATAAATACACCTACATTTATATATATATATATATATATATATATATATATGCTGTGCTTGTGTGTGTGTGTGAGTGTGTTATGTTGGGATATATGTTCCGTCATATTATCAGCCTATCTAGATCTACACAAAGATAGCATGTTGATGAAAGCTGCTGAGAACGGCCGGGTCGATACTGTCCAGGTCAGTTGTTGCGGCCCAGGTTGCTGAAGAAAACCACCCACTGCTTTTCTCATATCGAGTAGATAGCCAAAGTGGACCCACTCATCTCCTCAGTTGCAAAGATTATTTCCTTTATTACCGTCACACGGCGGGCGCACTTTCTGGTACCTGTTCGTCTGGTCCGCCTAGTCCACCCAACGCCGCAGCTACGGATAATCCGTGCTCCTATGGCGGTCCGGTCCGGTGGGGTCCAGTCCAGTCCGGTCCGGTGCGGCCTGTCCGGCGGCCCGCCCGTGGGGTATAGGTGGGTCAGACGGCACCGGGTCGGCGGGGGTCGTCCAGCTCCACACGGCCAGCACCGGGTCGGGCGGCCGCTCCACGCAGACGGGCAGCAGCCAGAGCACGGCGGATGGCGGCATTGGAAGGGGTCCTGGACCATTTCCTTCGGGGCAGGGACACCGAAGCCCGGCGGGTGACCGAGGAGACCCGGAACACTCACTCCACGACAGGGACCCGTGCTCAATAGGAGAGCAATCAGAAAAGGTCCCCGACCACCGCCGGTCAGCTGGCGTCGTGGGTCGGCGGCGCAGCAGTGACGCCAGAGCCCGTCAGGGTTGTCCGGGTGCGGCCCGAGCAGCGCACTGAGACCCTGACAGTGGCCTCTGAGATGACGGCTTCCGAGTAGCCCCTGATGCGCTGTCGCGTATTCGGAGAGATGGAGACGCATTCTGACACTGTATAATTGCAGACACAGCACGGAGGAAGAGTGTCATCATAAGAAGCAATGACTTTAGCCGATGGCAGAGCTGTTGTAGAGGAGCCGTCTTGTAGCAAGCCGTCGCAGCGGACCGTGCACGGAAGGGGACAAACACGGGAGAGACAGGGCTCAGTTCGGAACGTGCTGACGTTGGTTCTAGAATGACTCAGATCAGGTTTAAGACCCTTCAAAATGCTAACGGTAAATTCAAATTCGTGCCCTGATCTATACGGGGCGTGTAATTGTCAGGATCACAACTCTACACTCATAATGGGTTCCCATTGCTTTAATGGTTTAGCACACATCAACACACTATCTCATTGTGTACGGCAGCGACGTTTGGCAAGAGGCAGAACCGAACCGCCTGACACGTACCCCTCTCCCTTCCCTGACACATAAACCTATCGGGCAGCCCGCTCGTCTACTCTCCAAATCACTGCCATGACAACGACACTGACCAGCGCCCATGTGCAACTGACGTGTCTCTCGGTGTTTCACAGAACATGCCACGCTTCTGACCGCAGAAGGGCGGATTGTTTACACCGCTGACCGCAGGAACCGCACGGCGTTGTATCGAGCGGGGCCGTGTGAGGTGTTACGACAGCGCACGCCCGACGTGGGAGGCCGTGCCGTGGGCCCGCCCGCGGCGCTCTCGCCCGCCACACCGTGGGAACGGCACGTGCTGCGGTAGAGAGCTGTGGTTGGCACCGTCAGGGAGGCACGGGTGGAGCCCGGGTGTGGGGAACAGCGGGCTGTGGTGGACACCGCGCGAGAGCTCTAGCTGAGGCCGTGTGTGGGGCCGGCCGGCGCCGCTCTCTGCGGGACCGTTCAACGCTGCCGCCGGCCTCCGATCGGCCCTAATGAGACGTCATTACGACACGGGCCGGGCATAGCTCGGAGCTGGGGCCGGCCGGCCTGCGGCCGGTACGGCCCGCCCGACCTCAGGCCGGCGATCGGCCGGCGCCGGCTCAGGTCAGCTGCGGTACGTCAGGTGCGACCTCAGGTCAGTTGCAGTAGACTCGGGTGTAGCCCAAGGTCAGCTGCCAGTGAACTCGGGTGTGACCTGAGGTCAGCTGCAGTGAACTCGAGGTAACCTGAGGTTAGTTGCAATGGACTCGGGTGTGACTTGAAGTCAACTTCGGTGGAGTCAGGTGTAACCCGAGGTCATCCGCATTGTACTCTCGTGAGACCTTAGGTCATCCGCCGTGGACTTGGATGTGATCTTAAGTCAGCTGTAGTAGACTCGATTGCAGCCTGAGGTCATCTACAGTGTGCCTGACAGTGAACTGAGGTCAACTGCAGAAGTCTGGGCTGCGACCTGAGGTCATCACCGGTGCGCCCCAGTGAGACCTAAAGACAGGTGGAATGGTCTTGGTAAAGACCCGAGGCCAGCGCCTCAATGAGATCTCCTGAATACATCAGAGATTACCAGCTACGGCGACTGCTGGACATCCCCTGCACGCCATGACTGTTCTCACGTCTGGGAGGTGCTGTCTGCGCAGCTGCACGCCTGGCCGGGGCCGCCAGCGACGCCGATAAAAAGGCGGCTCCGGCCTCCCAGTGGCGACAGGTCGATCAGGCCGGCCGCCACACTCGCTGACTTTACACATACAGATCATGGACGCATGCAACGGACTGGCGTAGTTGCCCAGCGGTGACAGAGGCACTTATCAGATGTATGCGACAGGCGCAGGGGCAAAGAACAATAACACAATTCGACTTCAGCTACATGTCATAACAAGGTCGTTGGGTTTGCGAATACTGGTGAAACCTTTAAATTCGACGGCACAGCCTTCGGATCGAAATTCGCTTGGGTTGAAAGGACGCGCGGATAAAAATTCCGGCCAATGTGATCAGACCGCACCGTACGCTTATTGCAACACACAACAGAGGATGCAAGCTGCTGTCTGTGGCAGTACCAAGTGATCGCAGAATGTTGTTAGCCGGAGCCCACAGGTCGCGCAGGTACCTCCGGTGCGCTGTTGGTGTGATGTGAGTCCAGGGGCAAACGCGCACCCGGAAGCGAGGAATGCGGCCGGGCGACAACAACCATCCCTTCCCATTCATCTCCGCTTGCCTCCGCCAACAGACTTCCCCTCCAGCCGCCTGGCGGAGGTGTCTCGAGCGTCTCGATTCCCGTGCGCCCCTCTCCAGCCGAGCCGATTGTCCGGGAGAGGGGTGCGTCGCCCGTCAGGGCCCGGCGGCCGCTCCCACGGGGCGCCGGGCCCACTCCGGCCCCGTCGACGGAGAGCGACGGATTCGGGTCAGCTGGCGGGCCAGGTGGCGCAGCCGGTGGCGGCGCGCTGAATGACGCCGGGAATCGGGCGTCACTCGGGGCGCACGCGCAGGGCACAGCGCCGGGGCCGTGGCCGATGGCAGCCGGGGGGAAGGGCGGGCAGTGGGGGGGGGGGGGACCGGTGGCCATGACGACACAGTGACGTCATCCTTGGTGGAATATCGCCGACGACGGGACTGCCCATGGAATTAAATTTATGACACCATCTGGTAAACACAAAGGCAAAACAGCGTCTTGAAAACGGCTTAATTGTACATTCACAGCCGGTAGTTAAGTTTCACGCTTAACAATCCAACAACAAACAACTGTTACAAACGGCATTCCGTGGGTTGCCTCATCGTGGAGGATTATTCAAGGTTAAAGCCACAGCACGCGGCAAAACCGTCACGGTTCTAATTGGAAAGAACTCGTGAAATCATCACCTCAAAATTGTGGTCGCTGACTAGTAAAGCGCCAATCAATCTTCGCCATCACTGATGATTACCAATCAGTCAGCGAACGGAGCGCCGAGCCTGAGGCTCAAGCGTCGGTCAGGAGAGTGCGTCCATCAAGCACTGCGTCTGTTATGAAATGCCACTTTAGGTAGAGTCTCCAAACGAATGCAGCCCCTGCTTCCACAGCGCATCTAGAAAGCGCGCTCAGTGACAAATGCCACCATGGTTTAGGGGAAAATATAGCAAACAAAACTACCAAAAGCCACAACACAACAAGCCCAAATACATACATGTCATCACCGAGATGGGTCCAATAAAGCATAACAAGAGATGAAGCGTCGCCAGCGTTGTCATGAGAGCATTGGATGCCTGTCAGCTGACGTTTGTGCTGGCGTTACACTGAGCAGACTGGCAGCGGACATCAGGTCGAAGTTGTTTTTATTCTGTGACGTGTTCTAATGCTTGTATGCATGGCTGTATGTCGCGTAGAGCTGATCTCATGCTACTGCTGTGATGCTTTCCATCCTACAGCTCTGCGTATTTATTAATGCTCCTTGACAAGCCAGCGGCGGCTATCAGACAAACAGGGATGTGGATTGGAAGGCTTCGAACTATTGAGGGCAGCACAATGTTTTCAAAGACGGGTAAATCTGTGTATAAACAGCGTACGTTTTATCTACCAGCAAGACTGAAAACGATCACTCAACTCCTCCACTTTTTTGCGGTCTTCATGGAATCTCACCAACCACCAGTCAGCCAAACAGACTGTCTATGGTAGGTCGCGACAGCGGACATGTGCCTTATGATAGTTGATGCTAGTGGCCAAGCTTGGCCGGAATACGGCTGGAAATATCGGAGCCGTAGCGCGCGTCTCGAACTTGACGATCCCCACCAGCAGCAACACCGTCATCACACAAGACAGCCAGAGAGTTCATAGGTCGCTGACTGATCAGTCAGGATGGTACGGTCATTGATCAAAGCCACGCGCAGCTCCCCTGGGGATCATGTCTGTCTGTAGCTCCATCCCCCGTCCTTTCATTTTCTCTTATCAGTCTTTTGCAAAATCACGGGGCCTTGACAAGCCCTTTCCCTGATCCGTCTCTCCATCGCGGTGAGCTGTCTGACCTTGGGTGTATTGGTGTACACACAGGCGGCGGAGGGGCGGGGGGGGGGGGGGCGGGTGTCCCCGACCCAGCCGCACCTCTGACGGCGCGCGTGCCGCTGATGGATGACGCGCCGCGTTTGACGCCAAACGGAACGGGAGAAAGGCGCGAACGGCGGATGTTCCGAATGAGCCGCGTTATTGGCAATTATCGGGCGTCGAAACAGCGCCAGTGGCTTGAGACGAGCGTCACCAGCCGCCAAGATTTATAGAGTTCACTTTGTGTAGAGAAATAGGCTCTGTGAGTTGAAGAGGACGTCCTGCAGCCGCTTTGAAGCCGTCGTGCGGACGGATACACAGGGCAATTTGTAGCGCGTGACAGGACGCCACGTGCCGTGCCCGGCTCGCCGTCGCACCCTAGAATAGCTGGCGACGATTAGTCATCTTACGGGGATGGGAAGCACGTGCCACCTCCTTCCGGCGGCTGTGAGTCTGTCGCGAGCACGCAGCTGAAGTCTGGCGTCACGGATTTAGTCCCAGTCCGGCACAGATCCATATGCACCCACGCAGGATAGGCACCCGCCGAGGTTAGCTGAACTAAGATTATCAGTCGATGTTGTCAGTCATTTGCGCCAGTTTGCTTCGATGTTAATTCTTACTTGAAGTTAGCTTCGAAACTCGGTGTACGCGTGCGAAAAGTGGGCCTTTAAAATGATGTCGCTCCTTGATGACCTTGCCATAGCTAGAGTCGGTGATTATAGCCTGCTAGACCTCCGAGGCATTCCAGTCTCGTTTGACTGATGGCCTGAGGACGGCAACTGTCGTCGATGGAGGGCATGGGTTGCCTTTTTTGCCCGGCGTCGGGCGGCGCTGAGTGATTTAGTGGGGCAGGGAACCAACGGGAGGGGCACGGAATACCGACTGGCGCCAGGGGACGTCCCGGGACGCGGCGCCGGCGCGGCGCCAGCCCCGCGTCGCTCCCGCACCGCCCTCGGACGCCACCAGGGCAAGCGGGCGGCGAAGGGGACAGCTGGCTGCCCAGCTGAGCCCTCCTGATCAGCTCCCACGCCACACTTACTGCCACCTGGGCTGGGTCATCGGCACCAGCGTCGTCCGCGGACGAAAGTGCGGGGGAGGGAGCCGAACGGCCAGGTGTGGCTGCTCCGTTGCCAGGAGGGCCGAGCTCTGGACTCGGAGCCGGGCGACATGACCGGCCCGGTAATGGTGGCCTCACGGCTGAACGATTCGCTCAGATAGCGGCCGACATGAACAATACTCGTAACAGGTGAGCGCTATTGCTGCCACAAATGTTACTGCCCACATGCATGTTTAAAGTGCTAGGGTTTTCCCAAATAAGGGGCAATTGCTTCGGCCGTTGTATCGAAAGCCAAACAGCAATTAAAGGCGAATAGGTCCTTAAAACGCCCCATATGGAGAAGGCCACGGGCCACAATTCGGTTCCACCTGAGTTCGCATCGACCAAGTCCAAATACGGTACCGGCTTCCTCCAATGAGACAAAAAGAGCCACACAAAAAACCATGGTCGAACTGCGTCCATTACTGGTCCATTTCTTACCGCCCGACCCACGGCGGGGAGAGGTCTGCCGGTCTGACCAGGAAATGGCCCTGTGCGCCGGTGCGGTCCGAGAGCGCAGACATCCCCGATCACGTGCGGAGCGGCACCAGAAGAGCTCTGCCGAGCTTGGGAACTGCTGCCAGCGCAGAGAAACGGACGGCGGGAGTCGCATTGGCGGGGCAGACGAGCCTTGCGCATGGTCATCCATCGGAATTACGGGCTAAACGGCATTTGCCCCCGGGCTGGTGACACTGAGCAAAGCTTACCGTACTGATCTCGGCATAGAACCTGTGGCCAAAGTTAGACAAATCCGGGGGAATGGATTTTCTTCGGGCATGGTTTCCTAGCTTACCATATCTGAGAAGAAACCAAATTTCTTCCTGTGCAGTGCGGGACTGCCACGTACCAAGCTGGCAACGCCAGCTGGCTGTGTGGTTCTTCGAGTTTATGCCTTCGGGCAAAACGATGTGCCCGTTCTGCACGCACGCCCGTTGTCGTGAAAGGACGGGGCCAGGCATTTACCCTGCAGGTCAAAGCCAGCACCTAGACGGCATCGTGCGGTAAACCAGCCCAAAACACCGTGAACACCCGAATATCTGCACGGCGCCACACGTATCACAGAAGTTAACATCAACATAAACATAGATAGCACAGTTAACACATAACAGACTCCCCATTGTGAACCTGGGCCCAATTCAGCTGCCGCTGCAGGTGGGCGTCAGCAATCGATACTGGACCGCACACCGAGCAGAAGCAATAGAGACCTGCATGCAAATCCTCCCGTGCATACAATTACTTCCATACGTCATCAGCGGGTGCATGGGAAGCATAATTCCGCCATTATTCGCGCGGCGCACGAGGCCTGCCAGGCACGACACAAGCTTTGTTGAGCAAGTCTCCTCGCCCGTTATTCCTGGCTGTCGCAAAAACCGCTGCCGCCGACATCAATACCACGCGCCACGGCCCACGCGGGCGGCGCGACAAGCTCTGGGACGGAGCGGGCCCAGCGGCGGACACAGGCACGGAGGACAGGCAAAGCGAGGTCGAGGGCGACAGCGACTGGACGGGAGCGCCATGCTTGTTGCGCCTTGTGTTCTTCTAGGGCTCAGCCAAGCAGTTCGTACACGCTTAATGCTTATTAATGAAGTAAACGTACGAATAGTATGCAAGATATAGTAGCATGTTAGCAGTGTAAAACCGTGCTTTAAAAACTCAAATTGGGTTACCATCCGTTTGTTTCGTGTTTGCAGGCTGTAACCACGCCTCACTCTACGTTTTCCCCCATGCGTCACACAGTTCATTGAACCTTCGGAACACGTTCGGAATAAACACGGCATTGCTGAGGTCAACCTCATACGTCACGCGGCCCAACAGGAAGACAGCGCCAGCGCGGTGAGCGTACCAGTTTGTTGCCATTCGAAAGGCTGCGACGAAGCGGTATCGCGGCGTAAACCAACGCATGCAACAACGCAACAATTGACGGTACCGTCACCTCTGTACTCCGCGAACAGAGTTCTCCATTGCAGGGAGTTAGTAGCGTAAGCCACCACGAGCTCTATCACCGCGTAAACACGAGAAGTGTACACTGGACTCAGTGGTGCGAACAAAGCCGTGCACGCCGCTGACGGCTATGCGCATGCGCGAGACACCGAGGAGACGCTGACGCACGTCTCCTCGATCTCACGTCACCTCTGAATGTGAGGTGCATGGTTCTCAGTCTCCCGGGCGTGGATTGGGTGGTCCTCAGCCTGCTGGGTGTGGCGTGAATGATTCTCAGTCCGCTGAGTGCGGAGTGAATGATTCTTTGTCCGCTGAGCGTGGAGTGGGTGGTTTTCAGTCTGCTGGCAATGAAGTGGATGGTTCTCAGTCCACTGCATGTGGAGTGGCTCACTGAGCATCTCGGCCGGCCCGCGCCACCTGCAGCGGCAGCCCGCCGGCCAGACGGCAGAGACCACCTGGCGCTGATGGCGGACCGCTGCCCCTGCATCAGCACACGTGATGAGCGGCGCCGGCGGGGGTCTGTACGGACGGAGCTGCGGCCGGCCGTTCACCCGGGCCCGGGGTGGCTCGGTGGCGCCGGGAGGGCCGGACGTCCCGACAGCTGGCACGGACGTCTGGCGCCTGGCGCCTTACGCTGACCGCTGCAGGTCAAGGAACGGGTGCGTCATCGCTCCGCGGTGCTGATACGAATAGGACTTCATGTTTTCTCTCTTTCGTCTCTGATTACCTGGTTTTACGAAAACTTCGTCTGACGGAGAGACCCCACAAAACGCCTCTGTTTCGCAGCGCGCCGTCTCCAGGTCTTCCGCCTCTCCGGTCAGCACCGCGCGACCCCATCTGCCGGTTCTCCGGTCACGAGCCCGCGCCAGCCCCGACCGGTGCGACGGCCGAGCCACGGCGCTGGAGCGCCGCGCAACTGCCGTGGCAAGCGGCGGCTCGACTTCCGGGCGGCGGTGCCATCTGCAGGCGGCTGCAGCCGGCGCGGGGGACCTGTCGCCGGCGATAACGCGGCCGGTCGTCGCGCGGCGCGCCTGCAGGTGCGGGGTTCTGAGGCGCCGGCGGTCCGCACCGGTTCGCCTCCCGCTGCCGCCCGACGTCACAATCAGCGATTGAATGTGTATTGAGGCTCGCGCAAAAACTGGCCGGCGTTGTCGCAATCTGTACGGTGTCTGCCGTGTGCGGCTCTGTGTTTGCCCGCGGGAAGCGTGGAAGCGTGTCCCGTCGGCCTGCTGACTGCGGAGTGTTTACGCCTCGTGTGGGCTCGTGCACGTGCGTCGTGTGCGAGAAGTGCAAAGTGCGTGAGGTCAAATCCGCTTCGCTTCACTCCTGCTGCACGCATAAAAAAGCCGCAAGCCTCGTCGTATCAGTTTCTCCAAAAGTCGGGTTTAATTCAGCTGCAATTTCCCACTGACCACCCCATTTCCCGTGGAAGTCTGGTCACGCTTCGTAAGCTCCGGCGTCAATGATCCAATCAGTCCTCACCCGTTGGAACGGCCTCGGTGCCAGAGGGACCACATCTCCCTTCACTCCTCCAATCCGCAGACTTGTTCCGCCACTCACGATGGCGGCTGGTCTGCAGCGGCGAGGCACCTGCTCGCTCCGGCGCCTTCGGCCGGCCCGCCCGCACCCGGGACCGGCCCGTGCAGCCGCCGGCCGCTGCCCGCTCTCCAGCCGGGCGGACGGACAGCGCGCCTCTCACGTGACGTGCGCCGATCGGCAGCCTCTCAGCGCCTCTCGCAATCTGATGACGCGGAGGCCAATCTCGCAGGGGGGGGGGGGGGGGGCTTGCGGATTCCGAAGGGTGCGAAGTGCGCACTGCGATCTGCGTGGTGTGGTGAAAACGTCTTGGCTCGCGCCCAGAGAGTTCGTGCGATGGACTGACTGGAGGCACCCTCGGGGCGCTGCGCGAACAATGCAATGTATTGCAGGGCGCCGATCAGAAGTCAATTAAGTCCGGCACCCGCGATTTTGATCGTGTTTTAGCCGCACTTTAGGCGCTAACCGCTCTAAGATCATTGCGTCAGGGAGAATGTACCGACAGTGGTAACACTAGAAGATATTGCGTGATTGGATGCGCTGATGCATTCCGTGAAGCTGATGTTGCATCACCCTGGACCTGATGTAATCAAGAAAGAAAGCAGGAAGCTTCTGTAATTCGGCATCAAAAGTACGTAGTCAAGGGGTCGTGCGTCAAAGAGGCTGGGTTCCCGCCCCCACTGAGCCAAAAGATTTGCAGTAGATACTTGGCGATTTTGCAGAAACTCAGTTCAAATTGTCAGGAATTCGGGAAGCAGTTTAACATTTGACCACCCACAGATACAGCTTTTGGCAACATGCCCGTGGTATTATGAGGCTCTTATGCTGAAAATAATCGACATTCACTGCATCATGAGGTAATCAAGTAATATTTTGATATTTGGATTGAGTGCATGGTGAAAATATCCGATGTTTTCAGCAGTAATTGATGGCCACGAGTGAGTGAAAACATTAGCGTCCCTACAGACAACCGAATAATTGCCACACGTTTTTGTTTACTGGCACCTCCCGGTATCTTGCCGGTCGCTTATCTTCTGCAGAACAACTCATGATACGGGAGACCCACCTAGCATCGCAGAAGAACGCCGGAAAACAAAATTTGTTAGATAAGGAAATTCACGTCACTTGATCCACAACTAAAAATTTTAGCACAGCTTCTATATCTTGTAGGCCCGTCAAGTGGGATACAATATCATAACGGCCAATCTTGCATCAGTTAACGTCACATGACTAGTACCTTCTGGTATACTGGAGGTCAGTTATGTTCAGCACAGGAACTCTCAACTCATCATAAAACCGAAAAACCAGCCGAGAGCCACGATCCTCGCTCCGACAACACCCGAGCTGTTCCCGGTGATTCAGCTGTTTGCCGGCCTCCGTGTCACGCCAGGGTAACCTCTGACCTGGCCCGAGCGCATGCGAACGGCAGCTTCGTACCGTACCACGCGTCAGTCCGGCGCCATGGCATGTGGTTCCCCATGTCGTGGGATGTGGCGGCTTGACCGCTGCCACTAAATAATCGCAGTCACTTAATGCTTGGTCACGAACGTTTTGAGCCATGAAGGAGCTCAAAGGCTGAATTGGCGACGCTGGATACTAAATAAAATATAAAATATAAAGGCCAGTGTGAGACTGCTTGCAATTAAGCCGTCGCCAGCTGACAGCCGATTCACTAATGAGTTATCCTCTGGTCCACAGAGAGCACGCCAGAGTCCCAGATGGTTTCTGTCAGTCACAGGCACTGAGTCGACGTGACCCCCTCCCCCCCCCCCCCCAAGAAAAGACCGGAGTAACTGGCACACCATAGCAAATACATCATTGCTTCACCATGGTACCAGCAAAAAGCTGACTGCACTAGCCACACTGTTAAACTCTTTCGGTAACAAAAAACACAAAGTGACTAGACCCCTTTAAGTGCTCTAGCTTACCCGGGCCAATCGGGAATGATGAGATCTTAACAGATTCGGGTGTTCCTGTTTCTTTGTGGCTGCATTACAGCACTTACCGCGTTTTTTGAAACGGGTAGCGTGGGAGATATAGCCCGTTAGACCAGTTCAAAAAACTCAAGCCTGTCCTGGGGGACGCTTTACTGCATTGACAAGTTCATAACATGAGCCCCCAAACATGCGCACCTTTCATCCTAAGCACCACGAGGACCGGTGCGGGTTGGGGCCCACCGCCACCTGCGCACAGCGCTGTGCACCCTTGCCCTGAGCCGGCTTCCCTCCCCACGAGATCTAGGACAGCTCTAAGCCCGACCCTCCCGGGTGGGACCCAGGCCGCCGGACCAGGGACTCGCAGACCGGCGGACTCAAAAGGCATGAGACCACCGGGGCCAGCAGAGGACTAGTCTGTGACGTCCCGACCGACCGGGCAGGCCGTCCACCGCTCCCAACTCGACATCGCCAGCAAAAAACTGGCCACAGCCGCGGGCCCGTGGTTTGTGGACACAATGCAGGGAGAAAAAACAGCGCGGCACGGTCTGCCTGGTGACCTCGGTGGATTCACGACCCAGACAGTGGCGTCGCACCCGACTTTGTGTCAACAAATGAGCTGTTTGTCAACAGCAGCTGGGTATACATGGGGCGACTTTACTCTTCTCATCCCGGGGACTTACAACCATCTGAGGTCAAGGCCAAACAGGCATGACTCAGGCTCAGGCGCAAGTCAGGTTTTAGGGTGGTCCCGGTGGGTCCTTCATGATGCCAGGGATCTGTGGGCACTCGGCTATTATAGTTTAGAGGCCCTTATGGGCCACTGTGGCCTCAATATGCGCCGCTGAGAACGACCCACGGGACGGCTATCTGCTGGGATCACGCGGCACCGGGGGGCAACGTGTGGCTGGCCGAGGACAGCCCGACCCTGCTGGCGCCACTCACGGCAAAATTTAGCGCGCCAATAAACACCTGCAGAAGCTTCCGCCAAGCTGCATTGTTGAGGAGATCCGAGAGAGAGAGAGGGGGGCGCAGGGAGAAGAGAAAGAAGAAGCGTGTGAGCGAACGGAGAGGAAGAGAGAGGGGAGGGCATAAAAAGGAGGAGGGAGGGATAGGGAGAGAGAGAGAGAGGGGGAAGAGAGAGTAAAGGGAGAGAGAGAGAGAGAGAGAGAGAGGAGAGAGAGAGAGAGAGGAGAGAGAGAGGGAGAGAGAGAGAGAGAGAGAGAGAGAGAGAGAGAGAGAGAGAGAGAGAGAGAGAGAGAGAGAGAGAGGAGAGAGAAAGAAGAAGAGGAAGAGAAAGAAGGAGAGAAAGGGAGAGAGAAACTCGTCGCCCATCTGTCTGCCCACTCCTTAGATACTGCTAGTACCCCTGCCCTTTTGCGCCTGAACCCTGAATGACGCTAGCTGCTCTGGCCGTTCCCTGCACTCCGGATGAACCCAATGTTAAGCTCTCCGAAGCGGGACATGCCAGCACCTGCATGACCACCAGAGGCAGATGCGTCTGGTCAATTTGGTGATCTCATAGACCAAAGACGTTTGGGATTTCATACGCATGGTTGTAGAATGTTGTATTCAGATGTTCTTTTTCAGATTCAGCTCTTTTAGTGGCGTGGTTTTATTTCACGTCTCTTTTCATATCCACATTTTATGCGTGGTCTCGCATATCTGCAAGGTCTTCAAGGACGGTGGCCACCAAGTTGTTAATGTCATGCATCAGCTGACGTCACCTCAAAACTAAAGTCCCACTGTTTCACGCCCGCTAATTGGTACACGAGAGAAAGGCGTCTAAAAATCAGATCGCTGGGAAACGGCGACCTTCTGCCCGTGCACAAGACTGGGGTGGGCCCATTTCCGGGCCCATCGCGCTGGTTCTGCGAGCTTTTACGTGCCTACACAGTCCGGCGGCCTGAGTTGCCTGTGGACGATTTTACAGCAGTGAGGAGAGAGGTGAGAGGAACTATCCACCCTCGCGAGTCGCGGCTATGCAGGGTACGTCAGGAGAGAGGTGGGAGAATTATCCGCCTCGCGAGCCGCGGCTACGCGGGGCACGTCGAGAGAGAGGTGAGAACTATCCACCTCGCGAGCGCGCGGGCTACGCGGGGCACGTCGAGAGAGAGGTGAGACTATCCACCTCGCGAGCCGCGGCTACGCGGGGCACGTCGAGAGAGAGGTGAGAACTATCCACCTCGGGAGCCGCGGCTACGCGGGGCACGTCGAGAGAGAGGTGAGAACTATCCACCTCGGGAGCCGCGGCCAATCTCATCCGAACTCCGTAGGTAAAAAGAAATCCTCCCTAATTACTACTGCCGCTCGCTTTCATGGCACAAGCGGTCGAAGGACTGTTTCGATCACGTCACACTTTCGCTGTCTCTCTGGAATCTCTCCTCACATCGGAGGGGGGAGGGGGTACTGATCTGCTAGACGATATTCATAATGTGAGAAAAAACGTCCGGAAAGTCTTCAGACAACACCCGACTCCAAGCAGGGCTGAAGAAAGTACGGGAGTAAAAGGGTGCGCAATGCCATAAAAAAGTCCATAGTTTTGCTCCCCAGCTGAGTAGCGTAGCCGTCAGTGTTACTAAGGCCAACAACCTTAAGGCCCGAGGGCATCCTGTAACAGACAGAGACTATGAGATATGTGGAGAAATTTAGATAAAGAGTTTGGCGGCCTATAGACACATATTTGTAGGTCTCAGCCATGTTAAAGAGGCTGTTCGGGATCCTCTATCCGAAAGGAAATGCAGTATTACGCATTCGCTTCAGTTGCAATTAAGTCAGAACACTAAGGGGCCACGTAAACTGCTTACGCAATCCGCTATCTCGACTAGTATAAGCTCGGAACGAAGGCCGTTTTCAATAACCGTCGAAGAAAATGAGTGCTCAGTCCAGGTTGTTGTCCAGTACAATAGTGCAAATCACCTGACTTCATCGAGTTAAGAGCAAATGACGCATTATAGGTATCCAATGGCGTAAATGATTGTAATAGGTATCTTTGTGATGCAATGACGAGAACTTTTTGTTTGTGCCATTGCGCTAAAGGCGAGCTATTAGTGCTGGCATACAGCACAGCGGCAGCTGATTCTGAACAAAAGCACGTGGGTGGCAACATGGCGCATTTGGGAACGCCGTTTCTTGCCGGTAGTCATTCCAAAAACCACCACTACCACCACTGAAAGTCTACCACCTTGGTCTTTCTGGTTCCTTGAACTCACTCAGTTTCTATGAACAAGTGTAATCACTTTATAATAACGAGCAGAAAACGGCGGTGATGTGGGACCCACACGGGACCAATACAAAAAAGAGCGAGACCGTTACTTACCGAGAAACCGAAAATTCACCGAAAAGTTCGGTGACGCACTGTATATATGGTATTACGGATGCCAACAAAATTTGTATTCTGCTTATAGCCAGCCAAAATGAAATTTCACATCGAAATATGCGCTTTTTAATCATTATATGCGCTCTTCTAACAGAATACATCTCTGTAAAACAATTCTATCCAAAAATCACAGATAGTGTTGCGTAACGGGGCTGTCCTGTGACAAGGGCGCTTACTCACCGAGAGGGAAGGAAGAGCGGGGTGTCAGGTCGTGCCTGCCAGAAGGCCCCCGCCACGGACAGGCAGGCCAGCACGAGGACGGCGGTCAGCGCCGTCAGCGACACAGCCATGGTGAGAGGTCACTCGGTGACGTCACGCGAGCTACCAGACATGCCCTGGAAACACAGAGCAGGCTGGTACACACGGGACCTGCTGTGGAAACGAAGCAAGTACCCGTTGCAACACGCTCGTTTGGCGCCGACAGTCAAAGGCAATGGTGACGGCTCGATGTTGGCCGGTTACCAAGTACCCGTCGCAACACGCCTTCGTTGGACGACGACAGTCAAGGGCAATGGCCGACGGCTCGACGTTTCCGGTAACAATTGTAAGGGCTTTCTAAAAGGCATAATAACTTACGGTGACTGAGCCCTGAGATCCTTTGGGAGGATTGTGGCTTCAGCTTATGGCACACGGAACGTGTTTCTTTTACTATCAGACATTTTACAAGCGTTTGATGCGGTCCACTGGAAGAGGGTAGGAGCACAATGGGGCTCAGTCAGATGGCAAACAGTGCGTTTTGACAGTTAAGAAGCCCGTTAGATGACGTCTAATCGGCATGCAATGCGAGACAATTGTTCAACAATCTAATAAGATCAGCCGACAGCGAGTTCATTGTCGTATCAGAACCTTCAAATCAGATGGCATACTGCTTGCATCAAAGAACACATCGACTTCCCACCCCGTCACAGTCAAGAGTTATCACGGCGCGAACAGAGAGGGAGGGCTGTAATGCCGAAGGTCACGCACCCTCCGACCGGTCACTTGACTGGACCTGCAAGTGTACGCGGCACAAACCAGACAAGCAAGTCCCGATAGTGTGAATCAAACCTGCAGAATTTAATTTTTAATTGGACGTGCACAGTGCACAGCTCAGTAGTCGGGTTTGGAGGCGTGGCATGGCCCATCGCAGCGCCATCTTTCCCAGCTTCCATGTGAGTCAGAGCTCCCGCCGCCTCGAACAGCCGTGGTCACCGAGGGGAGGGGGCTCACTGTCTTCGGGGACTGCTCGACCGGTCACCGTCACGGCGGGCCCGACCACGGACCACTGGCCACTGGACCTGACCACTGGACCTGACCACTGGACCTGACCACTGACCGCTCGTCCCTGCCAGCACGCTCGTCACGACCACAGAGAGAAGATCCACTCGAAGGTCTCCTCCGCCAGCAGAAGCTCCGGGAAAGGGAGAGACAAGCCTGGGGAAGGACAGGGGTGGTCGATCGCTGGTACGTGGGACGGCTGTCGTGTCTGTGGCCGCTGAAGAGTCCGTTCGGCACAACGGCGGCTGGATACCTGACTCCACCAAGTCAGAGCAAGGCGGCTGGCCGGCGAACACGACGTACCACACAGAACACAGCCAGCCGCATTCAGCGCATACGCAGCAGTCGGCCGCGTGCCTGCAGCGTCTAAACAGGAAAGCTAACAGAACGCTTCACACACAAAGAGTTCTGCTGACTCCTGTCATGGTATGAGTCCAGGTGCCAATTTTCGGCGCGAGTCCGCATCCAGCGGCTTCCGTCTCGAGAGCTGCAGGGAATGCACGTCAAAAACAGAGCCGGCCAACCGCCGCCTGGCAACAATAGCGTCCGCGCCGATCAATTGATGACGTCAGACCGGCGAACGGTCGCTCATTATGCGGCCGGCTGATAAAGGCTTGCCAGCCGGCCCATGCGGTCAACGCGGGGGCCCATTGCAGCCGAGGTTGCTGGTGAAAGTGCCCCGCTGCGGAGGGCGCTGGCGCAGGCCGGCCTCGCGCCCACAATTCGACCCTCTAACGGACCCCAACGAACGAGCAGACGGGTCTGGCTCCCTGGCACAGAAACAGCAGGGGTGTGCATCCCGGCGCCGAGAGAAAAGTGCTCCTCACAGGCGGCCTGTGGAGCTGTAGGTGTGGGTGGTGGTCAGTCAGGATGCCGGATTATCCGTGCTCAGGAGAGAACTAAAATGTGTTTTATCTGACGACCTGATTCTGCAGAGCAGGGACGTCCTCCCTAGCCTGCCACCAGGTGACGAAGCGAACACAGCTTAGTGTAAGCCGGCCTTCGTCAGTACACGGCTGATAGGCACGGCTACACTGTTGATAAGCGTGGCTTCACTGCTGATAAGCACGGCTACAACCACACCATCCGCGCTGTCCCGCAGGCCATTCAACGCCTATCGATCGGCAAAAAAGTGACGTTCCTCTTTAGTCACAAAGGCTTACAATCCAGAAATAATAGATGAGATACAAAGATACGCTGGCGCGATCCCAACCGGACGATGCTGACCTATAGAAGCCGTGGTGTTCCTTTGTTGTTTGGTGTTTGTTACGGGGGAGGGCATCAGCCAAAGAAGATATGATTCTGGATGGGTGTGAAGGATCTTCGGACTTAAAGGCGGGAGAGCTCGTGAGAGTTTCCACGGGGCAGGGCCACCTGAGTGCTTCACTGAGTGCGTCGTTCTGTTTCGCCTCACACCGCTCAATGAGAGCAGAACTAAGGTGCTGCTCGTCGCGCTTTGGTGCTGCTGAACAATTCCCAAGTCTAGCCTCAAAGGGCGACAATTCTCAGTGACAGCCTTTAAAGAACCGGCAAACTGCACGCTTATTACTGCCCGTGGTTTGGTGTCCGCCTTGGACCCCGTCTCGGAGCCTAATTTTGTGACGACAGTGGAAAATCTAAGTATGACTGAGTCGTTGCCAGAGGAATCTGACTGCTTAGACTGGCAATCGCTTGTGTATTCACGAATCGGTGCCGCCCTGCTGCACGCACGTACGTCATCCATAGTGACCAGACTTGTATCCCGTGGGTTCCGTCAACATATCTACGTTGCTTCTCTGGCGCTCCTCAGCAAACAGACACCTGCCATCCCAAGGGCGAAACTGAACATCGCAGCTCCTATTTATGAGGCAGTAAAACATGGCCATCAAGCCGCCAAGGATTACTATAATTTTTGCAAAATGTAACGAAAAAGAGGAAACCGGCTTTCCGTTTACGTAATCATCAGATTCTAATGCTGGGACAAAAAAACTTGATTCCGTAGCAACAAAAAGAACACTGCACCCGCATCACCGTGCCTCCGGATGAAAGAGAAGCCCATGGCAAACATTCGGAAAAAATTGTGCTTTCACACATCCGATCAACGTCAAAAATACCACAGCTAATAGCACGCCTTCATGGCAAATGCAGAATTTAAGTCATTCCTCTCTCCTCCCCTACAGCCACCAATGATGCCCCGGACTGGACGGATGACCAAGCGACAACGTGTTTTCTCAGCCGTGTACTTAACTCAGTGCAGCTCCCTAGACCAGGTTGCATCGCCAATGAACGCTCGCGGGTGTTCGGCACTTACCTGACCGATTTGTTTTTTTAACGTTCTCCCTTTTCTGAAAATTTTGCTTGGACGTAGTCAACTTTGTTAGGTGAAGGATCAATTTTACTGCATCGCAACCGTTCTGCCGACCATCGTCGAACATTGAAGTAACTTCTGTTCACCAGCACCGCCCAGCAAATACCGCCCCAGGATTACACTAGCCAAGGCAGCCACCTCGACGTATGTGCTCCTGGGGCGTGCTCCCAGGGCGTGCTCCTAGGGCGTGCTCTTGTGCAGCTCTCAGCCGAGGCGCCGGTGTCGGTGATCTGTTCCCGCTACCCGTCACCGTCGCCTGTCTCGGTCACCCGTCACCCATCATCGTCACCAGCCACACTGACCTGTCGTCATCATCTGTCGCCTGTCAACGTCGCCGGCCGTCGCGGGTCACCAACACATGTCGCCGCCTGACTCTCCGGTGCCCCGGAGCCTCTCCGCGTGCTGGACGAACTTCAAAGGGGCCGCCGAGGCCATTAATCGGCTCGCGGTCTCCGGGGTAACGGTTCAGCTCTGGACGGTGGCCATGTATGGCTCGCCGCGTCGCGTAGGCGTGGGCCGGTTCTCAA
>NW_023596746.1:29611619-29654274 GCF_011947565.3 Pollicipes pollicipes | reverse complement strand
CTCTCCCTCTCTCTCTCTCTCCTCTCTCTCTCTCGCCCACTCTCTCTCTCTCTCTCTCTCAAATAGAGTACACGTCCCCAACATCACGAGCCAACAAGAATAATTTAACAACGCCGACTAAGACACAGTGTCTGTGGTGAAAACGTAAACCCAGTTAAAACGTCTTTCAAAAAAATTCATCTTGAGGGAGGCGTAAGTAGGGGCGGCGTCATGGGTTTTGAGTTGGGGAGGGGGGCAATATTTTCCAGGGAACCTCCTGAACAAAATTGAACCTCTTTACAGGGGGCCTTCTGCGCAGGGTCATAGGCAAGGAGAAGGGACATCGAGGGACTGTGCTCTCCTATTTTAAACTGCTACGTACATCATATCCAGGTAAATAAGCGTCGACGATCAAAATAAAATGGGCTCCCTCACTATCTGCAGTCTCGCTGGTGTAAAGGGCCTCCTGTTCAGGAAGAACATCACATGATAAGAGGGCAGTTTATTAAACAGAGCAGGTCTCTAAGGATTCCAGATAGGCCTCCAAATCAAGCCAAACAAGGCTTTCCGAGCCAGCAAAGGGGCTCCTTAATACAAAATTGGACATCCTGATTTAGAGCACTGTCTACCTTATTCAATAAACTCAGGACACAGCAAATGGGTCTCTTGATTTAGCAGAAGGTTTTTTGAGCCCGTTTAAT
The DNA here is from genome assembly GCF_011947565.3 of Pollicipes pollicipes. NCBI lineage: Eukaryota > Metazoa > Arthropoda > Thecostraca > Pollicipedomorpha > Pollicipedidae > Pollicipes > Pollicipes pollicipes. The sequence continues at coordinate 29,653,594 of NW_023596746.1, read as the reverse complement.
AACTAAGTTCAGTTATAGGTCCTCCTCTATCTGAGCTTTAATGCTCTACGTATAGGTACAATTCCTTTAGTTGTGGAAAAAGCACCTCCCCATTTTTGTTTTGGGGAAAGGTAAGCATACGCTCGCTCCCTGCCTGCCGGCAGGGGGTAACCGGCTCCTCAGCCCCCCTCCCCGATTCCCCTGCTGCGCCGCCCGTGACCGCAAACAAACAACACATATCGTCCTCGAAAGAAAACTTGGTCTACATAATAGACGAGATAATATGAAGGATGGCGTGGGTGGAAAACCATGACTTGGACAAATAAAACGCACAGACGCCGAACGAAAAAAGACAATAAACCAGTTTACACATCACATAAGCATCCCTTCTTGCGATTTTGTTAATTATTAACCGGCTCGCAGATGCCAGCGAACAGGTTGTTTTTCATAAGAAACGATGACTCATAACGATGCAATAGTAAAATTCTCAGTCCTGTGATACGCGGCTTTTCCCCATTTGATCTGGTGATTGCATTGTCTTCTGATCTATTGGTGCTCAACATCGCGCACTATCGTGCCACGAAGCACAACCAATAGCAGGTAAGGTGATTCCTAAATGTCATTAAAATTTACCAAACCACAGACCTGTTCCAAGTCTGTAACAAGCCCGCCAAGGTCAGACAGAGGTCATGAGCGTCATCCCGAACGCACTTCCTATCCCCATGCACATGACCGAGCCCAAATGACCGAGCCCAAACAGCCAAACGCTGTCCGGCCTCGAGAACAATCGACGCGCCGTCGTGCCGCTGGCTCGCGCACCGGGTTTTGTGCTGGCAGCCAGCTCTCTGTGAGAGATGCGACTAGACATCACCCAGCTCCTGATCCCCTGAAGGGGTGCAAATGGAAAGATGTGGTATCTCACTTGAGGCAGACAGTTGTTTGATGCTTTTTAGCGGCGCATGCACTTCTTATGCACGGAGAGGGTGGGTGCGTTTGAAATATGTAACGATGTCAGCCTGTCGTGGGCCGGGCACGCAATTAAATTGCGCGTGGTTTTGAGGTTTCAGGGATGGGCGACTTGTAGAGGCTTTTGCTTCAACATTAAAATGCTGAGGTAAAAGAAGAAACTTGACGAACAGAAAGCGATATCAAACGCTGTTGTCTGCGGTAACATGTTCCAATGAAATCAGGAGACGGTAATACTCACTTTTCAAAGGTAGACAGCTGTTTCAGAGTCATCGAAATCTTACTGATGATTATACTGGGTGCGAGACCAAGGTGAACTTTGGGCGCCATAGCACAGCTTAACAACGCTTACTTTTCATGTTGAAATAGAAGCATCGGTAGAAGCGCTAACCGACGCAGGCTGCATTCGTAAGCAATCATATGGCTCTCGCAATATTTCCACTGCTCTAAGCACCTTAAACACCATTGTTACGGCCCAAAAAGTCCAGTCAACTGCGACAGACACAATGCAAACATAAGCACAAGGCTCCCAGCCTCACCCCCCCCCCCCCCCTTACACAAGCACATTGGCGTAAACACCACCGATGTAGGTAGGGCCTTGAGTCCCTGACTCCAGAAGCTTTTAGGCGGATTGGACTATCTTTTTTTACTCGGCACGTTTAAGGCGTGGCTCCGTCCATGTAAACCTGGCGACAGTGACGAGTCTGACCGGCGATCCCACGAGCCCTGCACGGGCTGCCAGGGCGGCTCGTGCAGGGCTATGGCCGCCTCGCCCAGTCGCTGGGCCGAGCTGCCTGCTGCGGGCCGCCTGCCTGACCAGGCGCCGCTCCGCAGGTGAGTCAGACGGCCGGTCCGCCTCCTCACCTGTCCCGGAGGGGGGGGGGGGGGGCTGACTCACGTGACCCGCGCCTGCCGCTCCGCCCCGCCGCCGGATCAGCCGAGCACGGCCGGGCAGACACGAGCCCGTCCGCCACCGCGCTGTCAAAGGAGGCGACAGTAAAGCGGCAGAGACGGCCGAGGATGGACGGCCGGCGGCGGGACGGGATTGTGTGCTCGTTTCCGGCCGGGGGGGGGGGGGGGGGCTTAGGTGAAGCTTACGACCAGAGCAATACCGGCGATGATGCGTAGAAAGAGACAGCGCTGTCTTGTTTCACGGTTTGTACAGACCAACGACGCCACGGACTCCGAAGAAACGCCGCGATAGCACGGAAAGAGAGGGGGGGGGGGGAGGAAGCCTTCCAGGAAGCTAGAGCGGGCTTGATATTCCGCCAAGGTGGAGATAATTAAACATTCAGGATCTTTCAATAGGATGGGGGCCTCTCAAGGTGCGGCGGAGCTCCACCGCTGCTAAATTTGCTGCCCTCAACTGGAATTTTGAGGAAGGGCCGCAGAACGGGATTAAACCCACCGAAGAACGATATGTGGTTAATTCAATATGAGAAAGGCATCGCCTGCTTTCCCAATATATATATATATATATATATATATATATATATATATATATACATGTATATTACACACGTCGGCAAAGTCATGGTAGCGTGTTTTTCCACAGGCTCACGGCCGCCGACAAGGCATGCAAGAGGCAATATTTCTGACTTTTGTGATTTGTTTGGACTGAAAAATTTGGTCATTGGCACCTGGTCATTGGAACTTCAATCTTCTGCTCGTAAAGGAGTAAGATCAATGCGTCTTCTTAACACTGAATTTTTGTTTAAATGCCATGATATGAACACAATTAGATTGCATGCACTGTTGTCGTCATTTGTTTGCGGCAGCTCACTAAATCTCTCGCAAAATCTGTCTTGTGGCTCAGACAAATTTTTCCAGACAGCGCTTTCCACCGCTGGGGTCCGCACGCAAGTCCCAGGGCGGGGCAGAGAATGGCTCCCACTGCCCTTCCCCCGCATCCGCCCCGCTAAACCGGCGGCCCTGCAAAATCTTTCCCGCCTAGTGGACAGATATCACACCAGTAGACATTCCAATGACACAGCTTGTTTCACAAAACGCTCTCCACGCGATCAAATCACCTCGGCTCTAGCCCGTTATAAGCGTGCGCGTTCCTGCAGTGAAAGCACGTCGCGCGAGAGCAGCTCAAATCGGGGTGCTGCGCAGAATGACTTGATAACAGGCCGCCACAGCTCACGACTTCATTACGCGTTAGCGGCGCGCTCGATCTTGACCTGCCAGGTGTTCAAGGCAGTAACGATCACAGGGCCGCCACTTGGCGCTGCATTAGCGCACCGCAGCCGTGTATCGCGCCTGGTCGTGGCCTGGAGCTGCCTCGCCCCATCCACCTCGGTGCCGGTCGCTCGCACCTTACGCAGTGAACTGACTGGAAGGCGCGCCGATGACTGCGGGTAAGTACAGGCTCCGTGCTGAGAACAGCCCAGTAACGTCCGCCAACAGCCCGCCGCGACCGTTGAGTTCGGAAGACGTGTCAAGGAAGGGCGGTTAGCCCCATTATTCAGGCAATTTAATCGCAAGTGAGGATCGGGGCCAATTGGGACGCGGGATGCTCGTCCCAGTTAAGATTTTAAGACCCATCGGACGGGAACGGCCATCGCCGGCACTGTGCGTGTCCATGCGCACGAAGGGCACAGCTGCGCTTAGTCATTTGCCACTAAAGGGCTCTTGAGTGATTTACTTTAGTCATCACTCACCATAATCTGAGTCCGTTCCTCGTGTGTGGATCAATCAGTGACCTTTGAGCACGCATACCTAGCCGACACACGACATTTATACTGAACTCGAAACGTCAGCTTTTCAAACATGTGATGTTACCCCAATTGGCACCGATGCCAAGTTCCTCTGACCTTCGTGGCGGGCCCGTGCCGCGCGCCTGGCCTTTTTGTTTCACATAGGGTGCAATTAGTCCCAAGCTGCCGCCACATCACTACCTCCTGCCCAGCCCTCTGGCCGGGCTGCATGCGCTCAGCTTGTTCAAGGCCAGCGCACGTTCACGCGCTCCGGCCGCGCGCTAGGCACGCACTCGTCGACAGCGGCTCCCCCTCCCCCAACACCCCTCCTTGCCCACCCTTTTCACCTGTGCGCAGGCCGCGCCAGGCCCAGCCGGACAGGCGGGCCCAACAACGCCCGGGGCCAGACGCCGTCGTGGTCACGTGGTCGGCCCACTAGCCAATCAGCGGTTACAACCGGCGTACGGGCGGCCGGCCGGCCGGCGGCCGACGCCGCCCGGTAGTTTCGTGGCGCTCGGTGAGCTGTCTGGGCCCTCGCACGTGCGATAGGACTGCTCGCTGTCAGCGTATCGCGCTGGTGTGTGGTGCGCAGGTGTTGCGCGCAGCAGAATTGTGTTGCGCAAACGCCGGCCTTCCCGGCGCGATAGCGAAGGAGGCCGCTGCTCTCGGAATTGTTTGGAGAGGTAAGTCTTGATATGGACTCCGTGCGAGAGCCGTTGGGCTCGACTGGGGATGGCCGCGGTCGGAGCAGCGCGGCGGGTCCGGAGCACCGACGTGGACACAGTTCTCAACGGGTGCTGGGCTGTGGATGGTCTTGACATATTAAGGAGCTCGACAGGTTAAGTTTTAACATTTGCCTGGCTGTGACCTGTACATCATATCAGTACAAAGTTTTCGTCGCCTTTGTGATCCGTGAATGTGGCAGCTACAGCCGTTGTTTGAACGCTGTCACGACAACGTGCGCCGCATTTCGAGCCTGTTTGGACGTAATGCCGAAGCGAGTGCTCGGTTTGGAACAGTCTGACGAGCTTATAGGTTGTGACGACTAAGATGTCGTAGCTGAAACCAGTCCCCTCCTCCGGCACCCACTCCGACCTGTCCCCTCCTCCGGCACCCACTCCGACCTGTCCCCTCCCCCGACACCCACTCCGACCAGTCCCCTCCTCCGGCACCCACTCCGACCTGCCCCCTCCTCCGGCACCTACTCCGACCTGTCCCCTCCTCCGGCACCCACTCCGACCTGTCCCCTCCTCCGGCACCCACTGCGACCTGTCCCCTCCTCCGGCACCCACTCCGACCTGTCCCCTCCTCCGGCATCCACTCCGACCAGTCCCCTCCTCCGGCACCCACTCGGACCTGTCCCCTCCTCCATCACCCACTGCGTTAATCGCGTCCCCTGGTGCAGGTCCGTGCACTAGCAGGCGGCACGACATCACTTACTTACCCGACCGCAGCACGCACACCTACGCACATCACGTGAAGCCTGCAGCCTGCAGTCTCAAGGACGGGACAATTACCGGACCTGATGGGGTGATTAACTTGATTAAGTTTGCGGTGATTCTGCGGCCGCTCCAAAGCTGCCCCGAGGGCCTGCGCTGCGCCGGAGAGCTTTTCTGGGGCGCCGGCTCTTTGCGTTAAAGCTTTCAATCCGCTTATGCGTGCCTTTCACCGATCACATTTTCCCGGAAGCTGCCAGTGTTCAAAACCGTACGGCCCTGCACATTATACTGGCTGCACGGTCTTGAGGCAGCGCCAAACGCAGCTGTGCTGTATATGGTCCGTTCATTTCCGGCCGCACGCTCGGCAGTATGTGGGCCGGAGCAGTTGGTGGCCACAGCTGGCGAGCAGCAGCGCGTCACCGACGGCGGGGGACCGTGGTGGAAGCGGACCTGCACGGGCCGCGCCCCGCACCAGACCTCTCTGGCCGGGCGTCGCGGCTCGTCGAGGGGGGTCGTGTCGCGGTCCCCCCCCCCTTCACTCCCCCCACGCGGGCGTCGTTGCGGGCTGGCGATGCCTCGATAGGCCTCGTGTCCTCCCACGGGACGTCGCGAACCTCGTCCCACCGGACACGCGGCGCCTCTCTCAGACAGCCGGGGTCGATAGGCGGGGTGGGCCGGTCGCTGGTGAAGACATGGGGAGAGAGACTGTGGACTGTCCGATGTCGAGACACGACAGCAGCCGAGACAAGGGACGCGGATGGTTTGTGTGCTCACGGCAGGTACATTGGCGACGTTCGTTGCGTGGAGGCTCCGAGGAGTGCTTTGTGACTCTGTCCGTTGTTTCCGCCTACTATCCTAGCGGGAATAAACAGAATGCTCAGCACCACGATTGGGCAAAAGTTAAGCACAAATAGCCATCGTCGTTGACGCGCCCTCAAAATCCAATAGCAGACTGAGAACAAATTTGTGTGACACCGTGTACAATTGTCACCTGGGTTATATTGCGTCTTCACTTTCAGCTCGCACCTAGCGTCCATGCTGCCTTTGATATCAGTAGGCAGTTTTTATGTCGCAAGCAAAGTGTTACTAGACTTCGCCTCCAGATTGCGTCTGCTGTCCCGCCAGTGACAATGGTTCCGTCGTGGCACCGTCGTCCGGCTTCGGCTCCCGCACGATAGCAGCGTTCAGAGGCGGCCAGGCCGGCGCCGTCTCCCCACCGTCCCGGCGCCGCACCCGACCCGGCCACCCTTCGCCGGGACACAACAGCGCGGTCCCCGCCATCGCGCGACCATCTGCCCCCTTCGCCGACCCCCTCCGGCGCCCGTAGGACGGGGCGGGGATCACCGGCGCGGCGGTGTCTGGTTGTCTCGGCGACGGGAGTGCAGGTGGCGGCGGCGGCGGCGGCCTCAGCCGTACTCGATACAGTGCCAGCGGCTGGCTCTTTCTCGTTCTCGGATTGGCCTCGTGTGGTGTACTGACCAGGCGGCGGCCGTCGAGGCATCCCTCGCGCGATTCTCCCGTCACGTCCGTCACATCACACCACACACCCGTCACATCACTCCTCGCCTCCGTCACGTCCGTCACATCACACCACACACCCGTCACATCACTCCCGTCACATCACTCCTCGCCTCCGTCACGTCCGTCACATCACACCCGTCACATCACTCCTCGCCTCCGTCACGTCCGTCACATCACACCACACACCCGTCACATCACTCCTCGCCTCCGTCACGTCCGTCACATCACACCCGTCACATCACTCCTCGCCTCCGTCACGTCCGTCACATCACACCACACACCCGTCACATCGCTCCTCGCCTCCGTCACGTCCGTCACATCACACCACACACCCGTCACATCACTCCTCGCCTCCGTCACGTCCGTCACATCACACCACACACCCGTCACATCACACCCGTCACATCACTCCTCGCCTCCGTCACGTCCGTCACATCACACCACACACCCGTCACATCACACCCGTCACATCACTCCTCGCCTCCGTCACGTCCGTCACATCACACCCGGCACATCACTCCTCGCCTCCGTCACGTCCGTCACATCACACCACACACCCGTCACATCACTCCTCGCCTCCGTCACGTCCGTCACATCACACCCGTCACATCACTCCTCGCCTCCGTCACGTCCGTCACATCACACCACGCACCTGTCACATCACTCCTCGCCTCCGTCACGTCAGTCGTCGAGATGGTGACGCTGCCGCGCATCGGTCGCAGCCCTGGCGTCAGCTCGCGCGCCGGTGTTGACGGCGGCCACTTCGGGTGTTGCCGAGCCTGGCACGGCCGGTGACCGCGCGTACGGCTCCGGCCGCTGCCGTGCCGGGTCGAGCTCTTCAGCCTGGTGATGATGACCTGGCGGGTGACGCGATCTGCGACCCGGTCCGGGCCCTGCTGGCCGGGACCGGGCCGGCTCCGGCCGGTCCGCAGTGGCCGCCCTGACCCGCTTCTCATGGGCGTCCCGCTGCGCCGTCACCCGGCTGCGTGGCGGCGCGGAAAGCTGTGTGAACTGCGAGCCCGTTGCTTTTGCAGCACGTGACGCAGACGGGCGGTAACGGGCCGGCCGAGCCGCGAGGCGGGGATGCGGCAGCTGAATGGGGCGCGTCGTCAACCGCTGTGGACTATGTTGACCGTCAACATGGACCGACTGATGCTCAAACAATGACCGCAAACAGGGACTGTCGACAGGGCTCAATGTGGCCTACCTCGACGTGCAATCAACGCCTCTATTGACCCGTTCTGCAGCCGGCGTCCACGCTGGACGAACTGAAGCGACCGCCGGCGTCTCTTTACGGTCTTTAATTAGCTGGCTGCTGTAGACTTACGATTACGTGTAATGGCTAGGCAACGTGAACCCTGGCGGCGCTACAGCCAGGCTCCCAGATGAACATTTGCCGGCCGTTTACGTCCGGAGGGCACCTTCCCATCAACGTAACTGTGGCTGCGGAATTTCTGAGGAGCGCCAGGATGGTAGATGTTATCTCTTCTGTTTAATTCTTTGGATGCATGAAGGGATGCACAGCTTTGGTGCTGTCCGCGTGGGCCTTTCTTGATGCATGCCGTGCTCGAAGCCAAGTCCTTACCGCTGTTCGTATGCGACGCGGGATCCCATTTCCCGCTTTCCGCTTGTTATTTATAGTGAGCGATAATCACGGCTTGTGCCGCGTCGTCCGTTCTCACGATGAGGACCGGGGGCGCGGCGTCGGGTCACTGGCCTGACCCCTGCCGTGACTCAGCGGCGACCTGTGCGCTGTCCGCCGGGGGTCATCCCACGCCCGTCGCCGTCCGTGCCCCGGAAATGCCCCTGTCACTGATCATCGACGCCAGTCGGGTGACTCAGGCGCCTCACGGGCGTTACGAAATGCGCGATCGCTCATAAATTTCGGGGGCGGGCTTGTCCGACCGACGGCTCGAGTGAAGGATGGATTATGTGACCCGCCGCCGGGGAGCGGCCGGCAGCGACAGCCAGCGGAGCTGCGGCGCGCTGTCCTGCACAGGGGCGCAGCCGTCGGCTTCAAGCCAACAATGGGCGGTGCGGGTCACCGGCGGCGGGCCCGGCCGCTGGAGAGGACCTGTCGGCGATAGCGCAGAGTCGAAGTCAGCTGAAGCTGATCCTGTGACCGCAGCCGCAGAGCGAGAGCGAACGCCCGTCGAGGCGGGGCTAGGAGCGGTGGTTTCCATTTACACCGTCATTTCAGGCTGGTCAGGGGATAGCACGCCATATTCCAGTCTGGGGCAGTCTGGTCAGGAGATGGCCCGACTGCAGTCCAGTCTGTTGCAGCCTAGTCAGGGGATGGCCCGCCTGTATTCCAGTCCGGAACGATCCGCGTTTACGTGCACCGATCACCCGCCTGGACGCAGCGGCCAGGACGCGGCCGCCAGTCACTGTCGGCCGCGTCTTGGCGGCGACGTGGGCCGACCAGTAATGGGGAACCCCTGCCACCTGACGCGTCCCAGGCCTGGCTGCAGTGTGTCGTCGCATGCGAGGCCTCTCATGGGAGAGCTTCATCGGACCCGGCGTCAGAGCGGCTGACAGCGGCGCGTGCGACGTTGCCCGCCGCTCTGCTGTTGCGGCCGTCGTGTTGACCCTGTAGCGAGTGTTTAGCATGCCGGAGAGGTGTTTCCGGGGCCCGTCGAGCCGATGGGAGCGGCTCGCTCTGCATTCAGCGGCGTCTCCGCCGGGACCCTTTCCGAGAAGCCAAAAGGCGGCGACCCCGGTATCGTGATAGGCCATCTGAGATGGCGAGGATTTTTCCAGAGAAAGACAGCCTCAGATCGCCGTTGTTAATGGATTCTGGACAGGACGACTGCCCCCCCCCCCCCACCGATACTCTCAGCGGTTTGACTGTTAAGTTTTGTGTACTTGAGATGAAAGAGCTCGAGCAGCATATATGTGTATACAGCAATGGGTACTCCGTACACAAATGAAAACAATAAAGAAATCGATGGTGTTCGATTTTCCCAAAAAAGGACAGTAGGTACGAAAAGAATCCTCACCGTAATTATTTGTATTCGTTCGAAACCCCACCATCTGTCTACCACTTGCTGCTCTCACCTTTCTGGTGCGCGGGCCTCGGGCCTCATGGCTGTATGTTTGCGTGTCGAGGGACGCTGTAGGGGTCGAGGTCAGATGTACACAGGGCAGAACAAAGACCACACCACGGCTTGCTGCCAGTGTCCGGTAGAGGTTCCTCCAACCGCTTCCTCCCAACCCAGCGCGCCATATCGCCCGATCCCTGTCCGGTCTGCTGTGGCTCTGACCTTCCGCTTCCCCCCCCCCTCTCCGCTGCTGCCCACCAGCTGCCCTCCCGAGATGTCGTCCGAGGGGAACAGACGTTTTCAATGCCAGGTGCTCCCTCCCTGGCACCCAGCAGCGTAAAGACATCTCTAAAGGATTGCGTCCTTGTAGTCCCCGGCGCCGTCAGCTCGGCTTCACGTCGGTCCCCTGGGTTTCCCGCCCAGAGGTTGGCCTCTTCAGCGACGTGCGCTCACCGCCGCACACATCACGCGCTCGTTCACCGGCGCCAGCCAGCCCGCGCCGACCAGTGGACGAGGTTCAAAGGTTTACACAGCCGTCTATGGGAAAGGAAGAGCTGCGCTCGGCTTACGCCTGGGTCCAGGGTCCGGGGTCCAGGGTCCAGGCTCCACGACTGGGTCACCTGGATACACCTGGGTACACCTGAATACTGGGTCCTGGGTCCGGAGTCCAGGCTCTACGGCTGAGTTGCCTGGGTACGCCTGAGTCCTGGGTCCGGGGTCCACGGCTGCCGCATCTGGGCCGTGCGGCCGGGGCCGGCGCCGTGACGCCGCCTGACCCGAGGCGCCATGTGGCGCCTTGCTGCGGTACGCGCGGCCGGAGAGCGCGGCCGCGGTGTCACCCCGGTCGGCGCTGGTCCGGCGATGGCCGGCGCCGACCCCGTGCGGCGCCGGCCAGGGGACGCCGGCGTCGCCTGCCGGCGGGACCGGTCCCGGTCCGGCCCCTGCCCGGCCCGACCCGGCGCCCACCTCTGGCGCCCGCTCCATCGTGGCCAGAGGTCTGCACAGGGCCAGGAAGGCCGGCAGGTCAATGGTGGACGCGACCGAGCCTGCGGCAGCGGGTCTGCGGCGTGCCTACGTCATCAGCGCTCATGCGCGGGATCTGGCGGCTGCTGGCCGGCGGACGGCCTGGCGGCGGTGGCCGGCAGGTCTGCCTCGGCCCCTGCCGCCCCCCCCCCCCCCCCCCTGGTGCGGGCGCTTGTTTTTCTGGCCCGTCCGCGCGATTACGGAGGAGGGAGGGCATAAAATCACCGGCCATCTCCGATCGACCCTCACCCTCCCTCCTTTCGCCACGGCCAGCCCGCCTAAAAACCCAGTGCCAGGTGCGCGCACGGGTCTTGGAGGGCGGTCGGCTGCGTCCGTGTGTTTGTGTCTGACGGCCTGGTTATGAGATGCATCAGCCAGCCATTTTGATGCGAGGAGGCGCCGGCTATCGGCTATAATGGCGCTAGGAGTTGTGGTGTTCGGGCACCAACTCGTTTGAAGGCTGCACAAATTCGTGCAGTGGCCTGAAGTCGTTCCTTGACTTTATTAAATGGTCTGCTGCCACGTCCGCCAGCAGGGCATTGTTCCTGGTCAGTCACCAGCACTCTCATTGTTTGACTACTGCCTCCCCCGCCCCGCCCCCTCCCCACTTTGCCAAGCTCAGCGTCGGCGTGCCGTTCGTCAGCTCCACGTCTCCCGCTGCCGTGCCGTTTCAGCCGACCAGCAGGCCCCCAGGGAGTCGCCGTCTTCTCCGGCCTCAGCGGCTGGGCACGGTCCGCCCGGCCCGCCGATGATCCGGGCTCCATCCTCCTCCCCCTGCCCCCCACACAACCGAGGAGCGGAGTCGCCTCGCGTCCTCGGACCGGCCGGCAGAGCGCACCGACCCCAGCCGGCGCCTAATGGGCGACAGGCGTGCGGTTTATCGGCCAGACCCCGGGGCGCAGGCGGCACGCCGGCGGTTCGCCGCCGCCGCCGCCGCCGCGCCAGCGCACAGCCAGGCCCCATTACTCGGCGGCGGGTGTGACGGTGCACTTGCAGGCGCGCTGGAGACGGACGTGGCACCTGCGGCGTGCGGCGGTGTGCGCCTGGACCGCGACCCGGCCCAGCCGAGCGCGCTGGCGCGCCGCCCGCCGCCGCCGCCGGCCGAGATAATCGAGTTAGCGCGGGCCTGTCGGGACAATGGAGCGCGTTGCCGGAGAGCGGGGGCCCGGCCGCTCCTGCACGCCCAGCCGGCCGGGGCCGCGGCCTCGCCGAACCGGCGGATGTGCTGCGGGTTGCGCTGCGCGATTGGGCTGTTGCATCCGGGGCTGGGAAGAGGCCACTTGCCCGCTTTGCGTGTGTGCTCTGCGGGGGAGCGTGCTGCTTTGTTCCCATGCATTGACTTAGAACTGCGAGTGTTGCACCGAAGCGGGGATGTTGGGTACCGAGCCGCTACATGAGCTGCATCAGCCCGTATTACATTTGTTGTTCGCGAGTGAATGTGTCACTCAGTTCACACTTCACTGGGCGATCCGCTCTCATGTGCCTGTGTTCCGTTTCCAGGGCATGTCTTGGTAGCTGCGTGACGTCACGAGTGACCTCTCACCATGGCTGTGTCGCTGACGGCGCTGACCGCCGTTCTCGTGGTGGCCTGCCTGTCCGTGGCGGGGGCCTTTTGGCAGGAAGATCTGACGCCTCGGAGATACATCCCACTCGGTGAGTGCCTGCATGTGACGCTTCCCTCGCGTCATTTGGCTACGCGAACTGCTGGTGAATCGGGTAAGGTATCAACTACTCGCTGGCATTACAAACGGATCCCACAACTGCCCCCCCCCCCCCCTCATCGACGCGTACGTAGAACGAAGCATGAGGATTGAGGTAACTACCGCGCTCGTCTCCTCCCAACTTCCAGTGCCGTTCCTCAAGGTGCCCTACCGCGCTCATCTCCTCCCAACTTCCAGTGCTGTTCCTCAAGGTGCCCTGATCGTGCGCCGTGTTGGCCAGCTGAAGGCTATTCTGCTTTTGATGTTGCAACCGATCTAACTGGTTTCTGTTGTTACGCATTAATCTGACGTGCAAGGATACGTCGATCTCTTTACCTGTTGACGCCTGAAACCTCATTTCGTGTTTTCCTTTAAACAACGCACCACTGGCGGCATCGTCGTCATCTGTGGCGCTCCTATGAGTCCGCGACCTTACAGTTGGCGTGCTAATCGCAGCCTGAGCACCTGGCGTCAGCGCAGCACGGTCCAGACAATGTCACCCCGTCCGTGTCACCGGGCAGTCAGCGGCGCAGCCAAGCGCGAGCGGTGGCCGCCCCAGCCGCCGCCTGGGAGCGTGGACTGTCGCTGACACTCACCGAGGGCGAGCCGGAAGCCCTCGCGCCCACGTCCTCGGCAGTGATTGGCCACCCTGGGCTGTGGCGTCACATCGCCGGCGATGCTGGCGGCTCCCGTCGGCTTCACGGCCTGCTGGCGAGACCGCAACTGCAGATATGCCTGCTACGGTGTCCTGAAGGCCGGGGCTGCCCAGAGACGTCCAGACCATGCTCGTGTCCTCGTGTGGTGAGGGTCCTGCATGAGCGATGAATATGCAGTCGGGCCGCCCAAGAGCCGCAATAACAATCGGAGATGGTTGCGTGCCAGAAGGCGGGAAACGCCACGCGTCTGGAGGCGTTCGCCGACGGGTGGCGTCTGCCGGCGGCGCCGCGATCAGTCCGGTCCCAACCGACGGCAGGCGCGGGCCACCGGCTCTGCCAGCGCCGGGCACCGGCCGGCGTCCAGGGGCGGCGCGCGGCCGGTCTGTTTTTGTGCGCCGGCCTGTTGACTCAGGCCGGCCGGCGATACCGGTCGCCCGTGCCGTCGTATCGGACCCGCCATCGCGGCCCCGGCGGCGTACCTCCGCTGGATGCGAGCCACCGGGGCGGCGGGCGGCCGGCCGGGCTGACCCTCACGCTCCTCACGCTGGGGGCGATGGCCGGGCCGGGCGTATGCGTCCGAGAGAGGTGGAGGCGGCGGGACCGGTTTGTCGCGGCCGCCGCTCGCGTGCGGCGCGTCGTATGGGGTCATAGAAGCACTGGCATGATTGGGCGCGGGAATCGCCGTGTTTTTCACCGTACATCAGCCCGGCTGAATTTCCTCCTCGACCGTATTCGTTTGAATCGTGCCGTCTGGTACGACTCTGTTATGAATCTAAAACCAGAGCGCCCGTTCAGGGAAATTGCATGTTCTGAAATTCGACTTTCAGGCTGCTGCGATAAATATTCCGCAGCTTGTTGGAAGGAAAATCTCATTTCTATTCTGCCATTATGAGAGGGCAGACTGAAGCTAACTTAGGCAGAATGGTAGCGCGTCAAACCAATAACGTCCGGACGAATGCATCGCGGGAAGCGGCGTCGAGCGGGCCCGCCGGCCCACCGCCGCGGCAGTGCTGCGGCCGCTGCGGCGGACCTTGCGGCGGCGGCTCCGGAGCGGCCGGGGCGGATGGTCTCATTTGTCGCGCGGACCGCATCGACGGGCGCCGCTCGCGGTCAACGTAATCCGTGGGAACTCGCACCGGATTCCATCCGGCCGTGTGAGTGGCGTGGCATTTTAATCCAGACGTCCCGCTCCCCCTGCCCGTCCCCCGCGAGGCATTGTCCGCCGCCGCGGCCTGTGTGCCGACCCCTGGCGACGCGCAGCGAGGGACGGAGGCGGTGACCGCGGCCGACCGCTCGGAGCAGATTTACAGAATTCCGTCGAGGTTCGGCGCGGTCCGGCTGTCACGCTTCAGCATGATCGAGCTCTCCGGTGCATTGTCGTAACGTTCCCGATCACGTGGGAAGGGCCCCCGCCCCCGCCCCCACCCCCCTGTCCGGCGCTCTGTTCGGCGGCATCCGAATCCATAAAACCTCGGCCCTGGTGATGTGGCATGCATCTGTCCCTGAGTTCACAACACCTGAGGCCGCCGGCGGGATTGCCGCGCTGTAGTGCAGCTGACTTTAATCTGCGGTTATTTGTCCGGCGTGCGAAAATCTTGCAACCCATTTGCATACATTAATATTGACGCACGTTTGAAACTGACACCCTTGCCCGTTGTCGAGATCAGGCGCGGTGCTCTGCGCACCTGCCGTGCGGTGTGCGGGCTACCCGAGCCGGACCCGATGAGGTGCGGTGTCCCGGCGGAGCTGCCCCCCCCCCCCCCCTCCCCCGCACCGCTGCGCCCGCCCATCGCCGGGCCAGATTCCGGCCCACTCGGCACCGGGCGGCCTCGGTACGGCCGCATTTGGCGCGCCCGAACCGGCCGCCGGCCCACCGGGCTCGGTTTTTAAGAGCCCAGGAGGAAAAGCCGACTGGACGGCGTGTCCACCAGGCGCGGATTGTATGGAAACAGCCGTCCGTTATCGGCCGGAAAACCGATGGGCTTCGCCGCTGCAGACGGCGTCGATGCCGCGATATCGTGTTCGGTTACGGCCAACCGGGACAGGTGGTCGGCCGTCTGTGGGGCCGCGTGGGGCGGCTCGATCGCGCTCCGGGGGCGCAGACAGACCCGGCGTCCCCGGCTGCACCGGTCGGGCGCGGCGGCCCGTCCCTGCCGACCGCCCTGGCTCCTAGGAAGTCCGCGTGCTGCAGCATCCCGCGGCGCACCGGCTCGCCGGCGGTCCTGCAGCGGCGACGGCACGTGGATCAGCGCCGCTAAATTTGGACGGACGGGCGCCGGCGACAAACCGGCGCGGGGTGCCGCCGACACGGGGCTGCAGCTGGCGGCCCTCCTCCCCTTCCCCCAGGCCAGAAGCGCCGTCGGTCAGCGGGGCAACCGGTCCAGTCAGACGCGAGCGGACCGCGAGCCATGCATGCGCGCGGCGCCTCACCGAACGGGCGGCGGCAGCTGTAGGCCGGCTCACCGGGGCCGCCGCGTGCCGGTTTTTGCGTCCCCGATCCTGTGCGGAGGAGCGGGCGGGGGGACACCGGCCGGCGATGAAGGAGTGCGGCTGATTTGGGACGATGACGCTGCACGGCCCGCCCCGTTGTTTCGCGCTGATGACGCCCGTTGGATATAATGCGCGCGTTGTTCGGCGGGCCGGGGGCCGCGACTGCGCGCTGCGCCGGCCGCTCCGCCGGTTTCTCCCGCTCTGTGAGCTCCCGCTGGCGGCATCAGTTGTTGCGACGACGCCCGCTCTCCGGCACTGAGCCCCGCTGCTAACCGGGGTCTCCCGGCGACGCCGTCGGCTGCCGCCGGCCGCAATAACGGGCCGGCTTTGTGCGCCCCCGGCGGGGGCCGCGGCAGTGTCCCGTTTTTGCTGCGGTACGCCGCGTCTTTTTGTGGTCCTCTGCGGCCATCGCATTCGTCTGCAGCTTCCCTCGGGCGCGGCGTGATGACGCACTGGGCTGCGGCCGGCCCGCCCGGCAGGCGGCGAGGCGGGGCTGGCCGGCTCGGATGCCGCTCGGAACCGCCGCACCGCCCGGCTGACCCCGAGCACCGGCGGCGGCCGGTCTGCAGCGGGTCATGACCGGGCCGGGCCGAGCCGAGCCCGTCGAGGCAGGCTCGGCGCCGCAGCGGCGGCGACGGCGGACGCACGGCGCTTGGGCTGGAACTGCGCGGACGCCTCTGCAGCTGGTCCCGGCGGGGCTCCATCAGCGAAGCCGCCGGCAGGAGGTCCGCGGAGGTGGAGTCGCTCACAGTCATAACCGAATCGCTGCGGAAACAGCAAACACGACCATCGACAGAGCGGCTGGGATGAGCGGTTATCGTCCGTACCCGAGGGAAACGCTGCTCACCAGCGCATCAGACCGACAGCGCGTCCCCAGCTTCCCGTCCAGTGCAGCCGGCGTCGGTGCGGCGCGGCCGGAGCTCAGAGCAACCACGGCGCTCCGGCGAGCCAAGCACGTGCAGGAGCCGCCCCGGCCGTGGTCGGATCTCAGATGCTCAACCTGCCTCTCAGATACTCGCGCCGTACACTATGTGCATTATTACACTCCTCACTACAATGCTGACGCCCGGAGACACGAACCGTGAACAGGATCCCGACCGTCGCCATGGCGATGGGGCGCGTCTGACGCAAACGAGACGTGGCGTCGTCGCCTTTGTCGCGGCTGGGCAGCGCCAGGCCCACAGTTGGCTGCTGAGTACACCGCGGCATGCGGGGTCGCAGCCCAGGAGTGCGGCGCGTTATCAAGCACGCGATTTGCCAAGCTGGAGAATTTTAATCGCGGCTGAGGTGCCGATGGCTGCGGCGCCGAGCGCCGGGCGCTGCGCGGTCTGCACCGCTGGCGTGTCCGCCGCCGCTCAGGCAAATTTGATGGCGCCGTAAAAGGAGGGAACGCCTCCCGAACAAACTACGGCTGGCGCCACCGACGAGGGCTGCGGCGGCCCCCGACCGTGTTCGCCGTCGCGCTGACAGAGGGCCGCCTCCGCCCGAGCGGGGAGGGCTGCTCACCGACGCCACACACGCCGACGTCCCGCCGCCGGCCCCGTGCCAGCCCTGAGATCTGGCGAGAGGTGGTACACTGGGAGCCGGGAGAGGTGAGCGGGGTGGGAGGGGGGGAGGGGGGTCAGACAGGCAGCGGCGTCACTGGAGCCGCGCGAACCGGCGCGTGACGCCACTTGCCGGACTCCACAGGTCGCACGCGTCACCCGAACTTCCCAGGGTGCCAGGTTCCCAGATGATAGTATTTTCCGTTGTTGGAGTGGGCCATAGCACCTTTGGTCCGTTCAGACCATTTCATTGCAGCTGTGGGATTAAGGTGAGAGATGAGCGCTAAAGCGGCGGGATAATGCTGCAGGTGCAGCATGCCTTAGCCACGAACACCGAACCTCGCTCCACGGGAAACCCGCCCTTCGATGCCACAGGCAGAGCCCCTGCAGGCTCGGCGACGGCTGGGAACCGGACTGAGGCCCAGCTCCGCCGCCGGCCGACCGCACTAAAACCCCGGCGCGACGAGGCTCGGAACAGCGCGGCATCTTCCGCGAAGAGCGATGCCGGGTAGAGTGTCGTCAGCCACGGGCGTCATGCCTGCTCGCTGCGATCATTGTCTGGTCCGCCGTCGGGACGCTGTTGATCTCACGCCTCCGTGGCGCGGGCCAAGAGTTCACGGGTGCCGTTTCCGGACGAACGGCAGGCTATTCACGGACTGAAGGTGACTGGCCGGTCTGAATGTCTTCAGTCGACTGGTTAAGACCTCCCGCGAGGTCCCGCTTTGGACGTCGGCGCCTGATTACCATATGAATGTCACGCTTCCCGTGGGCTTCGGGCACTTGCTGACGTTTTTTTGCAAGTCAGTGGCGTATCAGCGCGCGACATCAGGATGATGTACGGCCGTGGTGCCGTCGTGCCGACGAGATTGCATCGCGCCGATGCTCGCCATGTGCCGCGGCCGGCCGCCGGACGTCGCCGCCACGAGTCTCGCTGCATGCGTGTGTGTGCGTGCGTGCGTGCGGGTTCGGTGGCGCGCAGAAGCACGGCGGGCTGATGTGGGCGTGCGTCCGTCCTAGGCCGCTTACCGTCCGACGGTGTTGCGCCGCGACGCCGAGCGCTGCCAGAGATGCTATCTGGACGACAGCTTGGCCTGCGCCGCGCTGCCGGCACGCTGACGGACCGGCGCGCTGTGGGCTCGGACGTTGCCGGGTGCTGGGCCTAAAACACACTGTTGACCTGTGTTCCCCGTCGTCGAGGGAGGCGTTGCTGGGTCGTGTACGTGACGTGCCGCGCCAAGTCTGGCAGCACAGAAGCCTCGGTGTTGGCCAAGCGAGCGGTGTTCGTGCCTTCATGCTCAGATCGCGCCCAGCGCGGCTCGATCCCGTGACGCCTGTGGCTGAGCCGTCCCGGGCCCGGGTGAACGGCCGGCCGCAGCTCCGCCCGTGCAGACCGTGCCGTGCAGACCCCCGCCGGCGCCGCTCATCACGTGTGCCGATGCAGGGGCAGCGGTCCGCCATCAGCGCCAGGTGGTCTCTGTGCCGTCTGGCCGGCGGCCGCCGCTGCAGACGGCGCAGGTCGGCGGAGGTGCCGCTGTGATCCGCCCCGCTGACGCCTGGCCGGGCCGCCGCGGCGGCTGGACCGCGGCAGCCGGCGCAGAGGTGCAGCGACCGCGCCGTGCAGCTGAGCCCGGCCAGGTCTATGTACTGCCAGTGCAGTCATCGTGCCCAGGAGTCGCCTCTTGATCTCGCCCTGGGTAATTCTCAGCATTGTCGTGACAGGACCACATTTGCACTCGGTCTGCATCCGTCCGCCGAGCAGGACGGAGGTCCCCACGCGGCCGCTTCCCTCGCGACGCGGCCAGCTGGAACACAGCGCGCTGGGAGTCTCCCGCGCCCCCGCGCCGGGGTCGGCCTGCGCCTTGACCCGGCGCGGCGCGGCGCGGCGCGGCGCGGCCGGGCCTGCGGTGGCCGGGGCGTGCCGGCCGCCGAGGCGGCCCCGGGCGGCGCCGCGGGCCCGGCCGTGACCGCCGCTGACCCGGCGCGCGCCCAAGGTCAGCGGTCGGCGCTGGCTGCGGCGGGCGTGCAGCGGGCAGGAGTGGCCGGCAGCGGCGGAAAGACAGGTCGTGTAGCGCTGTCGTGCGCAGCGGGATCTGATAGCCGCTGTTGTCAGGCGGCAGCAGCGGCGGGTTGCGCTCGGTCGCCTTTGTCCGATTAGGTTGGGCCTTCGGGACGAATTTGCGTGTCACTGTGGCCCAGGTGGCAGCGGCTCCTCGGTGTGGATGCTGTGCCGCGCGCGCCTGCCCACTCCGCCGACGCGGCGCCGCTCTCCGTGACCGTGCACACGATTGGGAGCGTAGACGGACGCCGTCTCGACCCGCCAGCGGACCGGCAGCCTCTCGCTCACTCAGCAGCACCGTCTGAAGGTCGGGCCCGGCCTGCCTCTGCGGCGTGGCTCGGCCGCCGGCTCCAGCCGCGGTCCAGATCACCTGCGCATCACGCCCGTGCCGCCGCCGCTGCCGCCCAGGGCGCTGCCCACACAGAGTCCGTGCGGCTGGCTGCTGACTGGCGTGCGGTGCGAGCCGTCCGGCCGCCCTGCCGCTGAGTCAGCCCCAGGAGGTGCAGGTCGTGCAGGCCGGCAGCGCCTGGCGTGACCGCTGTATCGGGCCCGCCCCGCCCCGCTGCCGGGCAGGTGGGCCCGGGCCGACGCCCCGCGCTCGCCGCTTTTTCGGTCGCTGCCCGCCCCGGGCGAGGCAGCCCGGACAGGCGCGCTGGACCCGACGCCCGCGCCCGGAGAAAGAAGGACGCGCGTCCTACCCGTGTTTGGGGGAAAGTGGGCGACCCCCGCCGCTATGGGGGTACGGAGGGGCGGGGTTTTGGCTGTTGGTAGGACTCGTACATGTCATGTGGAGGGGGCGGGTAGAGACTGGTAAACATGTGTGTGACATGTGGCCCACTGCTGTGTTAACTGGTCGACGGGCGCTCGAGGGGGTTATGGGGAAAGGGGGGTGACGCGCTGAGGAGTGGGGAGCGGGTGTTCACGGGCTCCTTCCGTTCGCAAGCCTGTGGTGTATTTCCCCTGACTCGGGGCGGGAGCGTTCGACCCCGTCTGTCCTCTTCTTTCCCCACCAATTCGCTCGTCGCAGTCCGGCGTCTGGTAAAAAGCGTCGTCTGTTTCCAGTCGACTCTGTCCCCATGCCCCTGTCAAGCGGAAAACTGGGCCGACACGGCGGTGCAGATGGTCCGCTCCACCCGATCTGAAGATTAAAGGACCACGTGACTCTGTTGATGCGGGTCTACAAGTGACAGCGAATGACACGCCATTTCAAAGCGGGAGCTCATCGTATGGACATCCGTTGCAGCGCGATCAAACCGCCTAGTGTTATCGGTCCTGTCCACCGCAGCAGCGACATTCGGAGCCGTGTACCGTGTCAGCCACGAGGCCCAGCCGGGCCGCGACAGGGTCCAGCTGCAGGCTCTCGCTCCGACAGCTGCCTTGTTGTACCCGTCACGGTGAATTGCCCGTGGGAGGGGACGGGGGGGGGGGCACGTGGTCTTTATTCCCCCCCCCCCTCTCCGCCGCCTGGTGAGTCATGGTAGCCGGCATATATGGAATGAAGGACCACTGTTGTTGCCGCTGAGGCACCCGGCGAGCCTCACCCTGCCGTCAAGCTGAGGGCGGCGGGGACATGTTTTACTTGCCGCAGGGGGCGGAGGGGCTATTTTTTCTCGCACGAAATTGGCGCCGTAAATCGTGGCGGCGGCCGGGGCTGGTTAGCGCTGCTGTGGTGTTTTGACGCCCG
Source organism: Pollicipes pollicipes (assembly GCF_011947565.3). NCBI lineage: Eukaryota > Metazoa > Arthropoda > Thecostraca > Pollicipedomorpha > Pollicipedidae > Pollicipes > Pollicipes pollicipes. Next base: position 29,632,796 of record NW_023596746.1, on the reverse strand, counting down.
ATAATAGGCAATAACGTGGCTGGACAGAAAAACCGTCGGTCGCGCGCTTCTCGCGCTTCTCGCGGTCGTTCTGAGCCAAATATCCCCGGTCATTCATCAGCTAGTCTGAACTTGAAATGGCCTGGCTGCTGTAATGTTGACGAAGTTCTTTGGTGTAAGCATTTTGCTAGGTATTAGCTTAGAGGCGCCTGGTTTTGCGCATGGCTTGTTTATCGGAACCGGTTGTGGCTCCAGTCTATTCTGCATTAACAAGACCCCTGTGAACTCTGAGGGTGTACAAGTGCCGCCTAATGAGCCGTCGCCGCTGATGGAGCCGTGGGGATTGATGCTTGTTTGCTTCAGTGACGGGACTGTTTGGCCGACCGTCGGACCTATTGACGCCTTTTTAATCTCAAATGACTCAATGTTCTGCGTACTGGCCGGCAGTGACACCACATCTGTTGCGTTCGTTGTCTGGACAGTAGCCCGTTGCTCTTTGGGATGTGCGACCTGCCTGCGGACATTCGCTGTGATGGCGATTGTGTGTGAGCGAAGCAGATTGTCCGACGCGCGAGCAGGGCCGCGGGTGAGAGGAGGCTGGTTCGGAACACTTATCCCAGACTTCGCCAGGGGTGGCTGAAGATAACTTCGGGCCACACTCGAATCTCCTGCAGCTGACCTCAGGCTACACCCGAGTCCGCTGCAGCTGACCTGAGGCCGCACCTGACGTACCGCGGCTGACCTGAGCCGGCGCCGGCCGATCGCCGGCCTGAGGTCGGGCGGGCCGTACCGGCCGCCGGCCGGCCGGCCCAGCCCCGAACTATGCCCGGCCCGTGTCGTAATGACGTCTCATTAGGGCCGATCGGAGGCCGGCGGCAGCGTTGAACGGTCCCGCAGAGAGTGGCGCCGGTCGGCCTCACACACAGCCTCAGCCAGAGCTCTCGGGCGGTGTCCACCACAGCCCACTGTTGCCCAAATAACCCTGTTCGTCGGCCCGTAGATTTGCGAAGGCGCGTAAAAACATATTACAAGGAGCTGCATCTACTCTAAATCGGAGCCGGCATTTGTACGATTTAAACAGAACTATCCGAACATCGCCCGTGTTGGACGGCTGGGGCCAGTTTATCGATTTCGGCGAAACGCTCTGAGATTTCCCAAGAGACGCGCCGGCGGGTGCCTGATGCGTTTCGCGCCCTCGCTTCCTGCCGGGGAGACATTCGGCGGGGAGCGTCGGCGACCGGTTCCTGTTTGCGCGCCGCCCACCATTCCTGGGATGTCTCCGGCGAGCGCGTGCCGGGGGCGCGTCCCCACACGCCGTCCCCAGTCTCACTGCTGACACACAGCTCTCGAGCCGGGCATTCCGGAGGCGACGTCGGCATGGCTCGGCCCGCTCTCCCAGCCTCCTGTTTGTCCCCCCCCCCCCTCACTGCCCAACACGGCCCATTGTAACGTCACGCGGCGTCCTCACCGACAACAGCTGCCCCCTGGACGTCACCGGACTGCGTCGGCTGACGGGTCTGACAGCGGGCGAGCCGCGCTGGCTGTGTCTGAGTTCACCGAGGCTTTGTCGGGGCAGCGGACTCGCTCGCGAGCGGACGTGGAGGCAAGCCCCGCCATGAACGCACGGGATCCCAAGTGCGACCAGGGCCAGCCGGCGAGTCGGCGAGCCCCATCCATCCCGGCGGCGTCCTGTCCACGTGCCCGCCCGTCCTGTCCTGCGGAGCCCCTCCCCCGGCCCGTCCTGCCCTGCGCAGCCCCTCCCCCTGCCCGTCCTGCCCTGCGCAGCCCTGTCCAGGGTTCAGGCCCGTCAGCAGTATGCCGTGGCGTCCCGCCGCGCGTTTTTGCCCGCCTGTTTGTCTCTGCCGGCGTTTGGTGTATTGTCTCTGGGCCTCGCGATTGAGATGGATGAGCGGGCCGGCCGCGGGCTTGTTGTGTCTCCCGCCGGACGATAACAAGAGGGCAAGGCCTGTCGACACGACCGGCCTCCCGGCGTGGCCCTGGCGGTCATCGCTCTTTTGGCTCCTCATTCTCCGCGTTGGGCGAGGTCGAGCCAGACTTCGCGCGGCGGCCGATGGCTCGCGCTCAGCTCCTCGGCACTTCTCTTCCTCTTCTCTTCCTGGACGCTTCGCTTCGGAGAGGTCGGTCACCGGCGGCCGTTCCGCCGCCGCCGCCGCCGTGGCTTCTGCGCAACAGGGCTCGGTCTGATGACGTCACGTGACCCACCGCGGCCTGCAGGTGGCCGCTGCCCGTGACCCGACTGTGCGCGGTGACCGGTGCGCCGGCCACCGGGGCGGTCGGATGGACCGGCCGGCCGGCGGTCTGCGGTCGGCCGCGGCCCGTTGACGGCCGGCGGCGGCTCGTGCCGCACCCATACTGCGGTACAGCTGGACCTGTCACACTGGGGTGATTTAGAGCCGCGGCTGGACGGTGGCCGCGGCACAGTTACCTGTCCGGCCGACGACTGCTGGCCTGACGCCATACGTCTTCATTGCCGAGCGCCGCCGGCTGCTGGTCGTCGGAGCCGGACCAGGCGCCGGGCACCGCTGCCGTCCTGACCTGCGGGCCCGGCCCGGCCCCGCCCCGCCCCGCCCCGCGCCGCGCAGGGCGTGCCCGACGCCTGTCCGCCCACTTCCGGCCGTCGCCAGTACACGCTCGCTGGGAACCCCGTGCAAACAGGCCCGGCAAAAAGGCTGTTACGGCGCGCCGACCGTCCGCTGCCGGCCGCGTAATGACGCCGCCGGGCCGACAGTCTGTGCCGGCTGGCGCCATTGTCCGGCGTCAGGCCACACACCGCTGCAGTCCGGCGGCCATCATGCCGTGTCCTGCGAGACGCGGACCGTCCGGGCTCGAGCCGGCCGCTGGTGACCTCGACCCGCGGCGGCGACCGGTGACGGCGCGCTGTCCTGCGGGGCTGGCGGGCTGGAGCGGATTAGCTGACCTCGACCCGCGGCGGCGACCGGTGACGGCGCGCTGTCCTGCGGGGCGGCGGGCTGGAGCGGATTAGCTGACCTCGACCCGCGGCGGCGGCCGGTGACGCCGTGCTGTCCTGCGGGGCAGCGGGCTGGAGCGGCTCAGTAGCTCACCTGGACAGGCTTCGCGTGAATCATGTCGTGGTGGCGGGGAGGGGGTATTGGCATAGATCCTCGGATGCAGAGTGTGGAGCGGGGCTATCCCCGACAACAAAAATGTCAACGCATGCCGCTTGGGTAAGTGGTAGATATCTGGTTTCCTGCCTGCAAAGCATGCCTTATGCATCAGGCCGTCACGGCACGGCTACTGTCAGTTAAAATGCATGAGGACGATGGGAACCTCGTATTATGCACGCCAGCTGCATTGACGCCGGCCAGTTTGCGCTGCACTGTTGCGCAGTGCCTGGACTGCGCGGCATTATCCCGTCCTGGCCGCGCCTGTCCCGTGTCGCACCGGTCCGTGTGGTTGACCCAGCCATGACTCACCCGGGGGCGGTACGGGGCCAATGGGCCGCGCTCCAGAGGCCGGGACATGCCGTGACTGGACGGGGTTCGGGTGGAGCGGTGTTGGCCGCCGAGAATGTGATGTCCGTCAGCGATGCCACTGGTGGCCGGCGCTGCCGCGGAGGCTGGTGTGTGTCTGAGACGCCAAACCCAACACGTCTGACATCGAGTTACCTCCTGCCGTTGCTCGCGCAGCAGTCGGGATCCGGGCGGTCGTGACCCCAGATCCGCCTCACGCGCCATGTAAAGCCCCATTTGCATACCCAGGAGTCGGTCTGGGTCAGCACGGCGGCCGTCGTGATCCCGTGACCCCTGACCTGCTGCGGGCGGCCCCTGCCTCCGCCCCTCCCCCGTGAGCCTGCCCCCGAGCCGTGACGTGACGTGAGCCCGAGACGTCTCGGCGTGACTGCCCGAGACGTCTCGGCGTGACAGCCAGAGACGTCTCGGCGTGACTGCCCGAGACGTCTCGGCTGACTGCCCGAGACGTCTCGGCGTGTCAGCCAGAGACTCTCGGCGTGACCCCGAGACGTCTCGGCGTGACTGCCCGAGACGTCTCGGCGTGTCAGCCAGAGACGTCTCGGCTGACTGCCCGAGACGTCTCGGCTGACTGCCCGAACGTCTCGGCGTTCAGCCAGACTCGGCGTGACTGCCCGAGACGTCTCGGCGTGACCGCCCGACGACCAGCCCGCCTGCCGACAGGCGGACAGACTGCAGGGCGCCCCTTGCGTCAGACACACAGCGTGGCGGCTGCGACGGCCGCTGTGACGCAGCGGCAGCGGCGCGGTGCCGCTGTCCCGCCGGCTGCCGCCGCTGCCGCCGCTGCCGCCGCTGCAAACCGGTTCTGACTGCCGCTTCAGCGAAGCCGCGGCGCGGCCGGAGGGACCTTCGGCCGGGGAAAGGCGCCGTGGCCGAGTACGGGGAAGCGCCCGACTGGAAATGCCTGCCTCGGCATCGCTGCTGCCTTATGCAAGCGGTGCAGGACGTGAAAGGTGGCGCGGATGTGGCGCATGTCGGCTACGCGGAGGCCGGCAGCGGACGGCGGCCGTGACGTGGGCGCCGTCCGAGGGCCTCGTATGTGGTGACCCTCTTTTTCTGCTCTCGTGAGCCGGAGTGATACATTACACGCTTTCATCACGGCGGGCCGCATCCACAGTTGTAATGGCTGTTTACCTCCCCGAGCTCATCGCATGCGTGGTCCGCATACCCTGGAGACGAGCCTCCCGGAGGAACTAATCACCGGCGCCGCTGTGCCGACGGCCGTTGTCGCCGTCGCGCCGCCCTCCACGGGGACGATCGCGACGGCTGATTTCCGCGGGCGCGACAGCCACTGCCGGCGATCGGTCAGCGGCGCTCTGGGCGGCGGGCGGTGTCCGCGCGCCGGCGTGATGCGCGGAAATTGGACCCGCCGTCGCCGGGAGTCTGCCGGCGCGCCGGCCGGGCGGCGGGCGCGGGATGACGCGGCCGTCTAGCGGCGGGCCGCCGCCGGCCGTTTCTCCTCCTCCCGTTGTGCGCCGGACTGGTGTTGTGACGCGGAGCGGACCAGGTGTCCGGCGGAAGCGCGGCCGGGTCAGCAGCGCCGCCGACGGGAGGCGGTGCCGGCCGGCTGGGGTGTGGGCGCCGCGCGCTGGGTGGAGACGGGGCGCCTGATGGCTCTGTCAGCCGCGGTGCGCACGCGAAACGGTGGGCGGCGGCGGGCGGGGCGCGGTGGACGGAAGCGGTGCACTCGGAACTATGGGCGGGCACTCCGCTCGTCGCCTCACGCGCTATCCACACCGGCCGCGCGGTGGGCGGACGCTGACATCCGCCGCAGACGTCCGTCTCCCGGGCCGGCCGGCGTCGCTGCGGCGCCGCACTGAGCCGGGATGCCCCCCGAGTGACTGATGTGTCAGCCCGGGAGGCCCGCTGAATTGGTCCGGCTCTGCCCGGCAACCTTACTTGAGATCGTGACGCTGTCTTGCCTTCGTGACTTCGTGTATCTGTCGTCTGATTTGTTGTTCGACAATGTTTTGTGTAATGGCGTGCTTTTCGGGCCAATTCTCGGTAGGGCAGATGGAAAAACGACTGACTACGTTGTTATCGTGCCCGCTATGGTCATGTCTGTTAATCTATGTCTGCATGCATGACGGATTGTTGGATTAAGTGGAGCTACCAGACATAGATTTGTTCGACGAAAATGTGTGGTGAAATTAAGCGCACGCGAGGATTCGTAGCACAGCTCATTAGGCGTATTAATGGGCTGCATGGGGCCGCTGCAGACGGTCCGTGCAGCTGCACAGGTCCGTGAAGTAACCCGGGAATCTTCTGATTGCAGATGAGGGAAGCATGCTCAAGTTTTCTGGCAATCTCTCCCACAAGGACCACTTCAGGCTGCTGGAGAAGGACGGCGACTCGCTCCTCATTGGCGCCAGGTGAGTCGCGTCTATCGCTGACGTCGGATTACTCGTCCGGGGAATAGAGGCTGGTATGCAGATGCGCTACGGCTTTTGTCGGTCGGCGCTTGGCTCGGTGAGACGGATCGTCTCGACTCTGCCCGGGCCTGAGGGCGGTCCCGCAGTGGCCGCTGTGGTGTCGCGGATGGACAATCGAGGAAGTGTCCGTCCGTCCTCTCCGCGTGCCGCACCGGACGGGCGGCTGGAGCGAAGGGTACGCGTCAGCTCCTCCCCAGACAGCTGGTCTATGCTTCATCCGTGCAAACGCGTCCCTGTGGTCCCGGCGCGGGATGCTGCAATGTTCAGACTGGGTCAAGATGAGCTATGTCCTTCTACTGCACCGCGAACTGACGTGTTCTGAGTTTGTCGGACGATGTGCCGATTCCAAAACCCCAGCGTCGACGATTGCCAATTTCTCAGTGGTCTACACCGCCGTCAACTCTTACTCGGCCTGCTGCAGTGGGCGGGCGAAACAAATGACGGTCGCCCCTGCCGTCGGCAGTGCCGGTCGTCGTCGGGTTTCCGCTCGCGGCCGTAACGACGTCGGGAATGACGGGGCTGGCCGCGGATTGCCTGTCGGTAACGACGCGATTCGTCAGGCGGCGGCACCGCGGGGAATCGACGGATAGCGATAATGAAAGTCCAGCCGACAGACGCGCCCACGCGCCTGCCGCCTGCAGGGGCGGCCCCGCACGCCGATGCGAAAGCGCCGGCCGCTTTTTGGCGGCCGCGGGCGGCCCGCTTTCCGGGCCGGGCACGGCGTTGTGCGGTGGGTCGCGTCTGGTTCACCACTTCACAGTCTGAGTCACGTGTCGCAATTGCCCGGGGGCATCACCAGGGCGACCGGCCGCTTCTGTTGCACCGCCAGCCGGTTTCCCGTGTGGCCCTCGCCGCTGCCGTGGGTGGCGTTGATCGCCGTCCCCACGGACGAGGTCTGCAGCAAGCGGCGGTGCGGTGACGGATGCCGTCGGACGGTCGGCACGCAGGCCGCGCCAACCGTCGCCCAGTGCTGGCAGGCTAGGGGGACGGCGGCGTCGCGCGGCTGGCACCACCAGCACGCGTGCCGACGGGAACGTGCCCAGCAACGAACTGGGAGTGAGACAGGGTGTGTGTTGTAGCCACACTGTACTTGTTCTTGACCTTTGTGATAACTAACGACCCGTATCACCTTCTCTGGTATATTTTTACTCAGCACGCTTGACTTACAGCATCCCTGGAGTTTGCTGCGGTGTTCGGAGAGGGTAGACTAAGCGTCTCGCTAGGCATCGGTACGGCACGCGATGCCACCGCCGGCGCTGGAAAGGCCGTCAGCGTTTCTGACAGGCCGCCATAGCAGCGGCAGCTCCCGGACGGCGGCCGGTTTTGACGCGTGACGTGCTCCAGGATCATCGTGTTCAACACGACTCCGTGGCGCCCACTGACACATGACGTGCGTTCCAGGAACATCGTGTTCAACATCAGCCTGTCTGACTTCACGGAGCGCCGAGAGGAGCGGCTCGAGTGGCACTCTGAACAGCAGGACGTCCAGCTGTGCATCATGAAGGGCCTCGACGAGGTGAGCACGTGCACCACGCCCGCAGCGTCGTTTGTCGCAGCCGAACGCCGTGAGCGCGTCCACGAGCCGTGGACCGCGTCTGGCCGCCACGCAGTGCGTGTGCAGTAGCTGGGCGGCACGCTTGCGCTTCTCTCTCGACTGGCCTTTGTCAGTGTTTTGCGTCTTGCAGCTGTGCTGTGCCTGTGCTTGTGCTGTGCCTGTGCTGTCTGGCGCTGGCGTTGAGGCCCCGCCCCGTCAGCGCCGTCCGTCCTTCCAGCGCAGTCTGGGCCCGTTCGCTCTGTACCGCGCCGCTTGTGTCGGTCTGTTCCTTCATGCGCACATCCCCGCTAGAGGATATGGGATTTCCGGCTCGGCCTCGTCCGATTTCTTGCAGTATGCTGCCGGGTCGGCTCGTTTCCAAGTCGGGACCACGCGGCACGTCTAAAGTGCCGTGCTAACTTGACGGACGTGGATGTGCTGGCGGCGGGCCCGCGCGTCAGCAAGGCTGGGTCCGGGCTGGGAGCGATCGAGGAATGTCCCCTGGGGCGCGGGCACTCTGAGCCGGCGGCGCGCTGAATGTCAAGCGAGAAAAAGTCACCGTTACTGGCGTCGCCAGAAACGCTGACGCTGACTCGCGCCTTCTTCTGCGCGGACATCCCTGTGTTCTCCCAAATCTCTCTCCCACGGCTCACGGCCACGTGCGACCCCCCCCCCCCCCCCCGCCCCCGGCGTCCCCCCCCCCCTGCAGCGCGTGAACATGGCGAAGCGCGTCCGCCGGTTCTGCTGGGTGGCCGTTCCGGTGGCGCCGCTCCACACGCGGCGGCTCTTAAGTGGCGCGGCCGCGCCGGCCGGCCAGCTCTGCGGCCACGGACGGGCCACTTATTCCAGCCGCGTCGCCCCCCGGGCCGCTGTTGTTGAGGAGATGTCACCACGCGTGTCCTTGGCGCTCCGACAGGAGGCGTGCCACAACTACATCCGAGTGCTGGCCAAGAGAGGCGACGACGAGTTGTTTGTGTGCGGCACCAACTCCTACAAACCCAAGTGCCGCAGCTACAAGAAGAAGCCGGTACGTGCGCTCGGCCGGCGCAGGTTGTGGCGACGATGTTTGATTGTTCAAACGATTTAAAAGAAACTGCGTCTGATGGTTTTGATCGCTTCCCTTTTCCCATGAGCAAGTGGGTGTCATTTGAGGCCGGGTTTCAGACATTTGTCAAAGGTATTCAATTTTGTGCGCCCCGCTTCCGGAGGCGTGTCGTTAAAACACCATCAACAAACCACTGCTTACGTTCTGGCTTCCGACGTGGTTGATTGATTGCCGGGCTGGCGTCGTTAGTGCGTGTGGGCACTGACGCGGCCGGTGTCGCGTGTTGCAGGACCTGGGCTACGTGCCTCAGGGCGGCGAGCGGGACGGCCGCGGCCTGTGCCCGTACGACCCCAACCACAACAGCACTGTCACGTTCGTCGGTGAGTGGTGCCGCGCGCGGCGGGACGCCGCCGTCTGCCGCGTCTGGGGCGCACGGACGGCCGGCGCGGTCAGGCGGCCGGCGCGGTCAGGCGGGCCGCATCGCGTCGGCGGCGGGGGCGCTCGACGGACGGCTGTCGGTCGCGGCTGTGAGGAGAGGAAGAGAAGCAGAAGCCCGTGCCCCCGCTTCCTCGTGCAGTCCGGTTCGAGCCACCGCCACCTCCGGCGGCGGCAATCCTGCCCGCGTGACCGGCGTACCAACCGGCCGAGGCCACCGGCGGCCATCCCCCGGCGCCGAGCCTGCTCGCCGCGGACGCGCGTCACGCCTGGCCTCGGCGCGGAAATGCCGCCCCGCCAAAGGGCTGGCGTCCTCGCGGCGGTCACGTGCGCGCGCGGCTGTCCCCTGCCCGCTGAGCGGCGAGTGGCACGCACCGGTCCGCGGCTGGCGGTTATGGACGGTGTTCGGTCGGACCGGCGTCCGTCGCTGGCTGGACGTGAGAGCGCCGGCCGATGGCGGCCTCGGCTGCGCTCGGAGCGGCTGCGCCTGCGCCCGGCGGCGGCAGCGGCGGCCGACCGCGGTCGTGACGGCCGACCGTGTGACGCGGCTTCCTGGACGGAGGAGCCGCTCGCGTGACTCGGTACACCGTGTGTGAGCGTGGCCGACTGTTGGCGGGGAACAAATCCAGGGCGGCTGTTTGCTCGCGACGCGGGGCGCCGTTTTTACCGTGGCTTGTGTGCCGCGCGCTGGCGGGCTGTTTTAAACCGGCGTTGTTTGCCGCGCCGCGCCGGTGTCGTTTCGAGAACCGGAGTCATTTCCGCCGTCTTGCTTTTGTCCACGTGTCGCTAGTTCGGCCATTTTGAACTGATCGGCGACCGGAGATCATTGCATATGTGTCGTAGTTCACGGGACTGTCCCGGGTCCAGGGCGAGGCGCCAGATCCGGCCAGGGGGCTCAAAGATAACGACAGTCCCGGCGTGCCGACGCCGAGCCGGCCGGCGGTGCGCCGAGACGGCGGCGGCCGGAGTCGGCCCCTTGCGGCCCGGCCCGGCCCGGTCGGTCAACGCCCTCCCCCGGCGCCGGCGATCGCAGTCGGCACGCGCTGCGATTCCCCGCAGACGCGGCGGCCGGCGCGGCCCGTTTTTGTCGGCCGGCAACGGGTCGTAATGGACGGCAGGCGACGGGGTGACGGCTCGCCGGCCTGTGCGTGCCCCGGGAGCGTTTGGGTGTTTATGCTGCGCGTGCTGCGTGTGCTCTGTTTGGGTGCGCGCGGTCGCGAGCACTCACCAACCACCGATGTGCCCGCGTCGTTTGAGCCGATGTGCCAGCGATTGGTGTGCCGGGGAGGCTGGGTGGCGCCGAAGCTCATTCCGATCACACGGATACCGATGGTGATGATGGTTAACGGTGCTGACGCTGATGGGGCGCTGGCGCTGACTGGTGCCGGCGTTGACGGGCTGACTGGCGCCGCAGGTGGGCAGACGTACGCCGGCACGGTGGCCGACTTCGCCAGCTCCGACCCCCTCATCTACCGGGACCAGCGGCCGCTGCGTACCGACAAGTTCGAGCTCAAACAGCTGAACGGTGAGTGCCCCGCCGGGCCGACCGAGGGGCGAGGGAGGGAACGGGGAGTCGAGGAGCGAGGCCCGTGTGGACGCAAGCACGTAGGATTTAGAAACGCCGAACGGTGCTGGTCGGTAGAACACCTTGACGTCGACCGAGGCTCAGTGACCGACGCATTCGTGCGATGGCATGGCTTTGCGGGTTTAGAATGGAATTGTCCTTGCATTTGTCAAATACTCGTTGGGACTTCACGCTGTCACGAGCAAAACATTACTCAGACAGAGCAGCGCATTCCTTCCCGAAGACTTCGTCCGGCTCTGTGAGGATTGGGATCGTTGTAGTCCGCTGCTCGCCTCGGAGCGCCTTTTGCGGCTTTAATGCGGCTGTAAGCGGCAGGATCTGCATGTGAGAGCCGCGATTCCCGTACCAGGCGGTGCCGGGTCCGCGGCAGCGGAGGGCGAGATGTGTATCGGCCCGGCGCACCCGTAGCCGAGTGCTCGTTAAACCTGGCCGGCTTCCGTACGTCGTCTCGGCGGGGCCGCGGCCGCGCGTTCCTCTACGGATGCGAGGTTCTGTCACGCCTCATGATCGTCGAGCGGCGCTGGGACACCGCGCCGGCGCCGGCGTCGACGCGACGGGGCGGGGCCACTCGCCAGCCCCCCGCCGCGGTCACGTCGCGCCACCCGGCGGAGCCGCCAGGCGCGCCGGCGCCACGCGCCCTCGCGGACCGGCTGCAGGCAGGGCAGTCACCCTCCCTCCTCCGCCCCCCCCCCCCCTCCGGCCAATTGAGCCTTGCGCCGCCGCCGCCGCCGGACGCTTCCATTGTGGCGGCGATGTTGCGTCGCTGGAGGCGACCCTGAGACGTCAGGCGGCGGGGAGGCCGACTGCGACATCAGGCACCGTAACGGGACTCTCGAGCCTCTGACGGGGACGCACAGGGTGCGGAGAGCGCCGGGCTGGCCAGGGGCTCACACCCGTGGTAAGATGGGACACGGCTGACCGGTCAGAACTGGTCTTTGGTGCGCATTTGTGGGTCGTCAGGTTGGGGATTGGAGCTTGCGCCAGACGGACAAAACAGGCACGGTAACAGATTAGGGGCGCCCTGAGTACAACCTGGCTATGTGGCTAGAAAAGACAGGTGTGCTTTAAGATGATTTCTGGCGGAAGACCTGTTTTGGTCGTTCACTAACGAAAACATGCCAGCTGTGCATTCGGCAAAATAAGTCCTATTTTGAACGCTTGTAAATATTTGAATTCCTGACCTTCATCTTCGTCATTATAATTGCGACGAAATAGCTCATTCATAACATGGTGCCTGCAATAAGCCAGCACTTCGTCCTAAGCCGTTCCACCTAAAAAGCTGTCCGGCGACGCGCCGCCAAGCTGAGAGCGTATTGTCTCAGACGGGCGCTCGAAACGTGCGAGGACCTCCACCCACGGTGTGTGGGCCGTTGGCTGCAGCACGGGCTGGCGAGGGGTCGTGATAGGCCACAGCCAAGGGGACAACCGCCCAGACTGGCTGATCATGTACGAGAGAGGTGGCTGACCGAACTTGCCACGCGGAAGGGCTGGAACGCTGATGTCCCTCCATGTAATAGGAGTGTAGTAGGACAGGAGCTTGACGGCGCTTGTCGCAGGGAAGTAGCATTGGGTGTGGAACGCAGAGCGGCACACAGGTGGGGAGATGACACAGACCGTCCACGCACACCGCGTCGGCCATCGGCCACAGGGGACTCGGTGCTCCAAGCTCCCGACCTCTGACCTCGGCTTCGAGGCTCGTCTCCTTGGCGCCTCCCGCGGCGTGCCGGCAGTACGTGTCTCCGGCGGGCGCCTGAAGCTCTCACGCGCCGACGGCAAAGTGTGCCCCCTGCACGTGACGGCAGGCGCCCTCCCCCCCCCCCCCACCCTCCCCCCCCAGCCCGGCACGTGAGCCCAGTTTGCCGGGCCGACTCCGGCTGCCGACGTGTCTGGCTGGCGTCCAGCGGCCGCCTTTAAAGACCCCGCGGCGGTCCCGTGACGGCCGTGACGCGCCGACGAAGCACGGCCGCCCGCTCCCGTCAGGAGGCGCCGACACGGCCGGTGTTCCGTAGCCGTGCGGGGCGCGGGCTCACATCTGTGGTCGACGTGGGGTGTGTGATCGATGTTGGACGCTGCTGTGGCCGCCTGGAGCTGACGGAGGCGTCCGGTGGCCGCTACTCCGGTCCCGATCTCGGCTCCGGGTGATTCATGACGGACACTTGATTGTCTGGCTCCGACCACAATCGGCTGCGAGTGCCGGCGCTTGATTAAAACACGCCCTCTCACATTGGAGAGGTCAGTCAGGTAAACCTTCATTTCATATAACGCGACTTTTGACTTTTTGTGATTAATCGAAATTCGTGCCCGACGCGGAGAGGTCGATTATATTGGAGGAACACCATTAACATTGTTGGCTGTGTCCAGCAAAGGGTTCGGGCTCAGTGAAACGAAAAGTGTGCAGCCCGGAGGCAAATGAATGGCTTCGTCGTCGGTCGGACATAACCCCGGCCCTCTGGTTCGGCCGTCCTCACGCTTCCGCCGCCGCCCAGCGGGCTGCCCGATGCGTGGCCCGGCCGTCAGTCTCAGCATAGTGCCCAGGTAGACGTGTCCGGCACGTTTTGCAGCTGCGTTGACAGCGATCAACGGCGTACAGCTGCGTCGTGCTGGAAAGACTAGCCTCTCTCCTCATCTGCTCGCGGCAGCGTTCTTTCTGCTGGGGTTCCGGCTGACTATACACGGTGGAAATCATTTTCACTCCGTCTTCACTTCAATTCGGTGTATGTGATTCAAAGCGCCGGGCGGTATTCCATTAGCGTGATGTTAACGCGCCGTTACCGGCCGCCAACAACGCCATCGTTCGTGTTAGTGTTGACCCGCCGTGTAAATGGCGGCAGCTCCTGGCTGGCGCTATATTCGGCCTGGGAGTAAACAGCGGCAGGGGCTGGTCGGCCTGAACCGCGGCCCGGAGGCGGTGCCGCCTCCCCATGTGTGACGCGGCCGCAGCGCCGGGCCCGCCGCAGCTGACCGGGACGGTGCGCGACCCGGCGCCACGGCGCGTCCCGCGCCATTTGCCGCCGATGACGGATGACGTCGGCGGCAGGCCTTCTGTGCACCGCTCCGCTGTATTCAGCTGTCGCCGGGCTTATTGGTGAACGGCCGGCGGCGATTTATGATGTCGCCGCTTGGCCGCTCGATAGTTGGCTATTTGTGGTGTGCTGACGGGGCGGACGCGGCCTGGAGCGGCGCGGCGGCGTCGAGCCGGCTCCGGCCCTCGTCCGGCCGTCCGGGGCGGAGGCGCCGCTGCGCTGCACTGCCGGGCCGGCACAGCGCCCTGTTCGGCGACCGTCTCTCCTGCGGCGCACGGGTCGTCCCCGGGTCCTGTGGCCGGCCGGTGGAAGGGGTCGGGACGGTCGGGGGGATGCCGACCGACGCTGGCTAGCGGACAGGCCCGGTCTAGTCCCAGGTGGCACCGCCCAACCTGGTCGGACCGGGCCGGACCGGGCCGGACATGTCTGCCGGACATGTCTGCCGGACCGGGCCGGACATGTCTGCCGGACCGGTGCCGAGACCGCTCACAATGGCCAGAGGTTGCGATGTGTCGGAAGTGCTTGGAGTGTTCGAGCCGCCTGGTTTAACTAAACTCGTTTGTGGTGGGCAGGGCGAGAGGGTCTCGCCGCGCCTGCAAACGATGCTACCGCGAATTTCAGTGTGCAGACCTAGGCTCCCATCGATCTTGACTGTCCAGAGACCTGTCCCAGCCTAGCACTGCATATGCTAGCAGGCCTTCAATTGCGCATGTATACCAATGACAGAAGCACATCTGATTGTGTACTGCTGTACTGATCGTGTACCGCTGTGAACACGTGACTGCCGGTCTCCACACGCTGCCCGCCTGATGTGTCTGTCCATGTGCTCTGCAGCGCCGAGTTTCGTGGGCTCCATGGAGCACGGCGATCACGTGTACTTCTTCTTCCGGGAGACGGCTGTTGAGTACATCAACTGCGGCAAGGTGAGGGGGCGCTGGGGCGCGGGGGTGCCGGGGCGCCGTGGTTGTTGCGTGTCACGGGAGCGGACGGACAACTGTGCGGCTCGCAATGCGAGGTCAGCACTGCTCGAGGAGGGCCGAAGTCGAAACGTCGTATGTGAGAGTCGCTTCACAAGGCCTTGTGTTTGTGTTTTGTTTTGTGTGTGCTGTATACGGCAGCTTTCGTACGTCGTGATACTTTTATGGTGTGGAGGGGAGAGACAATCTGCGGGACCGGCACTGCGTTGACTCCACTTGCACCGGGTGACAACTACTCGCTTGACTGGTTCAATAGGCGCGATTCGGCTTATCTAACCGGAGGAAAAGAAGCCAGCTTGCTGTCATGGTCTCAGCTGGTTGCTCGATGGTATCGAACCAACTCGAACGGTGCTGCTGATTTTTTGGCCTTGAGATGATACACTCAGCCCCATGTTCTCACAATGGTCTACGGCTTACGGCCATAGCGCGTCTCGAGTGCATGGTCCTTTCGTTACTGACCGCGTGCAATTTTATCATTTCGCAGAGGGCGTACTCCCGTGTGGCTCGCGTCTGTAAGAAGGACAGAGGCGGCTCGTACAAGTACAAGAACAAGTGGACGTCGTTCCTCAAGTCCAGACTGAACTGCTCCATCCCTGGAGAATACCCGTTCTACTTCGACGAAATCCGTGAGTACCTATGCCGGCCACTCTTCGAAGCGTCAGCGCTGTCGAGGCACTCCTCCGCGGGAAGGGCCGGCCTGGTGCCGTGCGGCGCGTGTCGTCCTGCCGCTCCGTCGCCTGCGGTCAGCAGCAGCTGGGTGGGATCAGTGCCGAGTGTTGAGCTCCGGCGGGCACGCTGATGCGGTCGGCGATACTGACGCTCATCCGCCGCTCCCAGCCTGTGCTGGGGGCCGCTCTCTGACCGCGCTGCCTCGTTCGCAGAGTCGATATCGACGGTACAGAGCGGCGTTTACGGCGGCCGGCCGGAGGAGATCCTCTACGCCGTCTTCACCACCCCCTCCAACAGCATCCCCGGCTCGGCCATCTGCGCCTTCCGCATGGCCGACATTGTCGATACCTTCGACGGCGCGTTCAAGCATCAGCAGAACATGAACTCCAATTGGCTGCCCCTCAAGAGTTCTCAGGTAACGCTCGTGAGACGGTGGTTCATTATGCTAGACGATTTTCAAACAACAGTGTCCGGACCAAGACAGACATTCTGTCCATTGATGCGTTCGATGACGTCGACGGCTTACCAGGTAACCATAATGCGCGTGACGGTGCCGGCTGACCCGTCGTGTGACCCTGCCTGACGTCCCGCGCGTCGCCACAGGTGCCACAGCCGCGGCCCGGCCTCTGCGTCAACGACTCGCGCCGCCTGTCCGACGTGCACCTGAACTTCATCCAGTCGCACCCGCTGATGGACGCCGCCGTGCCTGCGCTGCACGGCCGGCCCCTGCTGGCCCGCACCAGTCTGCGGCACCGGTTCACCAAGATCGCCGTCGACCCGCAAGTGGCCGCCGCCGACGGCACGCTCTACGACGTGCTCTTCATCGGAACCGGTACGGCAGTGCGCAGGCGCGGCGGGTGGCGCGCCGCGGTGCTCGGAGGTGTGTCTGCGTGTACGGTTCATGTCGGAGGTGTTTGTATTTGCGCGCACCACGCTGCCAGCTGTCCTTTTTTACGTGCATTTGTCCCTCTGCCTTACGTGAGACGTGACACTGTTGGCCTTCGCGAGTCTCACCCACTCGGTACAACTCGCATACCAGTATCGCTAAATGCCCGCCCTCGACCGACAGACGACGGTCGCGTGCTGAAGGCGGTGAACGCGGCTTCTGGCTCGGCGTCGGTGCGCGCCGAGCCGGTGCTGGTGGAGGAGCTGGAGGTGTTCCCGAGCGGCGCGGCCATCACCAACCTGCTGGTGTCGCGCCAGCCGGCCGGCCCGGCCCGGCTGGTGGCCGTGACGGACAGTGAGGTGCGCGCGCTGCCGCTGTACCGGTGCGGCGACAAGGCGGTGCGCTGCGCCGACTGCGTGCGCCTGCAGGACCCGTACTGCGGCTGGGAGGCGGCCGGCCAGCGCTGCGCTCCGGTCGACTCGTCCTCCTGGCCCGAGGGCATCGCCGTGGTGCAGAACGTCAGCCACGGCGCGCACCCGCACTGCCCGCCCGGTGAGCGTCACGTCCGTTGGCTATTGCACCGCGCAAGTATCGTGTCGTTATCGTGTCGTTAGTCCGTGAACGGATCAGTATTTTTAGCCGTGGGGTTTTGCTCGTTTGAGGTTAGGTACGATTTTTGAGTCGTGGGCTGCCTTTCGCGTAAATTTTAGTATATTTGATTTCCATCGCGTGGAATATAGTTTTCCCTGTAGGCATTGCAGACTTGCGTGTGTGGATTGTTTGGTGGCGCAGTTAGACCATAACGTGTTCTTCTTTGTCCACAGTTGGAGATCGAGAGCCGAAGATTCTCTACCAGGAAGCAACCAGTAAGTATGACAGCGATTCCCACAGCTACGCACAAGTTTTGTATTTGCTGTACATGTTTTTTGTTCACCGCACTGCCTTTGTGTGTGCACCGGCCAGCACGCGGCCTGTGCTGCGCGCCTGCGTGTTGCCTGCGGCACTGCACGGCGGTCCCTGCATCCTCTGTCTGCTTGTTTGTAGCGCCCCGCACCACGGCGGCCACCACGACAGCATCGGCGCCCTGTGACTGTGGGGCCGACCCGGCCGGCGCGGCGACTCGCACCCCCAACACGCCGCGCGCGGCGCACACACTAGGTCAGTGCTGGCGATGTCCAGGACCTCCACTGCCGCCCGGCACGGCCGGCTCTTTTCGGTTATGGACTCACTCACGATCTTGTCTTTTTGATGTGGTAAATGACAATTGTCTGGTACTATGTGTAAAGACGCTGACGGGCATCCGGTTTGGTCAAAAAAGGAATGCTAAGCAGAAGTGAGGAAAGTAACGCATGGAAGTCAAGGTTTTCTAAATTCGCCACACGAAGTTGGCAGGCTGTAATCTAAAGGGCGCAAACTCGTCTTATTGCAGAGAAGACAGTTGACAGAGTCCGGTATAGTGCCGGCGAGCGCGGTCAAAAGGTTCTTGACATCGTGGAGCAGACCAAGCCACACCACGCGGGTCAGTCCCTAGGTAAGCCAGGTCAAGACCCCAGCCCAGCTCCGCGGACTGCCGTCTCCCTGGGCGGTTATGAGCACTGCATGGTCTGGATGTCGCTGGTCTGCAGGCTCCTTCGACCGGCTCGTGTCGTGTTTGCCTTGCAGTTCGAACACTGGCCTTCGTCCGGTTTGTGCACTCAATACATGGTCCGAAATGTCTGGCAATGGTTTAACTGCAAGTGTGAAGTGTCTGGCGCTGATGGCATGAGGAAGGCTGACCGGCGAGACCTTGAGTCTCGCGATTGCTGTGGTATGCAGGAGCGCGCGACTCCCCGTCTAGCGGTCTTCACCGCCGACAAGCTGCACGTGATACAGGTGATTCCGGACGTTCGGCCGCAGGTGCCTCCGACAGCGCCTGAGTCTTGCTCCCCGCCGCCTTCCACCGCCGCCTCCCAACCCGTCGGCAGCCCGCTGGCGTCACCTAACGTCCTTGTACTTGTTCGCAGAGTCGCAGTACTCGACGGCGGCGGCGACGGGCGGCATGTACACGGCCGAGACGCTAGCCGTAGCCGTGGTGACCACGTGCCTTCTGGCCGTGGTGATCGGCTTCCTGGCCGGCTGGCTCATCTCGCGGCGCTACTCGCGCACGCGCAGCGAGGCCTACTACGAGACGCCCCACCTGGACCACCAGTCGAAGATGAACCAGATGGAAACGGCGCCGCCGGTGAAGCCAGACAACAGGTAAGACACGCACTGCCCGCGGGCGCCAGGCAGCCCACGGAACGAAACGGGCCAAGTCATTAGCGTTCAAAACATACAGGAACTCTAAGCGGATTTGAGGTGATGTACCCTGGATGCGCGAGGTTATGGTGATATCGTTTGGTGACAGTTGTTACAACGGACTCTTTCTGGCGTTCCAGGTGCGACCAGAACTTCCTGAACTCTGAGCCGGCGTTTCTCGTGAACAATGGCAAACAAATAAACTTGGTCGTGAACCAAACGAAAAACAGCAACGGCAAGAACGCCAACTCGGCGGCAGACAATAAGCCGTTGCAAAAAGTGCGCAAAATGTACTTGTAGTGCGCGGCGCGGACGAGAACGAGTGCCGCGGCCCTAGTGGCGGACGACAAAAGCTGCAGTGCGGTCGATCGCCGCACGCGGGCCGTGCGTGATAGTCGCCACCCGAGCTTCCTCTGCCGTGACCAGCGAGAAGGCGTACAGCGAGGCACCGAGACCACATGGGCATCGCCCCAGAGCATTCGAGGTTTGCCGGCATGTCCTACAGATCACGCCCGGAGCCGGCATCACCTGGGAAGGAGCACTGGCCAGTGGAGCCAGTGCGGCTGGCGGCCAAACCACACTGCCGTGCGGCCTGCCCGCTGCCACTTGTTCGCTGCGCTGGACGACTGCTGGCCAGCTGGTGCTCGTTTGTGATGTGTTGCGCGCAGGAGGCTGGAACTGTGCCCTGTACAAATGCGTACGCAACAGATTTTGTTAATTGTTGAAGCGCTGTTGCTGCCCGTTGGGAAGATCTTTATATGGATATGTGTGCGCGTTTGGATTGCTTGTCGAGAGTGCCAAGTGCCAATAGTGTGCGATAGTGCGATAGTGCGTTGAGGTGCCATCTGACGCGCTTAATTGCGTTTCACCCATACTCATCACGTCCCCCATCATGGCTCATCACGTCCCCCATCATGATCATGACACCCATCTCGAATCTCCATCATGATCCACGTAATCCCACCCGTACCAGTCATTGTCCGGCGGTGTGCCCCAGTGCTGCACGATGTATGTTCTCAGTTTGTCTTGAAACGTTGCACCTGTCCTCTCTCGCCCCGTCCTTCGTCACCAGTTGTCATCTCATGCGACCGGTCTGTTGTTTATGAATGCATTCCCAGCGTTGGAAGTCCAAATAATCAATACGACTGTTGCTTAAGTGCTCCGCGATGTGTTGTATTATGCATGCATTGTCCAATACGCCCTCGTTCCCAGAGTGATACCTTGCTGCGCATGGATTGGATACTCAACCGTACGCGACCAGACTTTTACCGCGAAATTGACTATTTATTGGTTTATCGTCCCACCACACCTATTTCGACTTGACCACTTGACGTTTTGACTGGGTGACATTTTGACCTGAGTGACCTGACCCGTGGTGAGTGGTAAGGTCGCGCTCAGATGGCGCTGGCGTCGCCAGCACCACCGACGGCCGGTGCCTGATATTAGGCCGCGCCCGCTCGTCCGAGAGCTGGTCTCCGCGCGTGGCGGCCGACGGCTGGAGCCAACCTGTGCCTTGCTGAAGCGGCGCTCACCACATTCGAGTGAACCTCGAGCTCGATTGGGATCAAAGAGTGGCGCTCTGTCATGTTCGTGAGGCATTGATGTGTGTACATAGGTTATTGAAAATGTCGGATAAATGGGAAGGATGGACGCGCAGTGTTCCTGCGGAGCGACGAATGGTGCTGCAGGAGCTGGAGATGGGAAGGAGCTGACGATTTCAGGATGATGCGCACGGAAACCCATGTGCCCGGACATTTTCACCAGTTTGAGTAAACGACTTAATAGGGCTAAACGACTTAAATAGGCTGCCCACACGGGGTGATCGGCAGGGAAAATGGTACATTATTTTTTTTCTTTTCGAGCACGATTGTATGAGAGATGTTGGTATAAAAACATGTCCGTCTTGAAGGGGATGTTCCACATTTGCAGATATTGAAGAAGACATCAGATATGAAATGAGGTCGCTTCTAACTGCTGGCGTATTTTAAGTGGAAGAGATTTCTCTGGACACCAATTTATTAAGTAAATGTGCTGCTCAATGCGTCATTGTTTCAATGCGTCATGGAACGTTGTATGACGTTAGGGTGCTGTCTAATGAGCCGTGCGAAAATTGCCACCTTGCTTATTTGAAACACTGGTTTAAGTAAGCATGACCACCTGAAAATACACCACGGGCGTGGGGTAAACACTTAAACTACTGCCCGCCACGCTAGTGAATTGCGGACAATGCGCAGGCGCGAAGTCAACAGCAGGTCCGATTGGTCCAGCAAGCGCAATGTAATCGCTGGCTCTCAAAGTGGAAAGTAACCAAGTACAGGGGCGTAGTTACGCGAGAGGAGCGGGAGGAGGTGCGAAGGGGGACTCGTTCCTCGATAACGCACCAAGCAACGGTTACTGTCCGGGTTTGGGGGTTTGGGTCTCTTCTCGGAGCTGGACAGTTGGACAGAAGGACAGACAGAGCTCGGACAGAAGGACAGAGCTGGCATTTGACAATGAAGTATTACACTTTAGGTAAATGCTCCAGGGCGCACCCAGAGCTTTGGCAGCGGGTGGGGGGGGGGGGGGGGAGGGTTGGCAAAGGGCTCCCTGGTAGCGAAGAACACCCAAACAGGTAAAAATTTGTGGTTACATAGCCAACCCGCATTTGTCTGGAAATATGCAACATCCATTCAGAATTGTTACGTGAGAAAAATTATGCCAGTTAGATTTCAGCATAAGCACTATCAAATCTGAGCAACACAAATCCCCACACCCGGCGCTGCAGTCCCAAAGGCCGCGCCGCGTCGGCCCGCCCGATCCCGGCCTTACACTCGCAGCGATCAACAG
>NW_023596746.1:29605444-29610619 GCF_011947565.3 Pollicipes pollicipes | reverse complement strand
GTAACGGTTCAGCTCTGGACGGTGGCCATGTATGGCTCGCCGCGTCGCGTAGGCGTGGGCCGGTTCTCAACGGCGACTGCACGACTCTCGAGGAGCCTGAAGGGATTCGAGACGTTCGGAGAACCTCAGCCTTGAGAACCGTTCTCGCCCATGAAAACCCAGTCGGGAGGAAAGCCTGCGCGTCCGGGCGGGCGTCAGTTCGACTCGCGGCGTGAAACGGGGCCGCTTCGATGCTGCGCTGATTCGATGGATGCTGCTGCGGTAATCCTATTTGCACTGCATACCGGCAAACGCGTGGCGCATTCGGTGGTAGGCGTCTCAGCATCATCCGGCAGCAGACCACAACACACCTGGCGGAAATTCAACGAATCCTGTAGACTTGAAGCGCAGCGACGCGAAGCGAAGCGTTAGCGTATTCCAGCCTAGCGCGCGATGGATAGCTTGCCCTGGCTGTGCCTGTAATGTGTTCCGGTTCCGGCAGGCCAACAGGACCTACGTCAGCGGAGGTCAAGGCCTGCACACTGCACTGGGATCGGGAGAGGGATCTTGATCTGACCCAGTGCCGCCGGACATATTGGGGGGACTCAGGTGGCAATGCAGAGCAATGGGAAATGTAGCTAACTAGCAATCCGCAACCACCTCTCCAGAACTAACCCATTTTCGCCCCCCATCACTAAGCCCAGTACTGCAGCAATCTGTGTCGGTCGCTCCACTAGGCCTTATCATACATTAACGGCGGTCAGTTAATTAAAGAGAGCCTGGGTGCGGCCCCGCCCTTGGTCGTTGAAACGCGTCCGCCTTGAGCGCCCAGCGCCCGTGTGGACCGTTGATCGGGTCGATAGGGGCGTTAAGCCCCCGCTGACACAGCTAACATTGATCCTTGCCGATAATGAAGCCTGC
Organism: Pollicipes pollicipes; assembly: GCF_011947565.3. Lineage (NCBI taxonomy): Eukaryota > Metazoa > Arthropoda > Thecostraca > Pollicipedomorpha > Pollicipedidae > Pollicipes > Pollicipes pollicipes. The sequence continues at coordinate 29,609,719 of NW_023596746.1, read as the reverse complement.
GTATGACCGGATGTTTATGTTTTCACCGAATCGATGATAATGAGACAGTGGCCCCTACGGAAGGTTTGACGGCCCAGCTTGACGAACCAGTCGACTGTTGCATAACTAACCACATGTCAACACAGCGCGCTGCGCAGTGCGACACATGGACTTACACGTGTTGCACCAATACTAAAAACACACCCTGACATTGCTCGTGAGGCTGTTATACCTGATATGGCCACGGCTTGATTTATGGCGCTGCTGTCAACAGGCCGGGTGCCCATACGGAACAATGTCATGAGCGGATTGGTTTTGCAGAATAAACTTTTGAGATACTCCGAGACAGACGTCAGCACTAGCTTGTGGCTACTCGGACGACCTTGATTGCAGATTAATACCCGGGAGCGATTTGTGCCGCTAGTCGATATACCTGGGCGTTCCGGGGCTGAGCCTGACTGGCGCCAGTCACAAAACAGAGCCTCGAAACGCGTCGCGCGCAGGGGCGTCTGACGCAGAGCAAACCTGGCCAAGCGTGGTCCGACTTCTGGTGACCACTTGCGAAACTCTGACGCCGGAGTCGCCAGCGCTCCTCCGGCAGGAAAACCCCCGCCCGGCGTGGAGGCGTGCGTACCCGCTAAGACGCTTAGAGGCTGCCGTCACAAGGGGAGGAGAGGGGAACTTGCTCGCAGCTTTACCGCACAATGCCCCGTTTCCGTTCACGAGCGCGAGCGCCGGGGGATGACAATGCACTGTGATGTGGATAATGTGCGTTAGCCGTCCTTCGTCACGGCCTATCCAGGTATGTAGCGCTCTATTTATTTCCAGGGCCACAGGCCACGATACAATGCGCATTTTGCGGGCCGGGATGGACCAAGCTCGCAGAAGTCGCAACGTATGTGCTCACCGCACAAAGTCTGATAATTATTCGTAATTTGTGGACACATCAAGACGCTCTTTCGTGCATAATGGGGGAGCCTGGTCCCTCTATGGAGTCTGGACTGATTGTGAAATGACAAAATGTGAACTCACGGATCATTCTCAAATATAGTGGGGCATATATGCGACCTCGCCCAACACTTCCAGTCTAAGTGAGCAATTGTAAAAGAAAGCAGTATAACTATGAAGCAATATAAAAGACCACTGCTTGTATTTGTGCAGCCGAGCCACCTGAACACCTGACCGAGCCTCAGATTAGTTTATGGGTTAAATAAGGTCTGCTTTGGCTTGACTTAACATTACTTGAATCAACGGTTGGCAGTTGGTGGGTTGCCCGAAGCTCTTCCAGTGCCTTCTTCCCATACCGCGTGCACAGGCACATGGCCGTGTTATGCTGAGGCCCTTTCCACCGTTCCAGCTGCGCAAGACCCAATCCCGCTGTAATTCATGAGTTCATGGGATAGGCACTCGGCGGTTTTCCGATGGGCGAAATTTGCATGCTCCTGGCCATACGTAAGCCGAGCCGAACATCGCACCTAACACAAGGCAGCACGTTTTATTAAAAGCCCGTCCGGAGTTAACGCTGGCGCACTGCAACTCCACCTTAAGTGTCGCAGTCCGCCTCTGGGAACTGCTTCTGTTTATGTCCTATGCGACAGCTGTGGAATACGTGGGAAATAGCAACGCTCACCAGTGAAGAACGTCAACTTCTGACGGTGCATTTCCGGTATACGTGTACAGATTGAGCGCGAGATCTCGGCCACAGGCCGGCTCACAGGCCCGCAGGGTACCAGCCTATCCATCTCCGCTGAGTTAGGGTCGAATCCCCGCACAAGCGCCGACACTTCCGGCTCCCCTAAAACGTCTGTAGGTGCCCCCCAGACGGGACGCGAGGGCACCTGACAGTGGCCAGCCAGCACCTCCTGCCACTGCTGCCCGCCGTGGTGCCCCGGCCCGGGCGCAGCGAGCCCCCTGCGGTCAGTCACCACACCGACCGTTAAACGGCAGGCGCCCCCCTCCCCGGCCGCCGCGCCAGATGTGGTGCCCGGGCGCCGGTAACCCGAAGCTGGCGCTACCGAGAGGAACAGACGGAACACGCAGGATAGGAAACCAACGAGCCGCGAAGCCTCCGGCGACAAACGGCTCGGTCGCTGCGATTGTGGCCACGAAATGCCTCGATTCACTGCAGCGATAACACTGCACTCGCAGCTGAAGACACTGCACTCGCACCTGAAGGCACTGCACTCGCAGCTGAAAACACTGCACTCGCAGCCGAAAACACTACACTCACAGCTGAAGACACGGCACGCCGAGTTCGAGATGAGCGCGATATGGTCCCTGATGTTAGGCAGGCTGCCGAGCTCCGCAGTAGGGAAGAGGTGCTCACTCTCAAAGCTAACTGCTGTTCACACACATGATAAGAAGAATGTATGCCTGTGTTACATTCGGCGCGTGCTTCCACCGTGAGTGCTCGCCACCCAACGAGCGTCCCAAGTCACGGTATGTTGTATTGATCATGATCTTCCGTTTAACGGAAGCAGCCACAGACATAAATAATGACGAACGTGGAATAAATACACTTGTCAATCTTATTCGGACAGAAGTGACTGAAAATGACAGAACTCATTGCCCAAGCTTACCTGAACAGCAATTCCGAAGTCACCGGTTCACTTGCGTACCACACAGAGCCTTTATCTCAGAACCTCACGCAGTTCAGTCACGACAGCATTCAGTCAGCGTGCTGGAAGTCCACCGTGATTCCCACACGACAACAGCCTTGTCTCCCCCGCAGCGAGTCACCACGCTACCGACAAACGCCGGGTCTTTCCCACACACTCGGTCGCTGGTACGCCTCCTGGCGCTGCCGGACGGCCTTGCGCGCGTGCGCCCACCCCGGTTACCAGCGAGGCACTGCAGCTCGCCGCTCCACTACGCGAGGCCCCGAGTGTAAACATAGCCCGGCTGGCACCGTGCCAGCCAGCGGCGCGTGTCCAATGCTGGGTGCAGCGGCCGACGCACGCCTGTTGTCGGGCTGGCACGTGAAGTTTCAGGATAGGATAACTTGAGGACCGAAGAAGATCTGACAGCGAAGAAACGAAGAAGGATAAGTCTAGCAGACCCAGGCGGGGGATAATTTGAAGCTGACGTCTTGGTTCCCTTGGAGACGAAAATTGAACGGCAAAAATATTTATGAGACCAAACTTGTGCCCATACAATAAGTGTGTGTGATTAAACCACTGCAGCGTATTAGAGACACCACCTGTATTTTAGCAAAAATCTAACGGTTCGAAGGATATATTGTGTTTCCAGTGCACGCCTTCTTGCCGGTTGCCCACTTTTTTTTAACCAGCGATGCATGTTCTTTTTTTAAAGTTTGCGTGCCAGATATCTTTAGGACATTATTTCGATCAACTCAGGTTCGTCGTTCGTTCGTCGTGCACAGCTTTGTGGCACAACATATCGCATACGACAAAGGTGCTTTAGTAGCAATGGTTACTCGTGCTGAAGTTCGCATAGGGGAAATTTCGTATTCGTCTAAATTCCGTCGATGAAAAAATCTAGCGGTGTTTAAGTTCGCATAGGGTTAAGTGCATTCCGAAATTGTTAAAGACATAAGATCGTTGTGCTCAAGTTTTCAAAGGGCCAAAGGCTTGTATAAAGCAAAGTGCGTCCCGAAGAAGTTGGTCCAAGACAAAAAGTCGTCGTTCAATCTATATAGGACAAAAGTTCGTCGAGGGCGAGAGGTCACCGTGTTCAAGTCCCCATAGATCAAGGGTTCGTGAAGGAAAAAGTTCGTCTGGGCAAAAATTTGGTTAGGGGGAAGAAGTTCGTAAAGAACGAAAGCAGCATGTGGCTTTGGCGGGATGAAACCAGGAAGGGCATGGCAAGGCCTCGCTTAAACTGAGTCAAACGCTTGAGTTAGAAACTGCGCCTTTGCAGCGTCAAAAAAGGGAAATGGACGTACGGCGTGTTCAGCTTCTTTATAATAAGGTTAATAAGAATCAGCTGGCATCGGTCATAGCTCAGTTGGGTGGAGCTGGCGACACGTGACAGTCGGCCTCAGGCGTCCTCCGCCACTCTTGTTGCCAGCGTACTCAAGCTATACACAGCCCTGACAACTGCTATAAAGCGCATGATTGGCTGCTGTACAAGACCTGAAAAGTTCGTCAGCTTTACATAGTTCCATGCGATTTCGGGCCGTCCAAATAGTTAAGAAGATCCCATTTTGTATAAATATCGTTATCAACGGACCTACCTGAAATACCTTTGTCGACACCAAGGCGATTTGATTTAGAGAACGGGTATTTAAAAAAGCTCACAAGCCCTGTTACATCCTGATGCGTGGGAGTTATGCAG
>NW_023596746.1:29448404-29604557 GCF_011947565.3 Pollicipes pollicipes | reverse complement strand
CCCGCCCCCCCACGCCAACGCCCGCGGCCGCTAGGCCCCGCTTGTCCGGGAGCAGGCTGCATGCTCAGCTACAAGTGGGCCCAGAGGCACACTGTAGAGGACCCCGACCGGGCGCCCAGAGCATAACCCCGCAGAAGGTCCTTGCGCGGGCTAAGCTCGGCGATTGCCCCCAGGCGCTATGCGTCCTATCCCACCGTTATCCATCCCCCTCACCCATGACCCTGCATGATCAATACTGTTTAAGGGCTCTAATCCAGGTAACGAAACTAACCAAATCGGGACCGAGACTTGTACGGAATACTCATTGTTGGCTGAGAGCCAACTGACGTCCACGATGTTTGAAGATCGTGTGCATCACGGACACCAGTCTTAAACGGCTCAACGATAATTTTATTCTTGGCCTTGAACGCCGCATGGCCCCTTGGGTTGGCAAATCTGAATGGCGTTGCCATGGCGTCGTGCATGCCTGAATGGCTTGAAATAGTCCGCACAAAACATTCTGCACACCTTCGCGAGCGTGAATCAGAAATTCGAAGGTTTTCAGGTCATACGAGGGCATTGACTGTGACTGCACCGCATGACCTTCAAATGACTTTCAGTTCAAAACCCTATACCAGTGGGAACATCCTTTCAAACAAACCTTGGGCGGGGTTATCATAACCATTGAGACGAATGTGTTAACTGCATCCCAATCTATAAATGCGGAAACCTCGGCTACAGTGTAGCACATGGTTTTCCATCAATAACACACGGCTGGGTCGCCGGATTCAGATTAGTTCACAACTAACCTGAATCGGGCAGCTTGCCTCACGCGGACCATCGGTGAACATCGCTTTCCTGACTCAGCACCGATGCGCCTGGATCGATCGTCCCCGCCCCCCCCCCCCCCACACACACACTCCCCCCACTCCCAAATATCACTCTCTGAGACCGGGACGGTTGAAGGTTGAAAACGGGAGCAAAATTAATGCTCTGAAATGCTGGAGATCCATTATCTTGAAAGCAGCGGCTCCCAAGTAGTCGTGCCAGTGACGTTGACCTCAACTTAACAGTAGTGGCGTACTGACCCAACTTGACAGCTGGTGGCGCAGCCAAGACGAGCTTCAGGCAAATCGTTCTATGCCAGCTATGCGCTGACGCCTTCTCAGTGGAGCCCGCCACGATGGGTCGTCAGCATCGGTTGACTGACGGGGTCACAGCGCCAGGGGCCGAGTCAGTTGACTGACGGGGTCACAGCGCCAGGGGCCGAGTCGGTTCACTGACGGGTGACAGCGTCAGGGGCCGAGTTGGTTTCAGCAGACGTCCGCACCGCTTCCGCCAGTAACGGTGACGTCACACGGCGCGTGAAATCAGAAACTGGACACCAACCGCTGGCAGGTACCAGAAAACCGAGGAAACGAAAGAACCGAAGAAAAAACCAAAAGGTGCCGAATCGGAAAGTTTCTGAGCCGCACTTCGGCAGCAATCTAAGTCAGGTCAAGCAGGCAGAGGAAGAGCCAGAAGCCTCCTGTCACGTGCGAAGGCACAGCATCCGTAAAATGAAAATTTGTACCGGGCTGCTCCTTACACATACACATACAAGGTTTCACATACACGATACATTTGTATTGCGCATCACCCTGCTTGAAATTATCACAGCCATAATACAATACACCACACCAGGCAGGCACATGTACCGTTACATTACGCAACGCAATAAACTTCTATATGAAATAGCACATTCGAATATCCACACGACCGATCGAAACGCGCAGACTACGTCCAAAATACCAACCCCACACTGGCCTCAGGGGTCGGCCGGGTCCAACCGACCCATGAGCAGAAGACTTGTGCCCGCTCCGCGCGAGCTGGCTGGCACCGCGAGAGCCAACACATCCTGGCCAGGAGCCAACGCTACCCTGAGAGGCACACAATGCACGCAGGCCGTCGGCATGGCCCACGCAGGCGGCGCAGTTTGGGCCGCTATTTTCTGCCCCCGTTGAACGCACCAGGCCCTGGCGACCCTAGCGCTAAGGCAAGCCGAGTGACAGTAAGCAGGCCAGTGGCAAGCGTGAATCGAGTATTCTAGCTCAACAGACAGAATCGGCGCGGGCAGGCCCGATTGGCCGCAGGGAAGGTCGGTGGGGGGCCGGTATGGACACACATTAACGCTTCGCATGCGAGACGCCGCGGGAAGCTACGCAAGCACCTCCGCAGCTGTCCAGAGCGTGCGGACCCACTGCTGGCGCAGTGCGCGGACCCACTGCTGCTGGCGCACAAGGTGGGCTGTACTGTCGCCGGACTGGACGTCATACAATCGACGCATCGAGTATTCTAGCGCGGTCGTGGCTGGCAACTTGTCGCGAGAACCCTCTTGGCCACTTCATCCAACGAAAAACAAAACGAGCGAGCAAAGCAAGTCACTTGGTGGACGCGCATGCGCATTGGACGGAAGCCTCCAGGCAATAAGGCAGCATGTGTCAAGGGCCACAGGCCAGACGGGCCGGCACTACCCCGGCCCCAAGCACAAATCGCGAAATGCACACCCACTCCCTATCACAGTGGCCTGAAAGGCGCGGCCGCTCCAGCATTCCATGTCCGTGCTGTACCGATGTACACGGATGGGAGGGCGAGAAGATGTCCGTCACGCTGGTGGAGCCGCAAGATGCGGCGCTCGACTTGCGGACTCCGTGTTCGGTGACCTCGTCGCCGCGCGGATGCGATGGCAGCTACCCCGCGTGTCGCCCCATGATGCGGCCCAGCTCCTGAAGAGAATGCAGCGCTGCATTAGATCATTCGCATTGGTCAACGCGCAGCGCAAATGAACGGCGGGTCGTGGTAGCATTAACGCCCAGTTTCGCGTCGCAGCAACAGACCTGAAATCACCCAAAACTAGACAAACTGAGCTTGCGGTATCAATTTGGAGGCTTTTCAGCTAACAAATGCATGCTCCATCGAACAAGAAGGCACCTTAATTTCTAGGCCTCACAAACACATGTACTTAACCACATATCATGTACGCGCAAATTGCAATACGCGAGCTGAGGCCCTAAGAACGACACTATGCTCCATGACTATCACCCCGAATGATAAACGTTCTCTCACTCTTTGGCGCAACCTGTGAGCTGCGGGCTTACCGTGCGTTCCTCGTCGAAGCCGCGTGTGGTCGGTGAGCCGCTGCGCGAGCGACACGCCGACCGTCCACCACGGGAAGTCCGGCAGAGGGCTGGTCCACATCTCCGCTGGCGGGGCGGACGCGTGGCCAGCACGCCGCCCTGGTCACGGGTCACCGAGGTCAGGGCCGGCGCCGCAGCGCCTCGGGCGGCGCGCTCCGCTCCGCTAGTAAAGAGTTTCGCCGCCCGCCGCCAGGGGCGCTGTGCACGACACGACCACTGTACATACTACAGGTACATTTTGCGCCTCTTCTGGAGCGTATCAGTGCCCGCCACTAGATCACACGTCCGGTCATTTGTGCCTTTGGTTTGGTTCACCAGCGTATTGATCGGCTTGCCGTTGTTCCCCATGAACGGCTGCTCCACGCTGGTAAACACCGGCTGGTCACATCTGAAAAAAACAATAATTAATATCACTGCGCTGAGCTGTAGGCGGAACAAACTGTCTCAGAGAGATCTGACGGCGTCCATGCATCCAAACATGTGGCCAGGATTTTCCTTCTCCGATTAAAGCGATGCCTGGAAGGCCACCGGCAACTAGGACTGCACGTTCCATCATGGCGGCACGACCAATGTCGGATCCAGTTGCCCAGCTTGACGTGTTGAATAAAACAAATTTTTCACTTGCTGAAGAAACCTTTAGCGTGTAAAAGCCGGCCGGCGCGCCTCACCTGTTGTCTGGCTTCACCGGCGGGGCCGTCTCCATCTGGTTCATCTTCGACTTGTGGTCCAGGTGGGGCGTCTCGTAGTAGGCCTCGCTGCGCGTGCGCGAGTAGCGACGCGAGATGAGCCAGCCGGCCAGGAAGCCGATCACCGCGGCCAGGAGGCACGTGGTCACCACGGCTACGGCTAGCGTCTCGGCCGTGTACATGCCGCCCGTCGCCGCCGCCGTCGAGTACTGCGACTCTGTGGGCACGGACACTGACGTCAGGCAACGCTGGTGGGCTGCCGAGAGGTGGCGGCGGAAGACTTTCGGACTGGCATTTGGAGTGGGGTATGCCATAGACCCATGCGGTATGCGATAATGTAGTAATTTTTTGCCATTATTGCTCGGTGTGCGATGCGTGGTAATTGGCAGCGTAACAGTTTACAGACTGAAATGACCTGGGCTATGTTTACCTTCTAATTTCTCCGATCGGACGGTTTGACCCCGCAGCAGCGGGAGCACATAACAACCCCACGATCCAGGCCAGCAAAACACCCCGGGCGTGCCAGAAGCATGCAGGAGAACAGCGTGCGGTAAAATGAAAAGTGAGAGCCACGACAAGCTGGCGATGGTTTCCGGTCTTACCTAGGAACTGGCTCAACGGGCGGGACTTGGTCCGCTCCACCGTGTCAACAACCTTTTGTCCGGCCGTTTCTGGATCAGACAGCTTTCTGTCAACGGCTGGTTCTGCAATAACGAAAATGTTGGACTATGCTCTTTGTGAACTTTACCTGATGGAACAATACTGTAATTCTTGTGATTGTGCCAAAACCTGCTCTTGAATTTGCATTTTAACCGTAATGTGCAACATAATTTATCGTGTGACTAGCACTGCTTTTACAACGAAGCTAATGGGGCTGAACCCTCTGAACGTGGTACTCCCTCGTACGGAATGAATAGAAGAGACAATAGCAGGCATGCGCCCAAAACGTGTCCTATGATGGCTGATAAATGCAGAACTCAGCCTGAATGTTTCCACTGCCGGGTATGGACGGCAGTGGAGGTCCTGGACATCGCCAGCACTGACCTAGTGTGTGCGCCGCGCGCGGCGTGTTGGGGGTGCGAGTCGCCGCGCCGGCCGGGTCGGCCCCACAGTCACAGGGCGCCGGTGCTGTCGTGGTGGCCGCCGTGGTGCGGGGCGCTACAAACAAGCAGACAGAGGATGCAGGGACCGCCGTGCAGTGCCGCAGGCAACACGCAGGCGCGCAGCACAGGCCGCGTGCTGGCCGGTGCACACACAAACGGCGGAGCACCAAGCGGCGAGGAGCAACACAAAAGCGTGACGTCAGCAACTACAGCGCAGCGAGTCGCAGTTCGCGGATCAGAGCACGAAGACGACACATAGAGCGCATGACCGACGGGCGGTGTGCCACTTACTGGCTGTTTCCCGGGAGACGGCCGCCCGCTCGCTGGTCGTGTCTGCAAATGAAACGGTGGCATTAAACGATCTGTCTGTCTCTCGCTCAGGCAGGCTCAGTAAAAGCATTGTTCTGGCGACAAAAGTCTCGACGGATGCTAAGCCGCATTACTGAAATGAATGACGCTCACTGCCCAGATAACGGAGCGCGGATGGCTTTTTACGGAGGGTTTAGCCATTACACCCTGAGTTGCACGAGTCTAAGGAGCACTCTTAACGCTCACATCTGGCAAGTCAAAGCATCAGCCACGACCCGACAAAACCTACGCCAACGAACCACACAAGCTAAATCAATTAAGCAGACTGCGTAAGCTAAGTGCATTTGCGAGGAACGTTATACATATAGATAGGACAGTAATGATAGACTTATTCCTCGTCGAGTAACCGGGAGAATGGAGAGATAGATATGATATTTCGGCTACATATCATTGTCGAAACTAATGTCAGTAGTGAATTCGAATTGCCTGTCGATCCTAATAGATTTCTCAGTTGTTTTTTCGGGGGGGGGGGGGGGGTGACAGCGAGCCACAGTTTACAGGCCACCAACATTCAGAGGATAAAACAAGGGGTAAATGCCAGCCTTAGTTGCCTGACGGTTGTTCCTTGTTTAATTCCCAGAATGTTGGTAACCCGTAAAAACTGTCGCTCGAAGTTAAAAAAAAAACAGCGAAAAGTCGAGTGGGATCGGCAGGCAATTTGAAAATGAAACAAAGCTATTCACCGTCTTATCAATTAAGCAGCCCACAAACAGCAGCAATCCGCATACGCGTTCCTAGCATGGAGCCAGCCTCAGGCGGGACGTGACGCTCACCGGGCGGGCAGTGCGGGTGCGCGCCGTGGCTGACGTTCTGCACCACGGCGATGCCCTCGGGCCAGGAGGACGAGTCGACCGGAGCGCAGCGCTGGCCGGCCGCCTCCCAGCCGCAGTACGGGTCCTGCAGGCGCACGCAGTCGGCGCAGCGCACCGCCTTGTCGCCGCACCGGTACAGCGGCAGCGCGCGCACCTCACTGTCCGTCACGGCCACCAGCCGGGCCGGGCCGGCCGGCTGGCGCGACACCAGCAGGTTGGTGATGGCCGCGCCGCTCGGGAACACCTCCAGCTCCTCCACCAGCACCGGCTCGGCGCGCACCGACGCCGAGCCAGAAGCCGCGTTCACCGCCTTCAGCACACGACCGTCGTCTGTCGGTCGAGGCGGGCATTTAGCGATACTGGTATGCGAGTTGTACCGAGTGGGTGAGACTCGCGAAGGCCAACAGTGTCACGTCTCACGTAAGGCAGAGGGACAAATGCACGTAAAAAAGGACAGCTGGCAGCGTGGTGCGCGCAAATACAAACACCTCCGACATGAACCGTACACGCAGACACACCTCCGAGCACCGCAGCGCACCGCCCGCCGCGCCTGCGCACTGCCGTACCGGTTCCGATGAAGAGCACGTCGTAGAGCGTGCCGTCGGCGGCGGCCACTTGCGGGTCGACGGCGATCTTGGTGAACCGGTGCCGCAGACTGGTGCTAACCAGCAGGGGCCGGCCGTGCAGCGCAGGCACGGCGGCGTCCATCAGCGGGTGCGACTGGATGAAGTTCAGGTGCACGTCGGACAGGCGGCGCGAGTCGCTGACGCAGAGGCCGGGCCGCGGCTGTGGCACCTGTGGCGACGCGCGGGACGTCAGGCAGGGTCACACGACGGGTCAGCCGGCGCCGTCACGCGCATCATGGTTACCTGGTAAGCCGTCGATGCCATCAAACGTATCAATGGACAGAGTGTCTATCATGGTCAAAATGCTGTTGTTTGGGAACAGATTAGTGTAACGTCGCATGACACAATGTCCGTGTGGTCTCGCGCCGCCTACTGATCGGCAAATGGCCAGCACCTGATCAATTCATCGTGTACATGGATAATCGTGTAATACTCCAAAAACACAAATTTTCAGTGTCGAAATCCAACAGAGAAAGTCAGAGCCGAAAATGTATAAACGTGGGAACGGTCGAAGTGCTTAACCACCCCGCCAAAGTACCTAAACACCCTGCCGAAACGCCTAACTACCCCGCTGAGGTGCCTAGCCAACCTGCCGAAGAGTCGGAAGTGCCTAACCACCCAGCCAAAATGCCCAGCCACCCGCGCCGAGGTCTGCTCTCTGACCGATACCTGAGAATTCTGGAGGGGCAGCCAGTTGGAGTTCATGTCCTGCTGGTGCTTGAACGCGCCGTTGAAGGTCTCGACGATGTCGGCCATGCGGAAGGCGCAGATGGCCGAGCCGGGGATGCTGTTGGAGGGGGTGGTGAAGACGGCGTAGAGGATCTCCTCCGGCCGGCCGCCGTAAACGCCGCTCTGCACCGCCGATATCGACTCTGCGAACGAGGCAGCGCGGTCAGAGAGCGGCCCCCAGCACAGGCTGGGAGCGGCGGATGAGCGTCAGTATCGCCGACCGCATCAGCGTGCCCGACTCTGCGAACGGTACAGCGAACAGTGTAAGTCGCCCGCCAGTGATTTTTGTAAATTTGCCACTCGCGACACCTTCGATCCTGAGCAGGGGAAATGAGTGGATAAGCAAAATGAAAGCAGACGGCCTTGATTTGTGTTGGTGCGGCCCACACAAATCACCACCTGACCCACAAGCCTGGCCGGGCTGCGCGCATCTCGGCGTTGCTATCCAGGCTGGTTATTTGGGGAATTAAGCCATCTAATCTAATTTCTGTGACCCTGCCTTGAGCTCCTCTTCACACAGAATGATAGGTGAGCCATCACAGCCTCGTCACATAAGTCCCTAATCCTCGTCTTGAAACTCTAATCGGATGATTTTCCTGTTTGCAATACGTGACGCAGAGGGAATTATTCGTTTTCTTCCAATGACGCCGGGGCTTCACGCCTTGGCAGCGGCTTAAGCGAAGGTGATGTGGTGAAAATAAACAGAACCGGCCGTGGGTGATGAAAATTTCCGGCAACACTTGTAGGGATTTTACATAGACAAGTGGAAACAGGTGGCTGGCTGTGAAAGTGTCCGCAGTCGGTCACTTATCACTGCCGCCGAACACTCAACATGCAAACGGAATGTAAGACTGTTTAGCGAACAGAAAAAGAAGAAAGTTAAAACCCAATGAATGGGTCGAAAATGGCTTGATGAGACGGCATTCGCGGGCAGATCATGGCCTTCACTACACAAACTTCGAGACGCGTTATGGTACTCACGGATTTCGTCGAATGAGAAGGGATATTCCCCAGGAATGGAGCAATTGAGCCTGGATTTGAGGAAAGACGTCCAGCTGTGCTTGTGCTTCTTTGATCCGCCCTTGTCCTTCTTACAAACGCGCGCCACGCGCGAGTACACCCTCTGTGAACAAACCGCGGGGTCATGGCCTACGCCGCCCAGCTAGCCACACAGCAGTCGGTCAAATCGCCACGGCAAAACAATGCCGGATTTTCTTTCAGCCATGAAGCGCTCAAATAATTGATTCCCCGCAGATTGACAGCAATAAATCATGTGATCCTCAGGACACACAAAAGCTCCGATGCCATGGCCGCAGCGACCGCAATGTGGCGTGAGTAGTACATGTCTAATCGGTCCGGTCGGGCCCGTCAGCGACGGAACAGCCACAGTGACACACCTGTGACGGTCGTGTCCGAACTCATACATGTCCGAACTCATACATGGTCGTGTCGGAACTCATACATGTCCGAACTCATACGGGGTCGTGTTCGAACTTAGTACATGTCGAACTCATGTCGAGAATGACGAACCACGGATAGTCAAGGAAACAGCAAAGCCCAGCTAGACACGGCGCGATGTTTCGCTGGGCACAGTCTGTGCGTTCGGAAAGCACGCAGCCGGGAGCAACCAGAGTTCTGTCATCTTCGGTCACAGTACTTTAAGCTTTAGTTTACGTTACTTCCCAGCATTGTTATTTCATCGCGCTGGTCCTCACCTTGCCGCAGTTGATGTACTCGACGGCCGTCTCCCGGAAGAAGAAGTACACGTGATCGCCGTGCTCCATGGAGCCCACGAAACTTGGCGCTGCAGAGCACACGAACAATGCCCGGTAAGAATCTCCTCTAAAGGTACGTGACCGGACTCGGCACAATCCAACCAAATCAACAAAGAAGTAAGTAATTAAAAAATACAATATGGTCAACTAACAGGGCTAAGGCGCCCGCATGTGATCATAGCTACAAAATGGTGACCTGTGTGTTACGTGGTCGGGCTTCCGCCATCTTTCCTCTTTCCATTTGTATCCGTCCACCTCTTTTCGGTCTACTCCCGCCATCTTTCCTCTTCCCAATTGTATCTGTCCATCGCCTTTTGGTCTGCCTCCCCCGGGCTACCAATCTCACGGAGTCACCTCGCCAGCCTGCACAGCAGTAGTCTGGCGCCCTCTGTCCTGCACCAGGGAGCTTCACAATCCTACCGTCTCTTCCCCACCACAGACCGGTACGTCCACCCTGCGCCCCCCCCCGCCCCCCCCCCCCCCCCCCCCCGCTGCGCCACATCGCGAGCTCAGGCGTGTGATTTCTGGCTCGAAGCTGAGGCCATGGCCAGCCGGTTCGGATCAGCTGCGGCGCACACTCATCACACCGGCCTGCAGGGCCGCTGCTGGTCATCACCGCCGAGCCGGCCCGGTGCAGAGCACTGCGGAGGACGCGGGCCGGTCTGGTGGGGCCCAGAGAAGGTCAGGTCGTCCGTGGCGAACGGCGTACTCCGCGGGTGAGAGGCGGAGGTCGTCCGCTCCGAAGCACGGGCTCAACCGACAGCCACGTGGTAGACCCTCCGTTCCCCAGGAGCCTCCGAGGTGACACACCCCTCCATCAGGTCACTCGGGCCGCGACAGAACGCGCCGACCGTCGGCCACAGTATATATTATCCGGCAGATTATACCGGCCGCAGGTGGAGGTCACAGCGCGGGGACTTCTGGCACGCTGAGGTGGTGGGCTTTATCGGCCCAGACGCCCTGGTTAGAGGGAAGGCACGCCGCCAGGCTGCCTTTGTTCCATGTGTCGTCCTAGCCGACCCGCAGCTGGCCGTCAGTGCCATGAGGCTGCCGCGGGACGAGCACGTCCGTGGGATTGGACGCGACGTTGGATTTCGAAGGCTCTTGATATGGAAGTGGTGATGCATCTGGACACGTTGTGCCGATTCATGGTTCCAGGGAAAAAAGCCAGCAACAGAACTAAGCGCAGTCTTATCTTCTCAGATATCTGGCCTTTTACAGACAATACCGTTACAAAGAAATTGGCACATTCGTGACGAAACCTACTGCAACAGCAATCGTTCGACAGAGATGAGAGGACTTGCAAGAAAATCAACTATACCATCGACAGTCGCCTTCATTTACAAGTCTAAACCTGGACCGAGGGATGGCGGGCGCTTCTGCGTTCGACAAGAAGCCAAGCTGGGAAATTCTTTAATCTAAAGGGTGCATATCATTTGACTGCAAAGGCTAAGCACCACACGGCTGAACAGGCGCCGGCCGTTACCAATAACCCCGGCGACGGCTGAATACAGCGGAGCGGTGCACAGAAGGCCTGCCGCCGACGTCATCCGTCATCGGCGGTAAATGGGGCGGGACGCGCCGTGGCGCCGGGTCGCGCACCGTCCCGGTCAGCTGCGGCGGGCCCGGCGCTGCGGCCGCGTCACACATGGGGAGGCGGCACCGCCTCCGGGCCGCGGTTCAGGCCGACCAGCCCCTGCCGCTGTTTACTCCCAGGCCGAATATAGCGCCAGCCAGGAGCTGCCGCCATTTACACGGCGGGTCAACACTAACACGAACGCTGACGTTGTTGGCGGCGGGCGATAGTGCGTTAACACGTCGCGAAATCAACATACAATGTTTATATCCAGATTGCAGGCCAAAAAGGATGCCATTTATATTGGAGGCATAAGCAAACTAAAGAAATACGGCGTCGGCATTTTGGCCACCTCGGATGTTGGATGGCTCCGATGCTATAAGGCGCCCCACAGCTCTGCGGGAGGGGATAAACACCGGCGGCGCCTACGTTAGTCGGAGGCAGCTGACGGACGCCACCACAGGCGTCAGCCTCGAGCACTGTATACCACGCCCGTCGCCCGCGGCGTCGCCCCGACATTCCCGACCATCGCAGCTCATGAGTTATAGTGGACGATGAGCAGCGAAGGTCGGGGGCGTGTGTCTGTCTGAGGCCAGGACGGCGACGTTCTCTCAAGGCTGGGCTCCAGGCGGCCAGTTTGGATGCGCAGCACGCCGAGACGTGGCGTCGACTCGTGTCACCGCGGAATCAAAGCGACAACAACTTGGCGGCATTGGCCCTCAGCGAGTGGTCCACATCACGCTCAAGCAATAACCCGATCGAGGTCTGTAATGTAACGATAATAACGTAAGGTAATGATAATGTCATGACGGTAATGTAATGATAGTACATTACTTTATAATAATGGCGCGCTACTAAAGGTGGTCGCTTAACGGACTGACCTCTCCAATGTGAGAGGGCGTGTTTTAATCAAGCGCCGGCACTCGCAGCCGATTGTGGTCGGAGCCAGACAATCAAGTGTCCGTCATGAATCACCCGGAGCCGAGATCGGGACCGGAGTAGCGGCCACCGGACGCCTCCGTCAGCTCCAGGCGGCCACAGCAGCGCCCAACATCGATCACACACCCCACGTCGGCCACAGATGTGACCCCGCGCCCCGCACGGCTACGGAACACCGGCCGTGTCGGCGCCTCCTGACGGTAGCGGGCGGCCGTGCTTCGTCGGCGCGTCACGGCCGTCACGGGACCGCCGCGGGGTCTTTAAAGGCGGCCGCTGGACGCCAGCCAGACACGTCGGCAGCCGGAGTCGGCCCGGCAAACTGGGCTCACGTGCCGGGCTGGGGAGGGTGGGGGGGGGGGGGGGCGCCTGCCGTCACGTGTAGGGGGCACACTTTGCCGTCGGCGCGTGAGAGCTTCAGGCGCCCGCCGGAGACACGTACTGCCGGCACGCCGCGGGAGGCGCCAAGGAGACGAGCCTCGAAGCCGAGGTCAGAGGTCGGGAGGTTGGAGCACCGAGTCCTCTGTGGCCGATGGCCGACACGGTGTGCGTGGACGGTCTGTGTCATCTGCCCACCTGTATGTCGCCCTCCGTTCCACACTCAATACTACTCCGCTGCGACAAGCGCCGTCAAACTTCTGCCCCATTGCACGCCTATTGCATGGAGAGACATCAGCGTTTCAGCCCCTCCGCGGGGCAAGTTCGGTCAGCCACCTCTCTCGTACGTGATCCGCCAGTCTGGGCGGTTGTCGCCTTGGCTGTGGCCTATCACAACCCCTCGCCAGCGCGTGCTGCAGCCAACGGCCCACACACCTCCGTGGGTGGAGATCCTGGCACCTTTTGAGCGCCCGCCTGAGGCAATAAATTAGAACCCCACTATAAACTGCGTGACTTTCGTACGGCCCCTCGTTCCGTATCAAGGAACGCATGTAAGTAAATAGAGCCAGAAGGTGACGCCAGCAGGAAGGCAAAAGATCAGCTCCAAAAGAACCAGAAGGTGGCGCCGCCAGGAAGGCAAAAGATCAGCTCCAATAGAACCAGAAGGTGACACCGCCAGGAAGGCAAAAGATCAGCTCCAATAAAACCAGAAGGTGACACCGCCAGGAAGGCAAAAGATCAGCTCCAATAGAACCAGAAGGTGACACCGCCAGGAAGGCACAGATCAGCTTACCAGTCACCGCACTCGCAACAAAGCCGGGTACGTGTGCACGTCCCATGCGAAATAGGTATCCAATGGCGATTGTCGAATTGAAGCGAATAGTAATAAAACGGCAACAAGGTGAGCAAAAATGAATCACCTAGTTTGCAAATTCATGTACAAATTCACCGACGCATGTTATTTATGGCGAGGTGGCTCACATTTCTGACACGAGCAGCCCATCCTAAACGAAAGAGCCCTCTTCTTCGGCGTTGCGGCATACGTAACCCTCAGTTCGGAGCGCTGTATCTACGATGTGCATTTGCTACCAGCATATGCGATATCGTACCTCTAGTAACATTACATTATCACATTAACCAGTCATGAGACAACATGATACACATTTTCCTATGTGATAAAGGCCTGCACAATGAAACAAATCGGCTTACAGATAATCTAGAACGTCCGTTAAGGACATAAAAAGGTCATGTTTCAGCCATACGGAAGGATTCGTGCTATCAAAAAGCCCATGCTCCGATCCAATAGATATTTGCCGGTGGCTTTGCGAGGAGGAAAAAAACTGCAAAGCAAACGAAACATTCGTCAAGGTGGTAAAAACACAGGAAAAGATTGCGTCCATTTGGTAACTTATGGGACCTGTGGACGCGAGACAATGCAAACTGGCTGGCATTGCGACCATAGCTACCTGCCACGGCTCTTTCGGGATTCATATCTTGACAACCCTGCATCGATCACGGCAAACATGCAGTGGCACACGTGTTCGGAAAAGCGAGCCGCTTTTGTAACAAAATTAATGCCCCGCTTTGTGACAGCTAGTTCAGGGGACAAAAATGAAACGACAGTCTATTTTGACGCACAGAACGTCCGCAACGAACTGTGAAGTTGCACGGATGAAGATCCACACAATGCTGTGCGATATGCCCATTCCAATAATCGATACACTTGAGCGCAATGCTTACCACTTGTGGTTAAAAAATGTCGACCCTCTCGTATCTGCACCATCAATCCAATTACCTGACACATGTAAACCAGACTTGACATGGCTCATCGTGAGTTTGGGGATCTTACGTCGACGGCCATCGCCTTAAATATACCAGGAGGCACCGATGGAGCGATGCTATCATAAAGCATATACTATATTGTTATTGTTTCAAGCTGCGCTTCTGGCCACTTGTGATCGTACACACAGCTTGAAACGTCGAGAATAAAAATATGACCAACGCATTGGCCGCGAGGAAGCAAGCGAGCCCCAGCAAACGAGCATTGCAATGCTTGCGTGATAAACCAGTACCATTCTCATTCTCTCTCTCCTGATTTTTAACCAGTACCTCCGTTTAACCAGCATCTCCTGATATTTTGAAGGTCGACGATTGTCGGTAAATATCTTGAAATGGCTCAAACCGAACATAGCTAGGCACCGCTCACGTCGCCCACTACGAGGACGACGGACAGACAGACACCGCATCAGTGGCCATTTTCACGGCAGCGTGTCAGCGTGAAGCGCTTGGAGACACCGCTGTGTGCTCCTAAAACCACGCTCGACTTTGTGTTGCACCTATCGGGGTTGGCTCAAATGCATGTTTATAAACAGAAATGACTTAATGTCGCTCCATCACGTGCCCAACAGCTAGACACAAACATTTGGCTTCTCAGAATGGCCTAAGATATTTCACGGAGTCGTCCTTCGTGAAAACGACCGCGATCAGACGCCGTGCAGATACCACTTACCGTACCGCTACTACAGACGACCAAGCCTCCTAACGGGCCGCAAGACATCGCCAGACACTGACACACGTGACACACACCCGCCCGCGGCGGACTGACACTCACCGTTGAGCTGTTTGAGCTCGAACTGTTGGGTGCGCAGCGGATGTCGGTAGAGCAGAGGGTCCGAGCCGGCGAAGTCGGCCACCGTGCCCGCGTACAGCTCGCCGCCTGGCGCAGCGAGCACGCGCAGTCGGGGTAAAGGGCAGGCAGGCACAAACGCCATCAGTTCTCGCCTGGCTACGCTGCTGACGCAGTAAACTGTGCGGCAACATTTGCAGACGCCGAAAATTCGAAACGCAAGGATGGATGTATTCAATGAACAGACCTAGGCACCCCAGGACAGAGAACTATCATTAACCAGGCTTAATCTTTTACCAGCGACATGCTCCACAATCGTACACCACCAGCAAGTTTCCGGCGACATCGCGAACGACTCCCCATAGTTTCCGGCGACGTCGCGACCGATTCCCCATAGTTTCGGCGACGTCGCGACCGACACCCCACAGTTTTCGGCGGCGTCGCGACCGACTCCCCACAATTTCGGGCGATGTCTCGAACGACTTCCCATAGCTTCCAGCGACAGCGAACGACTCCACACAGTTTCCGGCGACGTCACGACCGACTCCCCACAGTTTTCGGCGGCGTCGCGAACCGCTCCCGACAGTTTCACAATAGAAGCACGGCGCAGCGCCGGCAAACGTCGTGAACTCACCGACGAACGTGACCGTGCTGTTGTGCTTGGGGTCGTACGGGCACAGGCCGCGACCGTCCCGCTCGCCGCCCTGAGGCACGTAGCCCAGCTCCTGCAACACCAGGTGCCACTGTTCAGGGAGGACAGCACCCTTAAGCTGTGCCAGGGGCAAATGCGTGCTCTGCAGACATGAGCGCGTGTCTCGGCCTTCGCCGTTATCTGCATAGCGTTTAATGAGGCCGTTTATCAGACGCCGTTTGCGGAGGGACCTCGGGGGCGCACAGAATGTTTCGGCTGTCGTGTTCATGCCTCACATTCACTTACAGAAGGTCGCGCCGTGAGCGGCATTCGTTTGCAATTGTCTGAGCTGTACCCACCGTTATATACTGTATGCACGATGCTCGCAAACGATAGGACACTCCTGAGCAACTAACTGGAGACGCCGCTGCCGGCGGGGAAGGCCCCCGCCATGCGCGCACACGTGTGACGACTGACGACAGCGTTCCTGCCAGGGAGTGTACGTACCGGTTCCTTCTTGTAGCTGCGGCACTTGGGTTTGTAGGAGTTGGTGCCGCACACAAACAGCTCGTCGTCGCCTCTCTTGGCCAGCACTCGGATGTAGTTGTGGCACGCCTCCTGCCGGAGCGCCAAGGACACGCGTGGTGACATCGCCTCAACAACAGCGGCTCGGGGGGCGACGGTGGGCGACGTCGTATCACGAGAGCATTCCAACCTCTGATGCCCGCAAATTAGAGTCAAAACCATGCCAGGCGCGTGCCGCTGGTGAAGCGTGGACACTCGCGGTGCCCCATTCATAGTCGAAAAGATTATGACCTCGCTCACGGCTGGCAGTAACCCTGAGATGTGAATCCGGATGGCAGTTCACGCGAAGAGACATCACTTAAGCGCCATCTCGCCACAGCTGACACCGGCTGAAGCGGAAAATTCGGCGCACCAAGCGGAGGGAACAGCGCAGGAGTAAGCAGAAATCCGGTACGTTATATGGCAGCAGAGCGACCATGAGAGAAAGAGCGCGCACACGGGCTTGAGCGTATCTCCCTGGCTTTCCGTTCCAAGCATGGACATGTAGTTCCCCTCCCTCTCCTCTCACAGGAAACCATTGCCAGCCATCGGAGTTAAAACGTGTATGCCGGAAGCAGTCCTAATGGAGAACGATCTCAAAGACAGATGTTAAGGGTACGGTAATTTATGCGCCACTAAAACGCCGGGGGCGAGCCGAGTGAAATAAGTTATCGCCACTCCCGGGTTATGTTTACGAGCAAAAACAGGAGACACGCAACGAAACAAAGCGTGGTGACGTGGGCTCCAATAAAGTCGGCCCGCCCGCGCCTGCTCGGGCAGGAGAGCGGCGCCATGCCTGGATAGAAGCGAGGATGTGCACTTAAACAGGTGAACGGAAACACGCACCATGATCAGAGTGCAGTGAGCCGGACCACTCAGCTCCGGCGACAGAGGACCAGCGCCGGACCGGCGAGTCGGCCGCCGTACGAACTGGGCCGTGCCAGCCAGTCGCTTTCCAGCGAATTCATAGCGAAAGAGCGCTGAATGCGGCCACGGCGGCGCACGTGCCCATTGTCCGTTCATGTCATCTGCCTTTGTTAGGCGAAGCCACTCGTGTGGAGCGAAAATGTCTGCAGCCCCGGCAGAGAAGTTTCGGTGAGCGCAAGGTGCGCGCTCGCTGCCCGTGCTCACCTCGTCGAGGCCCTTGTTGATACACAGCTGGACGTCCTGCTGCTCAGAGTGCCATTCGAGCCGCTCCTCCCGGCGCTCCGTGAAGTCAGACAGGCTGATGTTGAACACGATGTTCCTGGAACACACGTCACGTGTCAATGGGCACCACAGAGCCCGGTATTGAACACGATGATCCTGGAGCACGTCACGTTTCGATGGTCCGTGCCGCTCAGAGCCAGCCACGGCCACCTCTTGAAGCGTGTTCTTCCATCCGTGCCCCAGAATTGATTTCACGGCTCATAAGTTGATTAGGGGACCCTAGGGGCAGACAACCGAAGGGGTCCAATATAAACGGGCTGTTGCCATGAAGGCAGCTCACCCGTATCGACTGAGGACAGAAGTCCGCAACCGGCTTGCCATCGACCAGCCGGCAACTTTTGTGGTTAGCTCGCGAGCTCACAATGTAGTCGAAATGAGATAGCCGCATACCCACGGCTTTAAGGAGAGATCAATCATGGAACGTAGTCAGTATGCATTCGCCGTGAGTACGTATTTGCCAACCTGCTTTGTCAGTGAGTCACGCTGAAGGTGTAACGTTAGAAATGAACAAATGAAGGGACGAGCGTTTCTTTGGATTTTGGAAGCCCCGTGAAAGCTGAACAAAGCGATTCATATTTCAAGAAAGCTATTCGAATAGCTTTACATATGTAAACATAAATAAGGTCTTCGGACGCTTCCAGTACTCAGACCAGTTTCTCGGCTACCGCGAGCCAGTGCACCATTCAGGACTGCCTCGACCCACAGGTCCTCGGCTTGCATACTCGACTGAGGCATGCGTGAAGCTGGCCGCACGCTCGGTGCCTCGCCACGCATTCTCGTCCGCGCGCTCGGTGCCTCGCCACGCATTCTCGTCCGTACCCTCAGTGCCTCGCCATGCATTCTCGTCCGTGTCCAGCACACAGCACACGTCCTGCCAGCCCGGGAGCGCCGGCCGCTTTTGGCGAAGGGAAAGTGTATAATAAAACGAACGACCGCCGCGTTGTGACTTTTATTGGTGTAAAAGTCACGGCTGAACCGCGGGAAGTTTGCCGTGCGGGGCGTGGCAGCCCCCACCACCGCAGCCACCCCCTCCCCGGCGGTGGCGACCTGGGCATACCAAGCTCCTGTGGGCGGTCCGACCATACTCAGCTCCTGTGGGCGATCTGGCCATGCCCACCCCCTCCCCGGCGGTGACGGCCTGGCCATGCCCAGATCCTGTGAGCGGTCTGACCATGCCCACCCCCTCCCCGGCGGTGACGGCCTGGCCATGTCCAGCTCCTGTGAGCGATCTGACCATGCCCACCCCCTCCCCGGCGGTGACGGCCCGGCCATGCCCAGCTCCTGTGAGCGGTCTGACCATGCCTAGCTCCTGTGGCGCTGACGGGCTGTGACTGGTCGGGCTGCTCTGGACCGCTGGGGCTGGGATCGGGAGGTCTCCACATCAGAGCAGAGAGAAACGCCGGAGCTGGGCTGATCTGACCCATCAAACACGTGGCCAGCTCAGACAGGTGTATTAACAGGTAAGGCAGATGAGCTGGCAAGCCTGACTCACGGGCCGGCGGAAACAGTACTTTTTTACATTGATGAACATGAAGTCCATGGACAAAATCCGCAACAATCGCAGTCACCTGGAACAGATTAACACGCGGGAATAACTTCAGACCAGCAAACTTGGGGCGTGAGTCGGATGCCTGTCATTTCGATGTTTAAGTGCACAGTTAAATTTCGACACGAAGGGTTCCACTTCCCATTCAAGCAGTCCCGATGCCCTGAAATTGCTGGCCACTGCCAGGCTCCACGGACCAACGGCCCGCTAACCAAAGGCTTCCCTCACTTAACTGCGCTCGTATAGAATGCCTCCCCGCCTTCCCTATCAGAAATATCGATTTTTCATGGAGATTAATCGATCCAATTAAACTGGGCTGAGCCCTCTCATGGATCAGGACCCATTTCGTGCGAAGCGCGAGCATTTTCCGACAATATAATCGCACGGGCCTGGACGGAGCGGGGATTGTACTACCCCTGACGGTGCTCCACTCAGTAGGGGCACAGACAAACAAGTCAGCGAGCGTGTCCCTACAATACTGGCAGATGAGTGATGGCGAAATCAGCCCAGCTTCCTCTCATTGTCTGCTCCGTGACACCATTATGGCCGGTATATGGACCGTGAGACGGCTCTCGCTGACCGGCGCGCGTCTCGGAGGATGGATAGCGCGACAGCGCGTACCACGAGGTGTCTGTTATCCAGCGGTGCGATCAGCTTCACCCGGCATGGGAGTGATGGGGTGGGAGCAGGACGGACGGGAACGGGCAGGCAGTGAACCCATCTGCCCGCACTGAAGGAGACAAACCGCACCCCGCAGGATTTAATGTGTGAATTCTACGAGCAGTCAGCGCGAATCGGGAAATGACTGAAGTCGGTCAAAGCGGTTGACAGCTGCCGATGCCGCTGCATTGGTTGGCGGCTGACATTGGAAAGCCCGTGAGAGGTTCAGTGGGCTGTCGCTGTCGGACGTTGCACACTGTTGTATGCTAACTTCCACATGATGTCTAACGTCAATTCATTAACGTCTCACACGTTATACACTTGCCCTGTGGAGTAACAGCCCCTAGTGTCAACCAGGCGGTTGACCCCTGTTAGAGGCACCGGCGCTTGGGCAGATTATCTCACCTGGCACCAATGAGTAGGGTGTTGCCGTCTTTCTCCAGCAGTTTGAAGTGGTCGTTGTGAGAGAGGTTGCCGGAGAACCTCAGCATATTCTTCTCATCTGAAAACAGAGCACCACGGCATTAGTCAAAGTTACATCAGGTGCGCTATTATTGAAATGTATCGGCGCTTTAACAGATTTAAAACGCATTATACGGGACATAAATCGCCATAACTGCGAGCCTTTCAAAACACCTGACGTGCATTTAATACTGCCCCAGGCTGTCCTCCGAGCGTATTTACGCTTGGAATGGCCATATTTAATCTTCGAGCTGCTCATTACGACCAGGCCCGCCCGGGGTATTTTCAGCACCGCACCGAGTCGTTCTAACCAGGCCAAGACCGGCCTATACACGACCGGAGGCGTGCCTGGCAGCCGCTTCCCCGGACCTCGCGGGCGGCCGGCTGGAGTGGAGCGGACGCGCGCGTCGCCGGGCCGCGAAGCAGGCCGCACCAGTCAGCCGGAATACCGCCGAACGCGCGCTCACGACCGCGAGCGGCCGCCGGGAAGAACGCGCCTTTCGCGCGAGGCTACCGAGGGGTTCGACGCCGCTGCGATGAACTGGAGGGGGAAGGGGGGACGTCTGCCGGCTGTCGTCAGATTCTGAGCAAACGGCAGGCAGACACGGCCTTTAGAGCGACGCGTCGCCCCAAAGGCCGCCTGTGCGGGCGGGTGACCGCAGGCACGCGCGCGGTGCGAAGGTGAGGTGCGAGACGCCGCCGAGAGGTAAACCGGACGGAATGTAGGTGACCCCTCCGCAGGAACGGGCGGGCAATCATACCACCCCTGGCTCGACACGGGGCACTACAGCGGTACCGGAAGTGACCCTGACCGCATTGGAGGCAGTGGAGCGGTTGATGCTTGACCCCGTTTGCGAAATGAAATTGCCGCTCGTTTTGCGGCAACGGGTTGGTGCTGCATCGTGAGGTGTAATGGCAGAGAAGGGCAGCGGCCTTGTGCTGACTCCGGCACGCGTCGATGTTTGCTCGTCTGCTTCATGGTGGAAGGCTTCAGGTAGCACTTTGCGTGCTCTGATATTTTAAAATCCCTGAAACCACTCAGGTCTTTGCTTAGCTTATGCTCCGCCTGGCTATTTCTTAAGGAAACGACCTAGCCAGGATTACGGATTAAGGGCAGGAATGAGACCAGATATTAGTACTACGGAGCACAATTGTTCGGACTATATTCCTCGCTTGGTCAGTATTTTGGAGTGTAGTGTGTAGTCCATCGATGCACATACTAACACACCGGGCGAGGACGATTTTCTGAAAAATATTCCAGCCGTGCTAGCTAAAATTGTTTATAAGATTGTTAGGTCCATTGAAGCCAAAGTGACAACGTTTTCTGTTCCGCCATAGCCAACGGGCCCGTAGGGGCTGGGCTGACAGTGTAGGCATAGTGGCTCAGTTGGTTGTGCTTATGAGAAACTGGCAAAAGCACAACAAACCATGCTTTCGCCTTCACTCAGCACCACTTCACATCAGCGGCGTTTGTTGAGGCGATGTTCTGGTGTTCTGCCCACGTGTTCTGGTACTGCGTTATTGGATACGCCCTGCATGGGGTGGGCTGCGGTAGCGCGCCTTCATCCACTCTCGGATGCACCTTCCTCCTTACTTTTTCCTCTTTTGATCGTGAAGCTGTGATTTGGTTCTCAAATGTCTGCGCGACGGAAATGTGCGAGCGAGGTGAACGAAGGTGCTTTACCGCGCTGTGGGATGCGTTTCTACGTCTGAATTTTGTGAGAAACTTCTGCTGTTTCGTGGATGTAAAGAGGCACGGCAGTTAAATGGAGAATGCAAGTCGTTTACGTTTCTGTCATTTCACTAGGTTATTTCATGATGAATTGCTGTTAAATGTCAAACATGAAATGCTCAAATGGTCGTCAAAGAGCCCCGCGTGACCATGCCATCTAGCGGTCAATTCACTGATATTCATGACGATGGCAACACTTTGATGTCGTGGATGCCATGCTGAGTTTAAAGCCCAGTTTTGGAAATTGCCAGAAGTACGCAATACAATTTTTCAAGTGTATTGATAACATGTTCATTCGTTCATTTCAAAAGTTCAAAACAGGATGATGTTACAGTCATGTCCCGTCATAGAAAACCTCTGATGAGCTCACTGTATCATTCGGAAGTAAACAGTGGCATGCCCTTTATCGGAACCAGTTTTGCGCCACGACCACAAAGAACATCCAAGCGACAAACGCTGCAGAGGACAAACGCCGCCGAATCCGTCAAAGCTGGCGTGGGCTGAGCGTTGCCTTGAAGCCCTCTCGATTAAATCCTCGGGAGGGAGTCATTACTGATACTCATCTCGGCCACATCGCTAAACGCCGACTATTGGCCGGTGATTTTTCAACAGCCGAGGCCAGAGCGCCTTGATCGGGCGTGGGCAGCCCATCTGCCGTCGGCTGCGACGGTACCCGAACCTGCCGCATCAGTCGGCCACAAATGTCATCTGGATGCGGTGTGACACTGCGAGTATCCACGCTCAAATAAACGGTCAAGGGAATTAAGGTCAGCTCCCGGATTAAAAGCCCGTGGTCCAGTCGGGTAGGTGATTGACACGACGCTACTGAGATAGGCACGATCGCAGCGCTTGGGAGTGAGCTACCTCATCCATTCAAAAAGCTTGGACTCATTCTTGAAAAGACATTACAAGAAAGCATGCTCGATGTTCCGTGCGCCTGTTCACACCAGGTAAGGACGCAAACAGCAAACAAAAACCAGTAGATCACGAAATATGGGGCAAAGCTAGCACTTTTCCCCGCCGTGTGAAGCGTGGAACAGCCCTCACACTCAGAAAACCTTGCGCACAGATTCCACCAAAGCCCACGGGTAGTGATTGCGCGCCACCAATTTATCTGGAAAAAGCTGAACTACTAAACGCGTCTTCCTGACAGCATCTGCTCATTCATCATAACTCTCTGCCAGGCTCCGCGTCATGGCGTCTCCCACTGACCCTGCCAAGGCATCTCATCTCATTCCACCCGAACTACGTCATGGCTCAGACCACTACACACCCACCGCCACGAAGGACACGCAGTGGCGGAAGAAGCTGATGGTGCCGATGGGGAGTCACCGGTACCGAAGGAGAGACACCGGTGCCGCTGGACAGCTACCGGCACCGACAAAGAGCTACCGGTGCCGATGGAGAGCCACCGGTGCTGATCGACAGCCAACGATACCGATGGAGTGCCACCGGCACCGATGGGGGACCGCCGGTGCCGGCAGACAGCAACCGGTACCGATGAAGAGCCACCGGTGCCAATAAAGAACCACCGGCACCGATGGAGACCCACCAGTACCGATGTGAGACCGCCAGTGCCGATGGAGAGCCACCGGTACCGATGTGAGACCGCCGGTGCCGATGGAGAACCACCGGTACCGATGGAGAGCCGCCGGCGCCGATGTGGGACCGCCGGTGCCTATGGAGAACCAGCGGCACCGATGGAGAGTCGCCGGGGCCGATGGGAGATCGCCGGTGCCGATGGAGAACGACCGGTACCGATGGGGAGTCGCCGGTGCCGATGGAGAACCACCAGTACCGATGGAGAGCCGCCGGTACCGATGGAGAGTCGCCGGTGTCGACAGGAAGCCGTCTGCTGCGGCAGCGGTGTTTATTTGTTTATGCTGGGCGGCTGGCGCCTTGGCCGTAGCCGTAGGAATGCCTGGCTGGTCCAGCCAATCGTGACCAGGGTCAGGTGGCACGCCTGGGGCAAAGGTCACGGGGCCACGGGCGCCGCCGAACCGCGCCGAACCGCGCCGCACCGGTGGGGGGGGGAGGGGGCGCAGATGTCGGAGTCGCAGATTGAAGGCTTTGGCGGCAGCTGACCTTGCTCGATGTCGGAGGTGGCGCGCTTGGCAGCCGTGCTGCGAGCTCCGAAGTGAGGCGCAGTGAGCTCCATTCGCGAGTGCCCCGCTTTTGGGAACGCAGCACGTGCGGTCGTGCCCCTGGTGGGAATCGATCCAGACGGAAGCAAACCCGACGCGTTGTAGATGACTCATGCCCGGCCACCCGCCGCGATGATTCACGATAATCCACAACGCGGAAAGAACGGAACCAACGCGCTTTGCGACGTCTCACCACGCGTAAAAAGCCCGCGTCGCTGCAAACTCAACTCACCGCGTCATCTGCGCACGAGCCTGTGCCGAGAATCGAACGTCCCGGCGCCGGACAGCAATTTCCGGCGACCCGTGACCGCTGGACGTCCCGCTCCGCAGTGCGGTGGCGCTCATTAACGTTAATTGGCGGGCCACAGCGCGCGCTGGTGATTCAGCGGGCGTGGAAGGCTGTGGAGACGCCACACACCCGGCTCAACAATACGCCATGCACAATGAGTCGGTGCAGCTGAAAGGGCTGGCAGGCTGGTGGGGTGTGAATAACACATGAGTGATACTGTCCAGCTCTCATTTTTCGCCCGCCCACAACGACGGTACTGACCCGCTCTACAAAATAGCCTAGTAAGTGCATGGGGCACAATCACATGTTAAAAGTTACCGCCGGGCGATTTGCTTTCATGTTGTTTTACAGCGTCGCAATCCTAAATTACCCCAGTCTTCTCAAAAGTTACTGAGGTCCGGAACCCAGCGCCCCGTGGTAATTCCACCAATGAGTGTGTGGTTTGGCACAGCAGGATTTGGCCCGCACCGCTCTCTCTGCCGCCACTGCCACTGACGCAAGAGGCGGCTGGTTGGGCATTGTGTCAACTCATGCTATCTCGGTCAGGGTATCCTTCCATTCACTTCACAGGAAGGCCTTTCTCACACCACAACGATGAAGGCGGCCAGCTTTCAGCTGTTTTAATCGTCTAAGTCTAAGAGCTGTCTTATAAGCACAGGGGGTGTGGTGTGGACTTCATGACTTGTATGTCCTGTGGTGTTTATGTTTTATGCCTGACATTCAATTACATTAATAGTTCAATTAAGGCCTCTCAGCACGCGGCTAATTTCATCGCCTAACGAGCCATTTTATATTAAATGTTTCTTGCCTATAGCGCGAATTCGTAATAGCCATGTCATGGAACGATTCGAAACGAAATACACACATTCACGATACATCCACGCCGCCGTAACGGAAGGACGTGACTCACGAGCAGAATCCGTCGTGACCGACACCCGTGACTCACGGACATAATCCGTCGTGACCGACGCCAGTGACTCACGACCATTATTGAGTGGACCGCTGCAGCTGGCGGCGGACACGCCCCCCCCCCCCCCCCCCCCCCGTCGGCGTCCGGCAACCCCTTCCCCAGTCCATGACACACAGCTAATCAATGAGGCCAACTCCGTTTCATGGGGGAGAACTGAAGCCTTAACTCTGGGCACCCAGACAGCACACATTTCGCTTTCTGTGTCTGACTATCGGAAGGAATCAACCGGATAACTCCAGTCGTTCCAACTCCAGAACCAAGCTCTACAAGCAGCATATAGCGGTGATATTTGAAGTGGGGCTAGGTCCGGAAAGCCACGGCAACGGACCAACCTGGCCTGGACAGCCCAGGCCAGTCCAGCCCAGCCCAGCCCAGCCCAGCCCAACCCAGCCACGTTCGGTCCAGTTCCGTCCAGCTCGGTCCAGCTCGGCCCACGAACAAAGGCACCCATTTAGGGCGCAGCTGCCAGTACCACCCATTACCTGGCCGACTTCAAAACGATTACGGCAATTCGGCCGACACTGTGATGGACGCATTGTGCGGTCGGGCCGGGACGGGCCGGTAATTGGTATGGCCGGAGCGTTGAGGTGTGGAGCGAGGCGCCTTGTGGTCCGACGGCGGCAGGGTACCCACTCCGGCCGCCGCCGAGACGCCGTCGATTCGGAGTGTCTGATGTCGGTCGGAGCAGCCATGTAATCGGTGCGGCTGGGCTGCGTGCTCTGAGCGTCTGGTGTCGGTCGGAGCAGCCATGTAATCAGCGCACCTGGGCTGCGTACTCTGAGCGTCTGGTGTCGGTCGGAGCAGCCACGTAATCAGTGCGACTGGGCTGCGTACTCTGAGCGTCTGGTGTCGGTCGGAGCAGCCATGTAATCGATGCGCCTGGGCTGCATGTTCTGAGCGTCTGGTGTCGGTCGGAGCAGCCATGTAATCAGTGCACCTGGGCTGCGTACTCTGAGCGTCTGGTGTCGGTCGGAGCAGCCATGTAATCAGTGCACCTGGGCTGCGTACTCTGAGCGTCTGGTGTCGGTCGGAGCAGCCATGTAATCAGTGCACCTGGGCTGCGTACTCTGAGCGTCTGGTGTCGGTCGGAGCAGTCATGTAATCGGTGCGGCTGGGATGCGTACTCTGAGCGTCTGGTGTCGGTCGGAGCAGCCATGTAATCGGTGCGGCTGGGCTGCGTACTCTGAGCGTCTGGTGTCGGTCGGAGCAGTCATGTAATCGGTGCGGCTGGGATGCGTACTCTGAGCGTCTGGTGTCGGTCGGAGCAGCCATGTAATCGGTGCGGCTGGGCTGCGTACTCTGAGCGTCTGGTGTCGGTCGGAGCAGCCATGTAATCGGTGCGGCTGGGATGCGTACTCTGAGCGTCTGGTGTCGGTCGGAGCAGCCCTGTAATCGATGCGCCTGGGCTGCATGTTCTGAGCGTCTGGTGTCGGTCGGAGCAGCCATGTAATCAGTGCACCTGGGCTGCATGTTCTGAGCGTCTGGTGTCGGTCGGAGCAGCCATGTAATCAGTGCACCTGGGCTGCGTACTCTGAGCGTCTGGTGTCGGTCGGAGCAGTCATGTAATCGGTGCGGCTGGGCTGCGTACTCTGAGCGTCTGGTGTCGGTCGGAGCAGCCATGTAATCAGTGCGACTGGGCTGCGTACTCTGAGCGTCTGGTGTCGGTCGGAGCAGCCATGTAATCAGTGCACCTGGGCTGCGTACTCTGAGCGTCTGGTGTCGGTCGGAGCAGTCATGTAATCGGTGCGGCTGGGCTGCGTACTCTGAGCGTCTGGTGTCGGTGGGAGCAGCCCTGTAATCGGTGCGCCTGGGCTGCATGTTCTGAGCGTCTGGTGTCGGTCGGAGCAGCCATGTAATTGGTGCGGCTGGGCTGCGTGTTCTGAGCCACCAGCTTGAGCGGGCTCACCCGAAGGGACCCCTGCATACAAGTTCAGTTTTTTTTTTTTTAGTGACATGGTTTACACCATTTGCGGGGCGGGTGTTGTTAGCTGGTCACGACGTTCAGCTGTTTTCCCGGATCGGTCGTGTCGTAGGCTCTCTATTTACGTCTTGACGGTGGTACAGAGACGAAATATTGCAGAGCTTTCGTCATCGTCATGGCATGGCATGTGTTGTAAACACATACCATGGTCGATTTTCGCTGGCGCGGTAAATCAATGTCTGCTCTGTCGGGAACTGCAGCGGTCGTTAGACCGCCCCTTCCACGTGTTGTCGGATTACAGCAGCTGTGATGTCATGACATGCCGGCCGCCTCATTTGGAGCAGCGAAACACATCTGTATGCAAATCGTGTTTGAGCTGAGTTTCAACACGTGCATATAGCGTAATACCAGCACCTGTGAAAACGTGACCAGCGGGGGATAATAAGACGCGCCACAGAGGTGTGCAGCGCAACTGGCGCCAGGGAAGCCAAAGGGGGAAAATTGACGTACGCCAAATGATAAAACAACAGCAAGCACATAGCATATACACACGTGCATAAATACACCTACATTTATATATATATATATATATATATATATATATATATATATATAAACGAGCGCACATACACACACACACACACACACAGCTTGTGTGTGTGTGTGTGTGCGTTATGTTGGGATATATGTTCCGTCATATTATCAGCCTATCTAGATCTACACAAAGATAGCATGTTGATGAAAGCTGCTGAGAACGGCCGGGTCGATACTATCCAGGTCAGTTGTTGCGGCCAGGTTGCTGAAGAAAACCACCCACTGCTTTTCTCATATCGAGTAGATAGCCAAAGTGGACCCACTCATCTCCTCAGTTGCAAAGATTATTTCCTTTATTACCGTCACACGGCGGGCGCACTTTCTGGTACCTGTTCGTCTGGTCCGCCTAGTCCACCCAACGCCGCAGCTACGGATAATCCGTGCTCCTATGGCGGTCCGGTCCGGTGGGGTCCAGTCCAGTCCGGTCCGGTGCGGCCTGTCCGGCGGCCCGCCCGTGGGGTATAGGTGGGTCAGACGGCACCGGGTCGGCGGGGTCGTCCAGCTCCACACGGCCAGCCCCGGGTCGGCGGCCGCTCCACGCAGACGGGCAGCAGCCAGAGCACGGCGGATGGCGGCATTGGAAGGGGTCCTGGACCATTTCCTTCGGGGCAGGGACACCGAAGCCCGGCGGGTGACCGAGGAGACCCGGAACACTCACTCCACGACAGGGACCCGTGCTCAATAGGAGAGCAATCAGAAAAGGTCCCCGACCACCGCCGGTCAGCTGGCGTCGTGGGTCGGCGGCGCAGCAGTGACGCCAGAGCCCGTCAGGGTTGTCCGGGTGCGGCCCGAGCAGCGCACTGAGACCCTGACAGTGGCCTCTGAGATGACGGCTTCCGAGTAGCCCCTGATGCGCTGTCGCGTATTCGGAGAGATGGAGACGCATTCTGACACTGTATAATTGCAGACACAGCACGAAGGAAGAGTGTCATCATAAGAAGCAATGACTTTAGCCGATGGCAGAGCTGTTGTAGAGGAGCCGTCTTGTAGCAAGCCGTCGCAGCGGGCCGTGTACGGAAGGGGACAAACACGGGAGAGACAGGGCTCAGTTCGGAACGTGCTGACGTTGGTTCTAGAATGACTCCGATCAGGTTTAAGACCCTTCAAAATGCTAACGGCAAATTCAAATTCGTGCCCTGATCTATACGGGGCGTGTATATTGTCAGGATCACAACTCTACACTCATAATGGGTTCCCATTGCTTTAATGGTTTAGCACACATCAACACACTATCTCATTGTGTATGGCAGCGACGTTTGGCAAGAGGCAGAACCGAACCGCCTGACACGTACCCCTCTCCCCTTCCCTGACACATAAACCTATCGGGCAGCCCGCTCGTCTACTCTCCAAATCACTGCCATGACAACGACACTGACCAGCGCCCATGTGCAACTGACGTGTCTCTCGGTGTTTCACGGAACATGCCACGCTTCTGACCGCAGAAGGGCGGATTGTTTACACCGCTGACCGCAGGAACCGCACGGCGTTGTATCGAGCGGGGCCGTGTGAGGTGTTACGACAGCGCACGCCCGACGTGGGAGGCCGTGCCGTGGGCCCGCTCGCAGCGCTCTCGCGCGCCACACCGTGGGAACGGCACGTGCTGCGGTAGAGAGCTGTGGTTGGCACCGTCAGGGAGGCACGGGTGGAGCCCGGGTGTGGGGAACAGCGGGCTGTGGTGGACACCGCGCGAGAGCTCTAGCTGAGGCCGTGTGTGGGGCCGGCCGGCGCCGCTCTCTGCGGGACCGTTCAACGCTGCCGCCGGCCTCCGATCGGCCCTAATGAGACGTCATTACGACACGGGCCGGGCATAGCTCGGAGCTGGGCCGGCCGGCCTGCGGCCGGTACGGCCCGCCCGACCTCAGGCCGGCGATCGGCCGGCGCCGGCTCAGGTCAGCTGCGGTACGTCAGGTGCGACCTCAGGTCAGTTGCAGTAGACTCGGGTGTAGCCCGAGGTCAGCTGCAGTGAACTCGGGTGTGACCTGAGGTCAGCTGCAGTGAACTCGAGTGTAACCTGAGGTTAGTTGCAATGGACTCGGGTGTGACTTGAAGTCAACTTCGGTGGAGTCAGGTGTAACCCGAGGTCATCCGCATTGTATTCTCGTGAGACCTTAGGTCATCCGCCGTGGACTTGGATGTGATCTTAAGTCAGCTGTAGTAGACTCGATTGCAGCCTGAGGTCATCTACAGTGTGCCTGACAGTGAACTGAGGTCAACTGCAGAAGCCTGGGCTGCGACCTGAGGTCATCACCGGTGCGCCCCAGTGAGACCTAAAGACAGGTGGAATGGTCTTGGTAAAGACCCGAGGCCAGCGCCTCAATGAGATCTCCTGAATACATCAGAGATTACCAGCTACGGCGACTGCTGGACATCCCCTGCACGCCATGACTGTTCTCACGTCTGGGAGGTGCTGTCTGCGCAGCTGCACGCCTGGCCGGGGCCGCCAGCGACGCCGATAAAAAGGCGGCTCCGGCCTCCCAGTGGCGACAGGTCGATCAGGCCGGCCGCCACACTCGCTGACTTTACACATACAGATCATGGACGCATGCAACGGACTGGCGTAGTTGCCCAGCGGTGACAGAGGCACTTATCAGATGTATGCGACAGGCGCAGGGGCAAAGAACAATAACACAATTCGACTTCAGCTACATGTCATAACAAGGTCGTTGGGTTGCGAATACTGGTGAAACCTTGAAATTCGACGGCACAGCCTTCGGATCGAAATTCGCTTGGGTTGAAAGGACGCGCGGATAAAAATTCCGGCCAATGTGATCAGACTGCACCGTACGCTTATTGCAACACACAACAGAGGATGCAAGCTGCTGTCTGTGGCAGTACCAAGAGATCGCAGAATGTTGTTAGCCGGAGCCCACAGGTCACGCAGGTACCTCCGGTGCGCTGTTGGTGTGATATGAGTCCAGGGGCAACGCGCACCCGGAAGCGAGGAATGCGGCCCGGCGACAACACCATCCCTTCCCATTCATCTCCGCTTGCCTCCGCCAACAGACTCCCCCCCCAGCCGGCCTGGCGGAGGTGTCTCGAGCGTCTCGATTCCCGTGCGCCCCTCTCCAGCCGAGCCGATTGTCCGGGAGAGGGGTGCGTCGCCCGTCAGGGCCCGGCGGCCGCTCCCACGGGCGCCGGGCCCACTCCGGCCCCGTCGACGGAGAGCGACGGATTCGGGTCAGCTGGCGGGCCAGGTGGCGCAGCCGGTGGCGGCGCGCTGAATGGCGACGGGAATCGGGCGTCACTCGGGGCGCACGCGCAGGGCACAGCACCGGGGCCGTGGCCGATGGCAGCCGGGGGGAAGGGCGGGCAGTGGGGGGGGGGGGGGGGGGACCGGTGGCCATGACGACACAGTGACGTCATCCTTGGTGGAATATCGCCGACGACGGGACTGCCCATGGAATTAAATTTATGACACCATCTGGTAAACACAAAGGCAAAACAGCGTCTTGAAACGGCTTAATTGTACATTCACAGCCGGTAGTTAAGTTTCACGCTTAACAATCCAACAACAAACAACTGTTACAAACGGCATTCCATGGGTTGCCTCATCGTGGAGGATTATTCAAGGTTAAAAGCCACAGCACGCCGCAAAACCGTCACAGTTCTAATTGGAAAGAACTCGTGAAATCATCACCTCAAAATTGTGGTCGCTGACTAGTAAAGCGCCAATCAATCTTCGCCATCACTGATGATTACCAATCAGTCAGCGAACGGAGCGCCGAGCCTGAGGCTCAAGCGTCGGTCAGGAGAGTGCGTCCATCAAGCACTATGTCTGTTATGAAATGCCACTTTAGGTAGAGTCTCCAAACGAATGCAGCCCCTGCTTTCACAGCGCATCTAGAAAGCGCGCTCAGTGACAAATGCCACCGTGGTTTAGGGGAAAATATAGCAAACAAAACTACCAAAAGACACAACACAACAAGCCCAAATACATACATTCATCACCGAGATGGGTCCAATAAAGCATAACAAGAGATGAAGCGTCGCCAGCGTTGTCATGAGAGCATTGGATGCCTGTCAGCTGACGTTTGTGCTGGCGTTACACTGAGCAGACTGGCAGCGGACATCAGGTCGAAGTTGTTTTTATTCTGTGACGTGTTCTAATGCTTGTATGCATGGCTGTATGTCGCGTAGAGCTGATCTCATGCTACTGCTGTGATGCTTTCCATCCTACAGCTCTGCGTATTTATTAATGCTCCTTGACAAGCCAGCGGCGGCTATCAGACAAACAGGGATGTGGATTGGAAGGCTTCGAACTATTGAGGGCAGCACAATGTTTTCAAAGACGGGTAAATCTGTGTATAAACAGCGTACGTTTTATCTACCAGCAAGACTGAAAACGATCACTCAACTCCTCCACTCTTTTTGCGTCTTCATGGAATCTCACCAACCACCAGTCAGCCAAACAGACTGTCTATGGTAGGTCGCGACAGCGGACATGTGCCTTATGATAGTTGATGCTAGTGGCCAAGCTTGGCCGGAATACGGCTGGAAATATCGGAGCCGTAGCGCGCGTCCCGAACTTGACGATCCCCACCAGCAGCAACACCGTCATCACGCAAGACAGCCAGAGAGTTCATAGATCGCTGACTGATCAGTCAGGATGGTACGGTCATTGATCAAAGCCACGCGCAGCTCCCCTGGGGATCATGTCTGTCTGTAGCTCCATCCCCCGTCCTTTCATTTTCTCTTATCAGTCTTTTGCAAATCACGGGGCCTTGACAAGCCCTTTCCCTGATCCGTCTCTCCATCGCGGTGAGCTGTCTGACCTTGGGTGTATTGGTGTACACACAGGCGGCGGAGGGGCGGGGGGGGGGGGGCGCGGGTGTCCACGACCCAGCCGCACCTCTGACGGCGCGCGTGCCGCTGATGGATGACGCGCCGCGTTTGACGCCAAACGGAACGGGAGAAAGGCGCGAACGGCGGATGTTCCGAATGAGCCGCGTTATTGGCAATTATCGGGCGTCGAAACAGCGCCAGTGGCTTGAGACGAGCGTCACCAGCCGCCAATATTTATAGAGTTCACTTTGTGAAGAAAAATAGGCTCTGTGAGGTGAAGAGGACGTCCTGCAGCCGCTTTGAAGCCGTCGTGCGGACGGATACACAGGGCAATTTGTAGCGCGTGACAGGACGCCACGTGCCGTGCCCGGCTCGCCGTCGCACCCTAGAATAGCTGGCGACGATTAGTCATCTTTACGGGGATGGGAAGCACGTGCCACCTCCTTCCGGCGGCTGTGAGTCTGTCGCGAGCACGCAGCTGAAGTCTGGCGTCACGGATTTAGTCCCAGTCCGGCACAGATCCATATGTACCCACGCAGGATAGGCACCCGCCGAGGTTAGCTGAACTAAGATTATCAGTCGATGTTGTCAATCATTTGCGCCAGTTTGTTTCGATGTTAATTCTTACTCGAAGTTAGCTTCGAAACTCGGTGTACGCGTGCGAAAAGTGGGCCTTTGAAACGATGTCGCTCCTTGATGACCTTGCCATAGCTAGAGCTGGTGATTATAGCCTGCTAGACCTGCGGAGGCATTCCAGTCTCGTTTGACTGATGGCCTGAGGACGGCAACTGTCGTCGATGGAGGGCATGGGTCGCCTTTTTTGCCCGGCGTCGGGCGACGCTGAGTGATTTAGTGGGGCAGGGAACCAACGGGAGGGGCACGGAATACCGACTGGCGCCAGGGGACGTCCCGGGACGCGGCGCCGGCGCGGCGCCAGCCCCGCGTCGCTCCCGCACCGCCCTCGGACGCCACCAGGGCAAGCGGGCGGCGAAGGGGACAGCTGGCTGCCCAGCTGCGCCCTCCTGATCAGTTCCCGCGCCACATTCACTGCCACCTGGGCTGGGTCATCGGCACCAGCATCGTCCGCGGACGATGGTGCGGGGGAGGGAGCCGTACGGCCAGGTGTGGCTGCTCCGTTGCCAGGAGGGCCGAGCTCTGGACTCGGAGCCGGGCGACGTGACCGGCCCGGTAATGGTGGCCTCACGGCTGAACGATTCGCTCAGATAGCGGCCGACATGAACAATACTCGTAACAGGTGAGCGCTATTGCTGCCACAAATGTTACTGCCCACATGCATGTTTAAAGTGCTAGGGTTTTCCCAAATAAGGGGCAATTGCTTCGGCCGTTGTATCGAAAGCCAAACAGCAATTAAAGGCGAATAGGTCCTTAAAACGCCCCATATGGAGAAGGCCACGGGCCACAATTCGGTTCCACCTGAGTTCGCATCGACCAGGTCCAAATACGGTACCGGCTTCCTCCAATGAGACAAAAAGAGCCACACAAAAAACCATGGTCGAACTGCGTCCATTACTGGTCCATTTCTTAGCGCCCGACCCACGGCCGGGAGAGGTCTGCCGGTCTGACCAGGAAATGGCCCTGTGCGCCGGTGCGGTCCGAGAGCGCAGACATCCCCGATCACGTGCGGAGCGGCACCAGAAGAGCTCTGCCGAGCTTGGAAACTGCTGCCAGCGCAGAGAAACGGACGGCGGGAGTCGCATTGGCGGGGCAGACGAGCCTTCCGCATGGTCATCCATCGGAATTACGGGCTAAACGGCATTTGCCCCCGGGCTGGTGACACTGAGCAAAGCTTACCGTACTGATCTCGGCATCGAACCTGTGGCCAAAGTTGGACAAATCCGGGGGAATGGATCTTCTTCGGGCATGGTTTCCTAGCTTACCATATCTGAAAAGAAACCAGATTTCTTCCTGTGCAGTGCGGGACTGCCACGTACCAAGCTGGCAACGCCAGCTGGCTGTGTGGTTCTTCGAGTTTATGCCTTCGGGCAAAACGATGTGCCCGTTTTGCACGCACGCCCGTTGTCGTGAAAGGACGGGGCCAGGCACTCACCCTGCAGGTCAAAGCCAGCACCTAGACGGCATCGTGCAGTAAACCAGCCCAAAACACCGTGAACACCCGAATATCTGCACGGCGCCACACGTATCACAGAAGTTAACATCAACATAAACATAGATAGCACAGTTAACACATAACAGACTCCCCATTGTGAACCTGGGCCCAATTCAGCTGCCGCTGCAGGTGGGCGTCAGCAATCGATACTGGACCGCACACCGAGCAGAAGCAATAGAGACCTGCATGCAAATCCTCCCGTGCATACAATTACTTCCATACGTCATCAGCGGGTGCATGGGAAGCATAATTCCGCCATTATTCGCGCGGCGCACGAGGCCTGCCAGGCACGACACAAGCTTTGTTGAGCAAGTCTCCTCGCCCGTTATTCCTGGCTGTCGCAAAAACCGCTGCCGCCGACATCAATACCACGCGCCACGGCCCACGCGGGCGGCGCGACAAGCTCTGGGACGGAGCGGGCCCAGCGGCGGACACAGGCACGGAGGACAGGCAAAGCGAGGTCGAGGGCGACAGCGACTGGACAGGAGCGCCATGCTTGTTGCGCCTTGTGTTCTTCTAGGGCTCAGCCAAGCAGTTCGTACACGCTTAATGCTTATTAATGAAATAAACGTACGAATAGTACGCAAGATGTAGTAGCATGTTATCAGCGTAAAACCGTGCTATAAAAACTCAAATTGGGTTACCATCCGTTTGTTTCGTATTTGCAGGCTGTAACCACGCCTCACTCTGCGTTTTCCCCCATGTGTCACACAGTTCATTGAACCTTCGGAACACGTTCGGAATAAACACGGCATTGCTGAGGTCAACCTCATACGTCACGCGGCCCAACAGGAAGACAGCGCCAGCGTGGTGAGCGTACCGGTTTGTTGCCACTCGAAAGGCTGCGACGAAGCGGTATCGCGGCGTAAACCAACGCATGCAACAACGCAACAATTGACGGTACCGTCACCTCTGTACTCCGCGAACAGAGTCCTCCATTGCAGGGAGTTAGTAGCGTAAGTCACCACGAGCTCTGCTATCACCGCGTAAACACGAGAAGTGTGCACTGGACTCAGTGGTGCGAACAAAGCCGTGCACGCCGCTGACGGCTATGCGCATGCGCGAGACACCGAGGAGACGCTGACGCACGTCTCCTTGGTCTCACGTCACCTATGAATGTGAGGTGCATGGTTCTCAGTCTCCCGGGCGTGGAGTGGGTGGTCCTCAGCCTACTGGGTGTGGCGTGAATGATTCTCAGTCCGCTGAGTGTGGAGTGAATGATTCTTAGTCCGCTGAGCGTAGAGTGGGTGGTTTTCAGTCTGCTGGCAATGAAGTGGATGGTTCTCAGTCCACTGCATGTGGAGTGGCTCACTGAGCATCTCGGCCGGCCTGCGCCACCTGCAGCGGCAGCCCGCCGGCCAGACGGCAGAGACCACCTGGCGCTGATGGCGGACCGCTGCCCCTGCATCAGCACACGTGATGAGCGGCGCCGGCGGGGGTCTGCACGGACGGAGCTGCGGCCGGCCGTTCACCCGGGCCCGGGGTGGCTCGGTGGCGCCGGGAGGGCCGGACGTCCCGACAGCTGACACGGACGTCTGGCGCCTGGCGCCTTACGCTGACCGCTGCAGGTCAAGGAACGGGTGCGTCATCGCTCCGCGGTGCTGATACGAATAGGACTTCATGTTTTCTCTCTTTCGTCTCTGATTACCTGGTTTTACGAAAACTTCGTCTGACGGAGAGACCCCACAAAACGCCTCTGTTTCGCAGCGCGCCGTCTCCAGGTCTTCCGCCTCTCCGGTCAGCACCGCGCGACCCCATCTGCCGGTTCTCCGGTCACGAGCCCGCGCCAGCCCCGACCGGTGCGACGGCCGAGCCACGGCGCTGGAGCGCCGCGCAACTGCCGCGGCAAGCGGCGGCTCGACTTCCGGGCGGCGATGCCATCTGCAGGCGGCAGCAGCCGGCGCGGAGGGACCTGTCGCCGGCGATAACGCGGCCGGTCGTCGCGCGGCGCGCCTGCAGGTGCGGGGTTCTGAGGCGCCGGCGGTCCGCACCGGTTCGCCTCCCGCTGCCGCCCGACGTCACAATCAGCGATTGAATGTGTATTGAGGCTCGCGCAAAAACTGGCCGGCGTTGCCGCAATCTGTACGGTGTCTGCCGTGTGCGGCTCTGTGTTTGCCCGCGGGAAGCGTGGAAGCGTGTCCCGTCGGCCTGCTGACTGCGGAGTGTTTACGCCTCGTGTGGGCTCGTGCACGTGCGTCGTGTGCGAGAAGTGCAAAGTGCGTGAGGTCAAATCCGCTTCGCTTCACTCCTGCTGCATGCATAAAAAAGCCGCAAGCCTCGTCGTATCAGTTTCTCCAAAAGTCGGATTTAATTCAGCTGCAATTTCCCACTGACCACCCCATTCCCCGTGGAAGTCTGGTCACGCTTCGTAAGCTCCGGCGTCAATGATCCAATCAGTCCTCACCCGTTGGAACGGCCTCGGTGCCAGAGGGACCACATCTCCCTTCACTCCTCCAATCCGCAGACTTGTTCCGCCACTCACGATGGCGGCTGGCCTGCAGCGGCGAGGCACCTGCTCGCTCCGGCGCCTACGGCCGGCCCGCCCGCACCCGGGACCGGCCCGTGCAGCCGCCGGCCGCTGCCCGCTCTCCAGCCGGGCGGACGGACAGCGCGCCTCTCACGTGACGTGCGCCGATCGGCAGCCTCTCAGCGCCTCTCGCAATCTGATGACGCGGAGGCCAATCTCGCAGGGGGGGGGGGGGGGCTGCGGATTCCGAAGGGTGCGAAGTGCGCACTGCGATCTGCGTGGTGGTGAAAACGTCTTGGCTCGCGCCCAGAGAGTTCGTGCGATGGACTGACTGGAGGCACCCTCGGGGCGCTGCGCGAACAATGCAATGTATTGCAGGGCGCCGATCAGAAGTCAATTAAGTCCGGCACCGCGATTTTGATCGTGTTTTAGCCGCACTTTAGGCGCTACCGCTCTAAGATCATTGCGTCAGGGAGAATGTACCGAACAGTGGTAACACTAGAAGATATTGCGTGATTGGATGCGCTGATGCATTCCGTGAAGCTGATGTTGCATCACCCTGGACCTGATGTAATCAAGAAAGAAAGCAGGAAGCTTCTGTAATTCGGCATCAAAAGTACGTAGTCAAGGGGTCGTGCGTCAAAGAGGCTGGGTTCCCGCCCCCACTGAGCCAAAAGATTTGCAGTAGATACTTGGCGATTTTGCAGAAACTCAGTTCAAATTGTCAGGAATTCGGGAAGCGTTTAACATTTACCACCCACAGATACAGCTTTTGGCAACATGCCCGTGGTATTATGAGTTCTTATGCTGAAAATAATCGACATTCACTGCATCATGAGGTATCAAGTAATATTTTGATATTTGGATTGAGTGCATGGTGAAAATATCCGATGTTTTCAGCAGTATTGATGGCCACGAGTGAGTGAAAACATTAGCGTCCCTACAGACACCGAATAATTGCCACACGTTTTTGTTTACTGGCACCTCCCGGTATCTTGCCGGTCGCTTATCTTCTGCAGAACAACTCATGATACGGGAGACCCACCTAGCATCGCAGAAGAACACCGGAAAACAAAATTTGTTAGATAAGGAAATTCACGTCACTTGATCCACAACTAAAAATTTTAGCACAGCTTCTATATCTTGTAGGCCCGTCAAGTGGGATACAATATCATAACGGCCAATCTTGCATCAGTTAACGTCATATGACTAGTACCTTCTGGTATACTGGAGGTCAGTTATGTTCAGCACAGGAACTCTCAACTCATCATAAAACCGAAAAACCAGCCGAGAGCCACGATCCTCGCTCCGACAACACCCGAGCTGTTCCCGGTGATTCAGCTGTTTGCCGGCCTCCGTGTCACGCCAGGGTAACCTCTGACCTGGCCCCAGCGCATGCGAACGGCAGCTTCGTACCGTACCACGCGTCAGTCCGGCGCCATGGCATGTGGTTCCCCATGTCGTGGGATGTGGCGGCTTGACCGCTGCCACCAAATAATTGCAGTCACTTAATGTTTGGTCACGAACGTTTTGAGCCATGAAGGAGCTCAAAGGCTGAATTGGGGACGCTGGATACTAAATAAAATATAAAATATAAAGGCCAGTGTGAGACTGCTTGCAATTAAGCCGTCGTCTGCTGACAGCTGATTCACTAATGAGTTATCCTCTGGTCCACAGAGAGCACGCCAGAGTCCCAGATGGTTTCTGTCAGTCACGGCACTGAGTCGACGTGACCCCCCCCCCCCCCCCCCAAGAAAAAGACCGGAGTAACTGGCACACCATAGCAAATACATCGTTGCTTCACCATGGTACCAGCAAAAAGCTGACTGCACTAGCCACACTGTTAAACTCTTTCGGTAACAAAAAACACAAAGTGACTAGACCCACTTTAAGTGCTCTAGCTTACCCGGGCAATCGGGAATGATGAGATCTTAACAGATTCGGGTGTTCCTGTTTCTTTTGTGGCTGCATTACAGCACTTACCGCGTTTTTTGAAACGGGTAGCGTGGGAGATATAGCCCGTTAGACCATTCAAAAAAACTCAAGCCTGTCCTGGGGGACGCTTTACTGGCATTGACAAGTTCATAACAGGAGCCCCCAAACATGCGCACCTTTTCATCCTAAGCACCACGAGGACCGGTGCGGGTTGGGGCCCACCGCCACCTGCGCACAGCGCTGTGCACCCTTGCCCCGAGCCGGCTTCCCTCCCCACGAGATCTAGGACAGCTCTAAGCCCGACCCTCCCGGGTGGGACCAGGCCGCCGGACCAGGGACTCGCAGACCGGCGGACTCAAAAGGCATGAGACCACCGGGGCCAGCAGAGGACTAGTCTGTGACGTCCCGACCGACCGGGCAGGCCGTCCACCGCTCCCAACTCGACATCGCCAGCAAAAACTGGCCACAGCCGCGGGCCCGTGGTTTGTGGACACAATGCAGGGAGAAAAACAGCGCGGCACGGTCTGCCTGGTGACCTCGGTGGATTCACGACCCAGACAGTGGCGTCGCACCCGACTTTGTGTCAACAAATGAGCTGTGTTGTCAACAGCAGCTGGGTATACATGGGGCGACTTTACTCTTCTCATCCCGGGGACTTACAACCATCTGAGGTCAAGGCCAAACAGGC
The DNA here is from genome assembly GCF_011947565.3 of Pollicipes pollicipes. Lineage (NCBI taxonomy): Eukaryota > Metazoa > Arthropoda > Thecostraca > Pollicipedomorpha > Pollicipedidae > Pollicipes > Pollicipes pollicipes. Next base: position 29,565,064 of record NW_023596746.1, on the reverse strand, counting down.
ATGACTCAGGCTCAGGCGCAAGTCAGGTTTTAGGTGGTCCCGGTGGGTCCTTCATGATGCCAGGGGATCTGTGGGCACTCGGCTATTATAGTTAGAGGCCCTTATGGGCCACTGTGGCCTCAATATGCGCCGCTGAGAACGACCACCGGACGGCTATCTGCTGGGATCACGCGGCACCGGGGGCAACGTGTGGCTGGCCGAGGACAGCCCGACCCTGCTGGCGCCACTCACGCCAAATTTAGCGCGCCAATCACCTGCAGGCTTCCGCCGCTGCATGTTGAGGAGCTCCAGAGAGAGAGAGGGGCGCAGGGAGAGAGAAAGAGAGCGTGTGAGCGAAACGGAGAGGAAGAGAGAGGGGAGGGCATAAAAAGGAGGAGAGGGATAGGGAGAGAGAGAGAGAGGGGGGAAGAGAGAGAAAGGGAGAGAGAGAGAGAGAGAGAGAGAGAGAGAGAGAGAGAGAGAGAGAGAGAGAGAGAGAGAGAGAGAGAGAGAGAGAGAGAGATAGAGAGAGAGAGAGAGAGAGAGAGAGAGAGAGAGAGAGAGAGAGAGAGAGAGAGAGAGAGAGAAAGAAAGAAAGAGGAAGAGAAAGAAGGAGAGAAAGGGAGAGAGAAACTCGTCGCCCATCTGTCTGCCCACTCCTTAGATACTGCTAGTACCCCTGCCCTTTTGCGCCTGACCCTGAATGACGCTAGCTGCTCTGCCGTTCCCTGCACTCCGGATGAACCCAATGTTAAGCTCTCCGAAGCGGACATGCCAGCACCTGCATGACCACCAGAGGCAGATGCGTCTGGTCATTTGGTGATCTCATAGACCAACGACGATTGGTATTTCATACGCATGGTTGTAGTAATGTTGTAGTCAGATGTTTCTTTTTCAGATTCAGCTCTTTTAGTGGCGTGGTTTTATTTCACGTCTCTTTTCATATCCACATTTTATGCGTTGTCTCGCATATCTGCAAGGTCTTCAAGGACGGTGGCCACCAAGTTGTTAATGTCATGCATCAGCTGACGTCACCTCAAAAACCTAAAGTCCACTGTTTCACGCCCGCTAATTGGTACCGAGAGAAAGGCGTCTAAAAATCAGATCGCTGGACGGCGACCTCTGCCCGTGCACAAGACTGGGGTGGGCCCATGTCCGGGCCATCTCGCTGGTTCTGCGAGCTTTTACGTGCCTACACAGTCGGCGGCCTGAGTTGCCTGTGGACGATTTTACAGCAGTGAGGAGAGAGGTGAGAGAACTATCCACCTCGCGAGTCGCGGCTATGCAGGGTACGTCAGAGAGAGGTGGGAGAATTATCCGCCTCGCGAGCCGCGGCTACGCGGGGCACGTCGAGAGAGAGGTGAGAACTATCCACCTCGCGAGCCGCGGGCTACGCGGGGCACGTCGAGAGAGAGGTGAGAACTATCCACCTCGCGAGCCGCGGCTACGCGGGGCACGTCGAGAGAGAGGTGAGAACTATCCACCTCGGGAGCCGCGGCTACGCGGGGCACGTCGAGAGAGAGGTGAGAACTATCCACCTCGGGAGCCGCGGCCAATCTCATCCGAACTCCGTAAGGTAAAAAGAAATCCTCCCTAATTACTACTGCCGCTCGCTTTCATGGCACAAGCGGTCGAAGGACTGTTTCGATCACGTCACACTTTCGCTGTCTCTCTGGAATCTCTCCTCACATCGGAGGGGGGAGGGGGTACTGATCTGCTAGACGATATTCATAATGTGAGAAAAAACGTCCGGAAAGTCTTCAGACAACACCCGACTCCAAGCAGGGCTGAAGAAAGTACGGGAGTAAAAGGGTGCGCAATGCCATAAAAAGTCCATAGTTTTGCTCCCCAGCTGAGTAACGTAGCCGTCAGTGTTACTAAGGCCAACAACCTTAAGGCCCGAGGGCATCCTGTAACAGACAGAGACTATGAGATATGTGGAGAAATTTAGATAAAGAGTTTGGCGGCCTATAGACACATATTTGTAGGTCTCAGCCATGTTTAAAGAGGCTGTTCGGGATCTCTATCCGAAAGGAAATGCAGTATTACGCATTCGCTTCAGTTGCAATTAAGTCAGAACACTAAAGGGCCACGTAACTGCTTACGCAATCCGCTATCTCGACTAGTATAAGCGTCGGAACGAAGGCCGTTTTCAATACCGTCGAAGAAAATGAGTGCTCAGTCCAGGTTGTTGTCCAGTACAATAGTGCAAATCACCTGACTTCATCGAGTTAAGAGCAAATGACGCATTATATGTATCCAATGGCGTAATGATGTAATAGGATATCTGTGTGATGCAATGACGAGAAACTTTTTGTTTGTGCACATTGCGCTAAAGGCGAGCTATTAGTGCTGGCATACAGCACAGCGGCAGCTGATTCTGAACAAAGCACGTGGTGGCAACATGGCGCATTTGGGAACGCCGTTTCTTGCCGGTGAAGTCATTCCAAAAACCACCACTACCACCACTGAAAGTCTACCACCTTGGTCTTTCTGTTCCTTGAACTCACTCAGTTTCTATGAACAAGTATAATCACTTTATAATAACGAGCAGAAAACGGCGGTGATGTGGACCCACACGGGACCAATACAAAAAGAGCGAGACCGTTACTTACCGAGAAACCGAAAATTCACCGAAAAGTTCGGTGACGCACTGTATATATGGTATTACGGATGCCAACAAAATTTGTATTCTGCTTATAGCCAGCCAAATGAAATTTCATCGAAATATGCGCTTTTTATCATTATATGCGCTCTTCTAACAGAATACATCTCTGTAAAACAATTCTATCCAAAAATCACAGATAGTGGTTGCGTACGGGGCTGTCCGGTGACAAGGGCGCTTACTCACCGAGAGGGAAGGAAGAGCGGGGTGTCAGGTCGTCCTGCCAGAAGGCCCCCGCCACGGACAGACAGGGCCAGCACGAGGACGGCGGTCAGCGCCGTCAGCGACACAGCCATGGTGAGAGGTCACTCGTGACGTCACGCGGCTACCAAGACATGCCCTGGAAACACAGAGCAGGCTGGTAACACGGGACCTGCTGTGGAAACGAAGCAAGTACCCGTTGCAACACGCCTTCGTTGGGCGCCGACAGTCAAAGGCAATGGTGACGGCTCGATGTTGGCCGGTACCAAGTACCCGTCGCAACACGCCTTCGTTGGACGACGACAGTCAAGGGCAATGGCGACGGCTCGACGTTGTCCGGTAACAATTGTAAGGGCTTTCTAAAGGCATAATAACTTACGGTGCTGAGCCCTGAATCCTTTTGGGAGGATGTGGCTTCAGCTTATGGCACACGGAACGTGTTTCTTTTACTATCAAACATTTTACAAGCGTTTGATGCTGTCACTGGAAGAGGTAGGAGCACAATGGGGCTCAGTCAGATGGCAAACAGTGCGTTTTGACAGTTAAGAAGCCCGTTAGGATGACGTCTATCGGCATGCAATGCGAGACATTGTTCAACAATCTAATAAGATCAGCCGACAGCGAGTTCATTGTCGTATCAGACCTTCAAATCAGATGGCATACTGCTGCATCAAAGAACACATCGACTTCCACCCCGTCACAGTCAAGATTTATCAGCGGCGCGAACAGAGAGGGAGGGCTGTAATGCCGAAGGTCACGCACCCTCCGACCGGTCACTTGACTGGACCTGCAAGTGTACGCGGTACAAACCAGACAAGCAAGTCCCGATAGTGTGAATCAAACCTGCAGAATTTAATTTTTAATTGGACGTGCACAGTGCACAGCTCAGTAGTCGGGTTTGGAGGCGTGGCATGGCCCATCGCAGCGCCATCTTTCCCAGCTTCCATGTGAGTCAGAGCTCCCGCCGCCTCGAACAGCCGTGGTCACCGAGGGGAGGGGGCTCACTGTCTTCGGGGACTGCTCGACCGGTCACCGTCACGGGCGGGCCCGACCACGGACCACTGGCCACTGGACCTGACCACTGGACCTGACCACTGGACCTGACCACTGACCGCTCGTCCCTGCCAGCACGCTCGTCACGACCACAGAGAGAAGATCCACTCGAAGGTCTCCTCCGCCAGCAGAAGCTCCGGGAAAGGGAGAGACAAGCCTGGGGAAGGACAGGGGTGGTCGATCGCTGGTACGTGGGACGGCTGTCGTGTCTGTGGCCGCTGAAGAGTCCGTTCGGCACAACGGCGGCTGGATACCTGACTCCACCAAGTCAGAGCAAGGCGGCTGGCCGGCGAACACGACGTACCACACAGAACACAGCCAGCCGCATTCAGCGCATACGCAGCAGTCGGCCGCGTGCCTGCAGCGTCTAAACAGGAAAGCTAACAGAACGCTTCACACACAAAGAGTTCTGCTGACTCCTGTCATGGTATGAGTCCAGGTGCCAATTTTCGGCGCGAGTCCGCATCCAGCGGCTTCCGTCTCGAGAGCTGCAGGGAATGCACGTCAAAAACAGAGCCGGCCAACCGCCGCCTGGCAACAATAGCGTCCGCGCCGATCAATTGATGACGTCAGACCGGCGAACGGTCGCTCATTATGCGGCCGGCTGATAAAGGCTTGCCAGCCGGCCCATGCGGTCAACGCGGGGGCCCATTGCAGCCGAGGTTGCTGGTGAAAGTGCCCCGCTGCGGAGGGCGCTGGCGCAGGCCGGCCTCGCGCCCACAATTCGACCCTCTAACGGACCCCAACGAACGAGCAGACGGGTCTGGCTCCCTGGCACAGAAACAGCAGGGGTGTGCATCCCGGCGCCGAGAGAAAAGTGCTCCTCACAGGCGGCCTGTGGAGCTGTAAGGTGTGGGTGGTGGTCAGTCAGGATGCCGGATTATCCGTGCTCAGGAGAGAAACTAAAATGGTGTTTTATCTGACGACCTGATTCTGCAGAGCAGGGACGTCCTCCCTACGCCTGCCACCAGGTGACGAAGCGAACACAGCTTAGTGTAAGCCGGCCTTCGTCAGTACACGGCTGATAGGCACGGCTACACTGTTGATAAGCGTGGCTTCACTGCTGATAAGCACGGCTACAACCACACCATCCGCGCTGTCCCGCAGGCCATTCAACGCCTATCGATCGGCAAAAAAGTGACGTTCCTCTTTAGTCACAAAGGCTTACAATCCAGAAATAATAGATGAGATACAAAGATACGCTGGCGCGATCCCAACCGGACGATGCTGACCTATAGAAGCCGTGGTGTTCCTTTGTTGTTTGGTGTTTGTTACGGGGGAGGGCATCAGCCAAAGAAGATATGATTCTGGATGGGTGTGAAGGATCTTCGGACTTAAAGGCGGGAGAGCTCGTGAGAGTTTCCACGGGGCAGGGCCACCTGAGTGCTTCACTGAGTGCGTCGTTCTGTTTCGCCTCACACCGCTCAATGAGAGCAGAACTAAGGTGCTGCTCGTCGCGCTTTGGTGCTGCTGAACAATTCCCAAGTCTAGCCTCAAAGGGCGACAATTCTCAGTGACAGCCTTTAAAGAACCGGCAAACTGCACGCTTATTACTGCCCGTGGTTTGGTGTCCGCCTTGGACCCCGTCTCGGAGCCTAATTTTGTGACGACAGTGGAAAATCTAAGTATGACTGAGTCGTTGCCAGAGGAATCTGACTGCTTAGACTGGCAATCGCTTGTGTATTCACGAATCGGTGCCGCCCTGCTGCACGCACGTACGTCATCCATAGTGACCAGACTTGTATCCCGTGGGTTCCGTCAACATATCTACGTTGCTTCTCTGGCGCTCCTCAGCAAACAGACACCTGCCATCCCAAGGGCGAAACTGAACATCGCAGCTCCTATTTATGAGGCAGTAAAACATGGCCATCAAGCCGCCAAGGATTACTATAATTTTTGCAAAATGTAACGAAAAAGAGGAAACCGGCTTTCCGTTTACGTAATCATCAGATTCTAATGCTGGGACAAAAAAACTTGATTCCGTAGCAACAAAAAGAACACTGCACCCGCATCACCGTGCCTCCGGATGAAAGAGAAGCCCATGGCAAACATTCGGAAAAAATTGTGCTTTCACACATCCGATCAACGTCAAAAATACCACAGCTAATAGCACGCCTTCATGGCAAATGCAGAATTTAAGTCATTCCTCTCTCCTCCCCTACAGCCACCAATGATGCCCCGGACTGGACGGATGACCAAGCGACAACGTGTTTTCTCAGCCGTGTACTTAACTCAGTGCAGCTCCCTAGACCAGGTTGCATCGCCAATGAACGCTCGCGGGTGTTCGGCACTTACCTGACCGATTTGTTTTTTTAACGTTCTCCCTTTTCTGAAAATTTTGCTTGGACGTAGTCAACTTTGTTAGGTGAAGGATCAAATTTTACTGCATCGCAACCGTTCTGCCGACCATCGTCGAACATTGAAGTAACTTCTGTTCACCAGCACCGCCCAGCAAATACCGCCCCAGGATTACAGCTAGCCAAGGCAGCCACCTCGACGTATGTGCTCCTGGGGCGTGCTCCCAGGGCGTGCTCCTAGGGCGTGCTCTTGTGCAGCTCTCAGCCGAGGCGCCGGTGTCGGTGATCTGTTCCCGCTACCCGTCACCGTCGCCTGTCTCGGTCACCCGTCACCCATCATCGTCACCAGCCACACTGACCTGTCGTCATCATCTGTCGCCTGTCAACGTCGCCGGCCGTCGCGGGTCACCAACACATGTCGCCGCCTGACTCTCCGGTGCCCCGGAGCCTCTCCGCGTGCTGGACGGACTTCAAAGGGGCCGCCGAGGCCATTAATCGGCTCGCGGTCTCCGGGGTAACGGTTCAGCTCTGGACGGTGGCCATGTATGGCTCGCCGCGTCGCGTAGGCGTGGGCCGGTTCTCAACGGCGACTGCACGACTCTCGAGGAGCCTGAAGGGATTCGAGACGTTCGGAGAACCTCAGCCTTGAGAACCGTTCTCGCCCATGAAAACCCAGTCGGGAGGAAAGCCTGCGCGTCCGGGCGGGCGTCAGTTCGACTCGCGGCGTGAAACGGGGCCGCTTCGATGCTGCGCTGATTCGATGGATGCTGCTGCGGTAATCCTATTTGCACTGCATACCGGCAAACGCGTGGCGCATTCGGTGGTAGGCGTCTCAGCATCATCCGGCAGCAGACCACAACACACCTGGCGGAAATTCAACGAATCCTGTAGACTTGAAGCGCAGCGACGCGAAGCGAAGCGTTAGCGTATTCCAGCCTAGCGCGCGATGGATAGCTTGCCCTGGCTGTGCCTGTAATGTGTTCCGGTTCCGGCAGGCCAACAGGACCTACGTCAGCGGAGGTCAAGGCCTGCACACTGCACTGGGATCGGGAGAGGGATCTTAATCTGACCCAGTGCCGCCGGACATATTGGGGGGACTCAGGTGGCAATGCAGAGCAATGGGAAATGTAGCTAACTAGCAATCCGCAACCACCTCTCCAGAACTAACCCATTTTCGCCCCCCATCACTAAGCCCCAATACTGCAGCAATCTGTGTCGGTCGTTCCACTAGGCCTTATCATACATTAACGGCGGTCAGTTAATTAAAGAGAGCCTGGGTGCGGCCCCGCCCTTGGTCGTTGAAACGCGTCCGCCTTGAGCGCCCAGTGCCCGTGTGGACCGTTGATCGGGTCGATAGGGGCGTTAAGCCCCCGCTGACACAGCTAACATTGATCCTTGCCGATAATGAAGCCTGCGTATGACCGGATGTTTATGTTTTCACCGAATCGATGATAATGAGACAGTGGCCCCTACGGAAGGTTTGACGGCCCAGCTTGACGAACCAGTCGACTGTTGCATAACTAACCACATGTCAACACAGCGCGCTGCGCAGTGCGACACATGGACTTACACGTGTTGCACCAATACTAAAAACACACCCTGACATTGCTCGTGAGGCTGTTATACCTGATATGGCCACGGCTTGATTTATGGCGCTGCTGTCAACAGGCCGGGTGCCCATACGGAACAATGTCATGAGCGGATTGGTTTTGCAGAATAAACTTTTGAGATACTCCGAGACAGACGTCAGCACTAGCTTGTGGCTACTCGGACGACCTTGATTGCAGATTAATACCCGGGAGCGATTTGTGCCGCTAGTCGATATACCTGGGCGTTCCGGGGCTGAGCCTGACTGGCGCCAGTCACAAAACAGAGCCTCGAAACGCGTCGCGCGCAGGGGCGTCTGACGCAGAGCAAACCTGGCCAAGCGTGGTCCGACTTCTGGTGACCACTTGCGAAACTCTGACGCCGGAGTCGCCAGCGCTCCTCCGGCAGGAAAACCCCCGCCCGGCGTGGAGGCGTGCGTACCCGCTAAGACGCTTAGAGGCTGCCGTCACAAGGGGAGGGAGAGGGGAACTTGCTCGCAGCTTTACCGCACAATGCCCCGTTTCCGTTCACGAGCGCGAGCGCCGGGGGATGACAATGCACTGTGATGTGGATAATGTGCGTTAGCCGTCCTTCGTCACGGCCTATCCAGGTATGTAGCGCTCTATTTATTTCCAGGGCCACAGGCCACGATACAAAGCGCATTTTGCGGGCCGGGATGGACCAAGCTCGCAGAAGTCGCAACGTATGTGCTCACCGCACAAAGTCTGATAATTATTCGCAATTTGTGGACACATCAAGACGCTCTTTCGTGCATAATGGGGGAGCCTGGTCCCTCTATGGAGTCTGGACTGATTGTGAAATGACAAAATGTGAACTCACGGATCATTCTCAAATATAGTGGGGCATATATGCGACCTCGCCCAACACTTCCAGTCTAAGTGAGCAATTGTAAAAGAAAGCAGTATAACTATGAAGCAATATAAAAGACCACTGCTTGTATTTGTGCAGCCGAGCCACCTGAACACCTGACCGAGCCTCAGATTAGTTTATGGGTTAAATAAGGTCTGCTTTGGCTTGACTTAACATTACTTGAATCAACGGTTGGCAGTTGGTGGGTTGCCCGAAGCTCTTCCAGTGCCTTCTTCCCATACCGCGTGCACAGGCACATGGCCGTGTTATGCTGAGGCCCTTTCCACCGTTCCAGCTGCGCAAGACCCAATCCCGCTGTAATTCATGAGTTCATGGGATAGGCACTCGGCGGTTTTCCGATGGGCGAAATTTGCATGCTCCTGGCCATACGTAAGCCGAGCCGAACATCGCACCTAACACAAGGCAGCACGTTTTATTAAAAGCCCGTCCGGAGTTAACGCTGGCGCACTGCAACTCCACCTTAAGTGTCGCAGTCCGCCTCTGGGAACTGCTTCTGTTTATGTCCTATGCGACAGCTGTGGAATACGTGGGAAATAGCAACGCTCACCAGTGAAGAACGTCAACTTCTGACGGTGCATTTCCGGTATACGTGTACAGATTGAGCGCGAGATCTCGGCCACAGGCCGGCTCACAGGCCCGCAGGGTACCAGCCTATCCATCTCCGCTGAGTTAGGGTCGAATCCCCGCACAAGCGCCGACACTTCCGGCTCCCCTAAAACGTCTGTAGGTGCCCCCCAGACGGGACGCGAGGGCACCTGACAGTGGCCAGCCAGCACCTCCTGCCACTGCTGCCCGCCGTGGTGCCCCGGCCCGGGCGCAGCGAGCCCCCTGCGGTCAGTCACCACACCGACCGTTAAACGGCAGGCGCCCCCCTCCCCGGCCGCCGCGCCAGATGTGGTGCCCGGGCGCCGGTAACCCGAAGCTGGCGCTACCGAGAGGAACAGACGGAACACGCAGGATAGGAAACCAGACGAGCCGCGAAGCCTCCGGCGACAAACGGCTCGGTCGCTGCGATTGTGGCCACGAAATGCCTCGATTCACTGCAGCGATAACACTGCACTCGCAGCTGAAGACACTGCACTCGCACCTGAAGGCACTGCACTCGCAGCTGAAAACACTGCACTCGCAGCCGAAAACACTACACTCACAGCTGAAGACACGGCACGCCGAGTTCGAGATGAGCGCGATATGGTCCCTGATGTTAGGCAGGCTGCCGAGCTCCGCAGTAGGGAAGAGGTGCTCACTCTCAAAGCTAACTGCTGTTCACACACATGATAAGAAGAATGTATGCCTGTGTTACATTCGGCGCGTGCTTCCACCGTGAGTGCTCGCCACCCAACGAGCGTCCCAAGTCACGGTATGTTGTATTGATCATGATCTTCCGTTTAACGGAAGCAGCCACAGACATAAATAATGACGAACGTGGAATAAATACACTTGTCAATCTTATTCGGACAGAAGTGACTGAAAATGACAGAACTCATTGCCCAAGCTTACCTGAACAGCAATTCCGAAGTCACCGGTTCACTTGCGTACCACACAGAGCCTTTATCTCAGAACCTCACGCAGTTCAGTCACGACAGCATTCAGTCAGCGTGCTGGAAGTCCACCGTGATTCCCACACGACAACAGCCTTGTCTCCCCCGCAGCGAGTCACCACGCTACCGACAAACGCCGGGTCTTTCCCACACACTCGGTCGCTGGTACGCCTCCTGGCGCTGCCGGACGGCCCTGCGCGCGTGCGCCCACCCCGGTTACCAGCGAGGCACTGCCGCTCGCCGCTCCACTACGCGAGGCCCCGAGTGTAAACATAGCCCGGCTGGCACCGTGCCAGCCAGCGGCGCGTGTCCAATGCTGGGTGCAGCGGCCGACGCACGCCTGTTGTCGGGCTGGCACGTGAAGTTTCAGGATAGGATAACTTGAGGACCGAAGAAGATCTGACAGCGAAGAAACGAAGAAGGATAAGTCTAGCAGACCCAGGCGGGGGATAATTTGAAGCTGACGTCTTGGTTCCCTTGGGGACGAAAATTGAACGGCAAAAATATTTATGAGACCAAACTTGTGCTCATACAATAAGTGTGTATGATTAAACCACTGCAGCGTATTAGAGACACCACCTGTATTTTAGCAAAAATCTAACGGTTCGAAGGATATATTGTGTTTCCAGTGCACGCCTTCTTGCCGGTTGCCCATTTTTTTTTTTTAACCAGCGATGCATGTTCTTTTTTTAAAGTTTGCGTGCCAGATATCTTTAGGACATTATTTCGATCAACTCAGGTTCGTCGTTCGTTCGTCGTGCACAGCTTTGTGGCACAACATATCGCATACGACAAAGGTGCTTTAGTAGCAATGGTTTGTCGTGCTCAAGTTCGCATAGGGGAAATTTCGTATTCGTCTAAATTCCGTCGATGAAAAAATCTAGCGGTGTTTAAGTTCGCATAGGGTTAAGTGCATTCCGAAATTGTTAAAGACATAAGCTCGTTGTGCTCAAGTTTTCAAAGGGCCAAAGGCTTGTATAAAGCAAAGTGCGTCCCGAAGAAGTTAGTCCAAGACAAAAAGTCGTCGTTCAATCTATATAGGACAAAAGTTCGTCGAGGGCGAGAGGTCACCGTGTTCAAGTCCCCATAGATCAAGGGTTCGTGAAGGAAAAAGTTCGTCTGGGCAAAAAATTGGTTAGGGGGAAGAAGTTCGTAAAGAACGAAAGCAGCATGTGGCTTTGGCGGGATGAAACCAGGAAGGGCACGGCAAGGCCTCGCTCAAACTGCGTCAAACGCTTGAGTTAAAAACTGCGCCTTTGCAGCGTCAGTAAGGGAAATGAACGGACGGCGTGTTCAGCTTCTTTATAATAAGGTTAATAAGAATCAGCTGGCATCGGTGATAGCTCAGTTGGGTGGAGCTGGTGACACGTGACAGTCGGCCTCAGGCGTCCTCCGCCACTCTTGTTGCCAGCGTACTCAAGCTATACACAGCCCTGACAAGTGTTATAAAGCGCATGATTGGCTGCTGTACAAGACCTGAAAAGTTCGTCAGCTTTACATAATTCCATGCGATTTCGGACCGTCCAAGTAGTTAAGAAGATCCCATTTTGTATAAATATGGTTACCAACGGACCTACCTGAAATACCTTTGTCGACACCAAGGTGATTTGATTTAGAGAACGAGTCTTTAAAAAAGCTCACAAACCCTGTTACATCCTGACGCGTGGGAGTTATGCAGACTATCAGATAGTTTTTCGAAAGTCACTGGGCGCCACGCATCTACGTGGAATCGTATATGCCGAATTGTAATAATAACGAGTAAAAAGAGCAACTGAATGGTTTGTGGTTTGACCGATACCTGATAATGGTTTGGTAGGTACTAACGTTCTTGGTATATGATTCCACAGATGATAAGCACATGTACCCAAGCAGCCATTAACAAATAGTTAGGAAACTTGAGATGGGGCAAACCATGGTGAGTAGATATAACTTAGAGACTTGGGCGGGCTTACTGACTGGAGACTTCCGAGAATTTGTCGTGAATATCTGAGCGCACATGTCTGTAAAACAAGTTATCACCAGCTGATCGCCCTCACGCACATCGCCAGCTTTTTCTCCAGAGCTATTTGAATGCCAAGATCGGCAGGGTTGGAGCAACAAGAACATCTATAATCCGCTACCAGAAGACACAATCCAGTAAAAACTATAGCATTACCATCACGACACGTTGCTGAATGTTGAACAGTTTTAATTCCGATTCCAGAAAGGACGCGCTTTAAGGCATCATAAACATAGTTGTTAACATAACTCACTGGATTCGTAATTAATGCTACAAGATTGCAATCGAGCACAAGTACGCACTCAGGACCAAGTTCTACGGCATGACATTTTATCTGATGCGAACTTTTGGCAAATTTCTGCAATATGCAATTAAATCCAAGCAAACTTCTCCCATACAATTTTTTACATGACCTAGGCGAGCCTTTGTCCTAGGCAACATTTCGTCCTCGACGCAATTTACGTAGAAAAACTGCTACGAGACAAAATTGTACTCTGGATGAATTTTGCCCACCGAGCCTTTGTGTATATGAGCGATTGCCCGACAAATTACTGTCCTACGAAACTTTGTCCGACCACATTTTGCGAGGAGACCACGATGCAGGCAACAACTGTTTTTAAAACAGCAAATTTTGGAGAACACAAATCATCACTTCTGTGTCCTAAGCCCTGAGGGGACCCTGAGCATCGAGTGTGTCAATGCCTTACCTTATATGAGCCCCAGAAACAACACAAGGCCCTATGAACAAGTGGGAAGAGCGCAAGACTAATACGAAAGGCCACGGGGGCAGCTGAGTGTACCCTGACATATGGGGCACCGGAAAAAGCGTATAGAGCCTTGCGGGCAAATGGAAAGAATCGGTGGAGGGCCCTTGATCGATTATGGGTGCTCAGGCACGGAAGTAATTGTGTGTGTGTGTAAAAAAAGCAGATAGTGCTCCAACAGCAGCGTTAAGATCACGTACGGGAATTGGAAAAAATGTCAAGAGATCTGGGGTAACGTGGAAGGCTCCTTGGCGATCAGATTGACCAGGAAAGTGGACATATATGGCCCGGGCAGTAGCAGCGTATGACCTCTAAAAAGCATAATGAGCCCCACAATTTCCCTCAATCACTACCTTTTTAATCAGAAAAGGTTTAAATTTGCTTGGTCACAAACTCTCTGCTTTCTTTTGCAACCGTTCTTGCAGGCCCAAATACGTACAATTTGTTGTGTTTTTTATAAGAAAACTGTGTCTGTCCAGCCAGTTATCGGCCATTTTGAAGCCTTTGGGTCCCCTCTACATGGTTCATTGGGAATGGTTTGGTGCCCCCCCCCCCCCCCCCCCTCTGTATCCGCCAACGGACCGATCAGCTTAATAGATGGGGCCCGCCAAGAGCATAGGGCCATCGATTCAAGTAGGAAGCACTCAAGACAACAAACATGGAGGGCCCCGGAGGGATCGAGTGCGCCAGAGCAGGTTTTTTTTTTTAAAATCATCCGATGGTTCATGGGACCGGATCGAGTCTCTAAGCTAGTTGTGCGTGCACCCACCACCACCCAAGCGGCCGTCCAGTCGCATTTTGCCTCCGCCCTTCGCACGATTCGGAGGGTTTTACTGCGCAATGTGCACCGCCCGAGCCTCGTTGAGTGCCAGGTTTCGTTCCAGCCGGTCAACAGACTCTGGATCGTACCAGTGCGCTGATTACGAGTCGGCATCTTTCCCCAAGCAGGACGGAAGGCGGCAGGTTAACAGATAGGGCAGAGCGAGGCCCTCCATTCACTGAGCACGACGACGCGATGTAGAGGTCCCCCAACGATCCAATGTATCCGAGCAGCTTATCAGGACGGGCCTCGACAGGGGCCGAAGGTCCTCCATTCAAATAAGAAGTACCCAAAACCCAGTGCGGAGAGCTTCTGAAAGATGAAGTGTACCCGAACAGGTTATGAGATGGCCCCGATAGGAGTGTAGGGACCTAACTGCAAACACCAAGGCCCAATGTGCAGGGCCCCTAACAATCCAGTGACGCCAAGGTGGTAAACGGAGAGGCCCCGACAAGAGCGTAGGACCCTCAATTAAAAAAGGAAGCACCCAAGACCCAATGTAAAGGGCTCCCGAACGGACCGAATATGCCCCGAGTGGGTTATCAGATGGCCCCCGACAGGAGCGAGGGGGCCGTACATTAAAATAGCCAATGTGCAGGACCGCCAAACAGTCTAGTGTGCCCGAGCAAGTTAACAGATGGGGGCCCGGCAAGTACGTGGGGTACTCCATTCAAATGTAAAGCACCCAAGACTCAATTTGGTGTGCCACGAACGACCGATGTGCCCAAGGAGATTAACAGATGGGCGGCCAGAAAGAGCGAAGGGTCTTAAGGAAGTGGCGGAGAATTGGAAGCGCCCTATACCAATGCAAAGGGCGCATGGGCATATCGTGAGTGTGTCGCTAGGTTAACCGAAGCCGATATAAAGGGTGCCTGAGCCAACCGAGAATACCCGACACATTAACATGTGGGATATGTGGGGCCCCAGCTATAGCATACAGAGCCTTTCCGGCGAATGGAAAGAATCTGTGGAAGGCTCCTGATTGACAAGAGCGCCCCGGCACGCTAGCAGGAAAGTCCCAGCAACAGCGCAGCCCCCCCCCCCCCCCCCCCCGAGCAAATGCTAAACATAAAGGGCAAAGTAGAAGGCTGTTTAACGATCAGAATGGCCTTGCAAGTAAGCATATAGTTTCCCCGGAAACGGCAAAGACCCCTGGACAGTGAAATGAAGCTTAAAATTCCCAAATAACAGTTCTTCAATCACTGAAGCTTTGTTTTTGTCCACTCGTGAGCTCTTTATTTTCGTTTGCGACTGTTCTTGGTTGCGTTTTGTGTTCAAAGAACTGCACCTGTTCGGCCGGCTATGGACCCCTTCGGAGCCAATAGGCCCCTTCGGGGCCCAAGGGGGGCATGGTCCCGTGCCCCGCCCCTCTAGATCCGCCCCTGAGGGTAAAAGTTGTCACCCCATATGCTCGTATAGGACAACAGTTCGAATGGTAAAAGTTCGCTTAGGGTAAATTACCGCAGGAGTCAAAGGCTCATATGGCAGAAATTCGTCCGGGGCAAAAGTGCGTACCGTAGAAGCTTGTCTCGGGCGCCGGCTTCTGCTGGATTCCAGTCTAGCAAAATTCATTCCGGTTTCATTGTATAGAACTCATCATCCGTTCCATACATTCCAATTTCAGGTATGCATTTGGAAGTGGAACGAATGGTATGCTCCGATCCCGGGCGTTTTTTCTTGGAATTGATGCGTTAGTGATTCCAGTGGAACGGAATCGATTCTCATAATTAAATCCGATTTCGTTCGCATTTGTCGTCGGCCTGGTTATCATTTTTAAGCTGCATCTGCTGCAATTTTGCATTTTCCTGTACCGTATAGCCCATTACTTGTATCATTTTTGTCAAATCTTGTCAATCCTAGCACATGCAATACAGCTTTGGAGAAGACAACAGCATTGCACATGGAGCAGATTGGCTGGCGCTGAATTGATTTACGGGACACGTGTGTCCCAGATATTTACATACAATCCTGGAAAATGTGCATTCGTGTCTCGTGCACGCGCGCCTACGCCCTCACGTTAGATTAACGTGTCATGGCTTTGCCAGACCTCAATCGCCTAGTTGCTTTGCTAATGCTTCACCGGGCAAGTGTGCATTTTTCTCTGTAATGTGGTATGAGAAGAAGGCAGGCACATTCAAAATAATTGGGTGTCATTCAGTTACCTACTTTTTTGTCCTCGCTTTTGTCTCATATTTTTGTTTGCGGTTTTAGATACCCGACGTCCTGTGAGCATCCAGGAGTCCACCCCAAAGTCAGTTGGTGACTGTGGCTTTGTTTGCGTCAGAAATTTAGGTCCATGTGGCACATTTGCCAGGAAGTTACCCAGCTCGAGTCTCACGTCATGTCCTCGTAACTGCACAATGCCATGCGCGAAGTGTAGGGTGGACATCCGTATGCAGTCAACAATGCTCCTTGTGCTGCGCCCGTCAGGGCTGAAGATCGCCCGGAAAAGTGTGTGTGTGGGGGGGGGGGGGGGGGGTAGCGTCGTCGCCAAGGGGCAAGCTTTTAGGGCCATGCCCCCTCCTCTTGAGGTGGCAGGGGCCCCAGCAACCTTAGACCTCAGTACTTTTTGGCGATTAAAGAAACCCGTGGGGCTCTTTTATCACAACTTGGATACCAAATGGAGCTTTTGTGAGACGCAGCCGGCAGACAAATACCATATGAATTTCTAACATGCCGCCACACATTTTGACGCCCCGGAGCCAAGCCAACCTTTTGAGTGAGCTCAAAGTTGTTCCACCTTTACAGCAGTTATCCGAATTTTTCGCTATTTTTAGTTTGACCTCAGCGAAACATCGCCGATCCCAGCCGCGCGTTGCTACGTTTCCATGCAGAGGCTCGACCTGCCGCTTGTCAGCCGTTTTGACGCGTCGAAGGCGAGCATATTTTACCCATTAGTCTGCCGCCGTCCGGACAATTTCCTGACGTGTGTTTACCAATGTCATTGCACCAGAGCCGTATGCAACCTAAATCGTAGATGATTTTTTCCTAGACGAACATGTCTTCCAGACGAACTTCTCCCTTAGACGAACTTGTCTCCTAGACGAACTCTTGATTTTGACCTACGCTAACTTTTGCTCTCCGCACAATTTCCCCTCTTTGGCAAGACCAACTTTTATCCTCGACGGAATTTTGCCTTATACACACTTTTTCCGTACCTATACAAGCTTCAGCTCGGCGAACTGTTGCTCTCGACGAAACTTTCCTCCTGCACGGACGTTTTGCTTATATGAACTTCAGTCTAATGAGCTTTTATTCTTCGAACTTCTGTCCTACGAATTTTGGTCCAAAGTAACAAGTGCCTCGAAAATGCTCTAAAACACTCAACGTTTTGGAGAGTTTGTGTGCAACAAAATATCATGTTCGGCTATACCAGTGGGTGATATACAGCTGCGTTTCTTGGGCTCATAGTCATGTGCATACGCCCAAGTTTCAATTGCCTTGAAAGCCTCGCTAAGCCTTGCAAACTTAATAGCTGACAGTCTAGACTGCGAATGGAGATAACCTTGTTGGTTCTGCTGTGTCCTTATGGGTTCACCGTCCTTGGGCGCAACGGTCATGTATGGTCAGTTCGTGCATCTTTTGAATAGCGCTCATTTATCGCTCTCAGTGGAAAATCCGCGTCAGCCATGAAGTCATGCCATCGCAGCCGAGCGACCCCACCATATATCACGCTCGGATAGGGCTCTCCATAAACTTGGCTGCAATTTCAACGATAAAGATAACCGTCAGCTCACAATACGGTATGTCACGACGTCAGGCTGCCATCAAAGTGAGCTGGGCGTCGACTATCCCCAGCTGGCTGTCATGCGATGGTCGGGTGGCGAGAATCCCGGGATTGAGGGGCCGAATTGTCGCAACGAGCCTGCCACTAAACGGTAAGGTCATACAGTAACATATGCGCCATAGTGCGCTGCGCTTACGGGCAGTCTAGTGGAAATAAACTGCCTGCTCAACTTGCCTGCAGTCATGCACGGTATGCCCTCAGTGGGTTGTAGGTGGAGGTGTAGGTGTGTAGGCGCGAGCGTCCCCCCCCCCTCCCGGTCCGACGACTGGGCCCACACTGGTCCTGTCGAGAGGACCCTTTGTTCTGAACTGACACACGCCTGCACGCGTCCACCGGCACCGGCCGGCGGCACGCGCGCACGAGCCGTGGTGGCGCGCGCGTCTCCGACGTGGTGACGGCCGGGGGCCTGCGCGTATGTATACACATGCGTGCATTGGCCTCTGTGCCACCACAGGGTGTGGGTGAGAGGCCTCGTGTGCGGCAGGTCTTGCATACTACAGAGAAGCACACGTGCAGATTTGGCGGCACGTCCAGTGACCACGAACAGCCTCGTCAGGATTCTCCACACATACAGACGCGAAGCAAACACGACACGTCACGCCTCCGAATGACTGGTAACATGACGCTTCTCCATCGGACAGAGCCTCCGCCACGGCTCATAGTTACTGCGCCTTCACCGCAGAGGTGGCCAGCGAACGCCTCGAGAGCGGCGGTCATCAGTGTCACTGCCCGGACGGGTCGCACCTGCACATGAGGGGTGTGGCTACGTAATGGAGGATTGAGGCGACTGAGCGCCGTGGCGTCCATACAAATGGCCTCTTGGAAATGCGACCGATGCATCTCGTCTCGACAGCAGAAATGCGATCGGGGAGATTGTGGGTGGCGCGATGGCCCCGGGGCTGATGATAAAGCCATGAGCACCTGTTGGGCTAGGGGAAGGTTAGTGATTGGAAACACAGAGATGCTTTTTCGACGCGAAAGAACAGACATCGCTGACCCAGACGGTATTTCCAGCCCAACAGCTTCACAGATGCCATTAATTCCCTCATGTCACCTACACACACACACACACACACATATGTATGTATATGCACATACATATATATATATATATATATATATATATATATATATATATATATATATATATATATATGTGTGTGTGTGTGTGTGTGTGTGTGTGTGTGTGTGTGTGTGTGTGTGTGTGTGTGTGTGTGTGTGTGTGTGTGTGTGTGTGTGTGTGTGTGTGTGTGTGTTTCCATGCATGTTTTAGTCGTTATGTGCAGTGCAATGACAGCTTCACAACAGGCCTTTTGGCATATATGTGTTAATCCCTGCCGCAGTATCAAACGACGGATCTAAGTGCAACAGATCACTTAATCTCATGGCTAACTGATGGGCGCATGTCTTAATAACATGCGGCTGTGGCCTTCCCATAACTGGGGAGTGACTCAACGCCTAAGCCTGGTGCACTTCAGCCGACTCCGCCGCCGGCGCTGTCCTCCGCCTGGACGGCTGCGCAATCCCCCTCGCCCCATCTGACACCATCAGCTTGTCCAAAGTGGTGGCCGACGCCGCCGACTCGCCGCCGGCGTGGTAACGTTTTATTGGCCTCTCCGCCGATACCGCCCGCTTCATTAAAACGCCGCCCTCTGTCAGCCTGAGGAGACCATGACCATCCAGAACGTTTGGTTCCTTGGCTTAGCTGCACGTCGCCACCAAAAAGTAGTATGATAAGGACGAGTGTGTTATCACATTCATTTCAAGGGACTCCGACACCCCCTCCCCCTCCAACCCCACCCCCTACCGCCTGCCCCGCCCTTCCAGGTTGAAGCTCAGACCTCCCAGCTTGGCAGAGCGCCCTCCCAGCCATAAGTGCGAAACTCTATGCGAAAAACTAGGTGCGAAAAGGAAAAATGGGCGAGCCAAATTTAAAACGACATAAAACGGGCACAGCAAGTACAAATAGCGACGCGTTACAGAAAAGTCCATCACTGTCGCTGAGAGCGTGCTGTTTAACTTTACATACAAAATATGTGAGGGCGAGTGTGATCCTGCCGCAACCGTGCCGTTGCGGCAAGAGCACACCAAGGCTGCAGACCAAAATACACTCATTCATTTTTCATTGGGCTTTCGGCCATATCGTAACGATGACGTGGGGGCTCTGCGGTGAGGGGGAGCCTTGCGTCTCCCGCTGTCCACGACGGTTCTATGTGAGCCTTATAGGTGGCCATGACAATAATTTATATCAAGAAAGGGTTGAGCCGCCCACTTTTCAGGATATCAATCGGCCCCTGGCATATTGAAAAGGAGGCTATGCATTTCATTTGTGTTTAAAAGAGTGCTTAAGAAGAAAGCAAATCCAATAACCAGCATTAGAACATTGCAGCGACTGTAATAATGCATACCGCATACGTGACACGTTTGAGCCAACAACACGGGAAGAATAACTATTTAAACAGTACGTCTCGTCTCCGTGCAGTATCTCAGTGCCAACACTAGCCCAGATAACTCTACACGCTAAACTAGAAATTTGAACTCAGGAGCTGGTCTTTGCCTACGGACGCGGAAGCCCATTGAAATCAGCCAGCTGAATGACAACGGGCCGCTGAGATCGAACGCCAAAGATTCTCATGCTTGTTATTTACATTATTCAGAGAGGACTGAAATGTTCAAGGCCCCTTGCAAGCATAACGATGTGATTTGTGATGTGAAATGATTTGATTTGATGAAATGAAATGAATTATTTGTGAAATGCCCGAGCGGACCGACCCGCATCGGGTTTTGGAAGTGTCACGAAATGGCGGATTCGTCGGTGCATTGGATTTGACTTGCCGGAATCGACGGGTCACGCATTTGACAGTCCTGAAAATGTGGTCCCTGGAATGTCGTGTTCTAAGCATGTTTCCTTAAGCATTTCCTGACGTCAATTTTGACGGTCTATAGGCAATTTCGTTTCGCATTTATGATTTATGGATGTGTGGATGTACGGTCCCCGTTTCGAGGTGGTTCAAAGCACGAACATTCCTCAACATCTATTTATAGGCGGTGGGCAGGCTACAAGGAAAAAAAGAAACACAACACAATTAAACAACTTCTTAAGAAGTGAGAAACCTTTGCCCTGAATAACTCAGCTACACAAATCAGAAAGCTGTTTGAATCGACTCTGGAGAGCAATACAAGACGAACGACAAGCGTAGGAGAAAACTGTAATGGCTGTGACATGCTTTCATCACAGGAAATAAAACAGAAGAACGATGGCTAGAATGTGAGAAATGATGAAACACGCACGTGGCACAGTTCCATAATGTTGTCGAGAGGTGCCAATCAAGTCAGAGCTATCTTTCAGTCAGCGCTCAGCAACTGTCGCTAAAAGGGCTCATCCAATGCTTTCTCGCAGGTAGTAAGGTCTCGAACATCCGGCGGAAAGCCAGTTAAAGAACAAACGAATCACTTCGGCCAGGACTTTGTACGCCAAGCTGAAGTCATTCTCTTCACACGTGTTTTGTTGTTGAAGAGCGCCCTCAAAACAGCATTGCCAATGATGTGAAAACAAAAGTGCGGTCCGGGTCTCAGGTTTCCAGAGCTGTTAGGTCCGAACCTGATCTTGAATTGCTGCAATCTGAGTCCGAATCCAAAGATGAGTGCTCATTTTTGTCTTAATCTAAATTGAAAAAAATAGTCTAACTGATCGATGAAATGAATCGATTCATTTGAGTTCGAGCTCCAAATCGTCAAAAGTTTGGACTTGGTCTATGCCTGATAGCAGAGTAATAGCTGAATCCTGACCACCTAAAAAATTGAATCACCCCAGCTTTCGTGATCATGTTCGAGAAATGCTCCTGTATGTACGCTCAAAATACAATCCGAAAGAAATAATTCGAGCATGACCCTGAAGGACCAGCCTCCTGCGGTGTTTTATGTGCAGCTCAAAACGAACGCTTTCATAATTCAGTTACCTATTTTGAAAGCCAATTCCACAAGAGTCGAGGGGACAGTATGTCTGCATCTTATATTTGCGTTATAGCAAAACCGTTAACGGTCTGAAGCTTGCCGAGCGATTGTATCTTGCAAGAAATGCATCGCATATCTCACGACTTGGCGGTTGACTCGTTATCGGATACAAAGCATTGTTTACCTTGAAGATATTAACTGCACCCTTGTGCAAGGCATCAATGTCTATTGTGCAATCCAATGCCCTTTAAGAAGACCTATACTCGTGGGAAAGGGAGATGCATAGCGCGAGAGCAAGGGAGACTTCAGAGAATCACCTATCCTCATGATTAATGTGTAAAGTACCGTAAAGGCACAACGATGAACATGAAGATAGGGCGGTTCACTGAGGGGGGATGGAGTTGCTTGCGCCCGGGGATAAATAGTCTGTCTGCTGACTATGGCGAGTTTTATGGAGCGAAATCACGCCTCGCGGCGTTTTGAAATTGCACCATTCAGAAAGCAACGAATGGAGTCGGAAAGCAGTCATTTTAACCACAATATTGGATGTCCGAGTCATCAATGCATAAGAGGCGTCCTCACCACTAAATAGCGCGTGGCTCATACGACCATACCACCCAGTATTTCATTTGGCGGCTTGAGTCGTCACCTTCCTTTGCGAAGCCGGCAGCAGCGACAGGGCGGCCTTACCAGCACACCCACGGTCACTGTCCGGGCCGTACGTACCTGAGCAAGCTCATCGTCGGAACGGGTGATGGCGAAAGCCGCGGGGTCCCGTCCGGTCCCAGAGCCCCAACCCGCCGCATTTAGCGCGACTCTCCGCGATGCCGGTCGGCAAACACCCCGATCGACGCGGCGTGATTGTAATGGAAGCCATTCATCAGCGCCGCTAGAATTCGTAACGGTCTCCGGCAAATGAGGGTGTCGGCTGCAGCGCCGCTGCCGCCCGCCGCGACCCTGACCCAGCGGGGGGCCCGCGGCTGGCGGCGGGGCGGCGCGGCCGCCACCCTCGCGCCGTCTCGTCGTCAGCGTCGGCGCTCGCCTGCGAGGGTCGCTCACCGTCGGGCAGACGGCGTTATCCTCAGCGTCCCCCCCCCCTCCCCATCCCCCGGACACTATCTGATATCAGGGGTGGGTCTTCATGCGCGATAGATCTGTCTGGGCGGGGCGGCGGCCGCGAGCTGATGTCGGCCGGATTGAGGGGTAGGGGGAGGGGAGCCTCCAGGTGCGCCGTCCTGTTCCGCTGTCCGTCCTCGCTCGCCTCCCGCCCGTAAATGGAGATGGGAAGACGAAGCTAAACCGGGGGCGGCGGAGCGGCCTAAGCGTTGCAGATTTGCTTTGCTGAAATATACGACGGTGTGAAGAGATGTGCACAGTGTTTCACACAACCAGTGCTCAATATGCTTATTTGGAGATGTCCGCAGTTCACTTTGCGCTGCTTTCTCTTTTCAAGCCTTCTCAGCTATGAGTAGGTAACATGGTGCTATTCAGCGTGATAAACACCCGGGGCATTATGCCAAGGACGAGGGACGAACAATATTTTTGAAGTCTTTATGATACACTGACATAGTGAGTGAAAACTACCTGAACGAGGGCTACCCTCGGCATCCTTCATGCAAAATGACTTTCAACTGGTCGTAATCCCTGGCGAGACCACGCAAACAGAACATGCCTTCAAAGACCCCGACAGCGGCTTGCCAGCAAGCACCTTATGAAATACGAGAGCAGAGGCCATTTCGCTCTCATCGTGGCCCCAATCTCGGGCGGCTAAGGAGCGGTGCAGCTGCCATGGCTCCATTGTTTACGACCCGAGGTGCGAACCTGCGCGGCTGTCGCCGGACTGTGCGGTCCTCGGCCGCCCAGCTGGCCTCGGCACGGTATTCCAGCGGGCCGGCTCGCCCGCCCCCGTGTCAAGGACGACGGCGTCGGCCGCGCGCGCCGGTCCGCTCAAACGCCGCCGCCGTGCCATGCACTTCCTCGTTCGCCGCCGGCTATTGCTCTTGTGGCGCCTCCCAGTAGGCTGCGGGCACTGTCTGCGCCGCCCTCGTGGCGCCTCCCAGCGGGCCGCGGGAGCTGTCTGCGGAACCGTGGCGCCAAGGGACGGCATACATTCTCAGCGCAGTGCCAGCGACGAAGCGCTGGTGAAGCATGATAACTCTGTTACGCTTACCAGCAGACGTCCTTAGTCTATGCTTGGACGAGGGATGGCCAATGCGGAGGATGTGGCACCAGCAACACAACACACGAACGCCTGTGTCTACAAAGAGGCTGTCCCTGGGCTCCGAGGTCAGTTTGCTGATCATGGGCCGCAAGATGATCACGATCATATCGTGGTCTGCAAAGGTCTCCCAGGATCCCATCGGGCCTCCGGAAAGCGAGAGGGACCTTGGCGCTTAAGAAACGCTTTCAGGGCTTACAAAGATTCATAGTGAACGTTATTTGTCTGCTCTGGCCGTCATTCACGTGCAGCGCCGGGCCGTCAGCGCCTCTGCTACCCTGCACCTGCACGGGTGGACGAGACCGGGGTGTGGCACTGGTGCAGGTGACCCGCCGCCGCCGCCCCTGTATGGAACCGATCGTGCCTGGCGGCAGAGCCAGCCGATGACCGGGCTCCGCCAGCCCCCTCCCCCTGCCCGAGGCGGCCGCGGCTGCATCAGCCGGCTCCTAATGAGCGGCTGCGGCCGCGGACCAGGGCGAAGCGCCGTAAACGCTAACTGGGTTTAGTGTGGGTGTGGGTACTCACTACGCGGCGGCCTCCACGTGCGTGGATGGGAGTTGCTCCTGTAAACCGCCACAAAGGTCATGTTACCCGACAGGACTTTTTTCTATGGTATTACAAGCTCACTACAAACACTACAAACACCACAGGCGTGCAAGCTTCATTTGTGCAGCACTGTTTATGACCAGAAATTTATTAAATGTTCTGCTGAAAATTCTTCTACGGCTCACGTTGCTTCCCTGCCACCTGACAACAGCGTTTCTTTAAACCAGGTAAGGGACGTTCGGCGCAGGCTGCAGACACTAGGAGCCAGGAGGCCGCACGACCTCGTCATGGGTATTGATCGATGTCTGCTCCGGAGTGGGCAAAGCGTGAATAATCTCGACATTTATGCAACCGTGCCGCTCATGCCATGCTTACCCATGATTTCCCACTCAGATCTTCGGGTGGGGTTTTACAGACGAATGGCTGGACCTTGGGCTTCAAATGCAGGTTCACGCCTATCTAAATAGACGTTCCCAAGTTCTCGCGCGGCTTGAGTACGTTGGCAGGAGCCTGGAACTGGGTGGACCTGGACAAGCTGGCAGTGCTGCCATGCTTACGCAAACGTGCTGCACTGGCTCGGGCTGTCGTGCCACGCTGCGAAGACTAATCATATGGTGTGTTGGCTACTGTCACTACGAACAAAGTCTGAACACAAAAGTGTTATCATTGATCGGGTTGCCACATCCGCGGAGCGTCCTCTCTGCAAAGCGCAAATGCGCCTCTATAAACAACGCCTTTCACTCCTGCTACTTGCTGGACGGCTTGCGGCGTCCGTATCTATTGATCGACATGACTCAATACCGTCGGCCGTAGCCCCGCCTTTCGACCACCAATCGTATACCAGTCGAGCATATTGACAGTAGCGATGCACTTATGCATGCAATTCATGCATATATAATCCTCTGTCTCACACTTGATCTCAGAAAACACGGCGGATGGCAGTAGTGCCTTAATGCGTCATGGCAGGCTCGGGATTGATGGGGGACGATCCTGCCGTCCGGCGGGGATTTCGAACTATTTATCGAACGGCCTACCATGGCGTGTCATGGGACGCGCCAGTAAGTCGACATTAGTCATGCGTCCTGGTCAAAGGTTCATGTGACCTGATGACGTGACCTCATCCACTTAACTATCGCCTGGTAAAGACCCTAATGCACAGATGATTCATGCATCTAAATTTGTATCGTAAAAACGCAGCGAATGATTTTGATAAGCATGATTCAGTTTGATTTTGATAAACATGATTCAGCTTTACAGTGGAACCAAAAGTCGTGCGCATGAACGGTTGACAGTTGCAAGGTATTTGAACCAGCATGGGTAGAAAAGGTTCGACCAAGAGCCTATCATCGAGCATCATTAAACAAAGCACCACTTTCTCCAGGCGCCCCGAACATGCCCCTGCAAGAACGTAGCCAACAGCAGTGAAGTAAAACGCCAGCGCATAAGTGAAAGTATGCGACAATACAGCCGAGTCAGGTGACCGATCATCCGCCTCCAATCGACAGATTGCTCTCATCGTGCGGAGGCTCGCTCCGGGCGCAGCGTTCAGCAGTGGGGCCGCTATCTGCCCCTGACCGAGCACCCGGCCCGCGGGTCTTACACACCTGTGCATCGCCGGGCCGTGCGCACCGTGCACTGTGCACCTTGGCCCGCCCACCTCTCCAGTCTCGGCAGGGGTCTTCTGCAGGAGTGGCCAGCCCGTCTGGTGCCGATAGCAGCGGCCTCCTCGACCCTCATGCCACTCAGGCGTCGGTGCTGCCTCTCTGACGCGGCGGCCATCTCGTGACCTCACCTTCTGATGTCACTTGGACTCTCCTGTACACCCCAGTCTCATACGCTGTCTGAGCGAATCCAGCCGTCGGATCGTGTCAAAGCCAGAGGCATCATCAGCGCGACGGGAAGGGGGTAGGGAGGTTGACCCGTTGAATAGTGTGGAGGCTAGTGAAAGCGGTGATCTTAGTGTTCATGGCGAAGGAAAAATGGACCGTTGTTTTTCGGCATAGCAAGTTCAAAGCTCTTACGCTGAAAGATATCGGCCTTTTCTATGCAAGGAGGTAATGTTAAACGACTTTATCATGCTAACATTGGCCACACTACATTTCCACTCTCTAAAAAAACAGTTTGGGGTGGGGGGTTCAGCCGGCAGGGCTTACTTAACCTTCCGCAAAAGCTGATTTCTCCTCGGATTGGGGTCACCTTAATTTGCGTGCCGAAGTTTCTAGATTTGTTTTGTACATCCAAAATATTTTGCTGCAAATGAAAAAAGGTTGGAGTGTGGTCTGGCACCGTTTTGGAGTTGAATTTACCCATTGAGTTGCATCGTGCTTGCATCTGCACACTAATCGTAAGCCGATATGAAGCTGTGATTATGTGAGAAGCCTATAATTGGTTGTAATCGACTGCAAAACCTGTAAGTGAAACAGCCTGACATGATCAAAGAAAATAGCTCTCTTTGATCGTTTACCAGCTGTGGCCTAAGACGCAAAAAGACGGGATTATCCAGGACGGCGTGGTCTAGCACCTGCTGTCGGGAAGCGATAGACAATATTTCCTGCACTGATATGATGTACCTACATCTAAACGTACAACGCACATGGAACAACCGTCTTAGCAGGCATGCTGATAACTGGGAAGACAGATAAGGTAAAGGCTGGTGCCTGGTGTGGCTGTCTTAAAACAGCACGGTCAGTGCTTTGCCATGAGTTGACAGTGTCCTTCGGATTAGAGGAATTAATGGAAATATGAAGATCACTTCGAGTGGATGCAAAGCAATCTTCGGTACGTCTACCATCGAACTGCTGGCGTCGTGGGCAGCTGCACACGTTACACACCTACCATGCATGGGCAGCTGCATACCTTACATACCTACCATGCAGCTGCACTGCATATGGCCAGTAGCCCAGATTTGGCGCGAAATTAAGGGCGGAAGCTTTCACCTTTTGAAATGTTTGGATCATTGCTTTAACACGACAACACCCACTCGCTCATTTTTGTAACCTTGCATCTCCAAATCGGCAATTGCGCACAATGCATATCACCGACCATATGAATATGTGCCGGTTATGCCGGAACTATGGTATCGCAGCCACTCTTGTGTCCCAATCTTTGAAACAACAGATTTTCGGAATGCTTCGTCTGTTCGTATAAGGCTATCAAGGTTTTCGTTAAGAACAAGTTATATTTGGTCGCCAGCTATAGCAACGAAATGTGCACACGGAGTCTTACAGGTCATGTAAATTTGGGATTTGGCAACAGAATTGGAAGATGTTGAATTCTGGCACCACTTTTATATCTTTCGTTCAAAAGGCCACGAAGGGCACATAGGACTATGCACTGTGTCCCAGCCTGACACACCAGTCCAGGGCTCCACGCTTCCCAGGCCTGTCACGGGACGTCTGCGCTCGCCGCAATCGCCGAAAATCCCGGTCATAAGGAGCCAACTGACGTGAGCCCTCGCACAGCGCCCGCAACTCCAAAAGTCGACGCCCTTTCACTGTGAGAAGAGCTGTATGCTGGTCAGGGTCACTCACGGTGGGTCAAATGGATTACCAAAACCGTTTGGAGTGTTTTAGTGTTTCAAACGACGAAGAAGAAAAGGAAACCTGCACATACTTTCAAGCTGTTAAAGTACAATACGGGCCATTTAAAAAAACCTGACTGGAGTCACCCTTGGGTGTGTCTTTTTAAAGACCTCTGAGGTATAGAACGCGGCGGATAATGTGGGATGTTTTGTATGTACTTTGGTCCGCTAAAGTTTTGGACTTTCAAGGTCTCTTATTGATTCATTGCCAGCTCTAACAGTTCATGGAGTGCATTCAGTGTTGTGAGCGAAGCAGTGCTTAGAAGCAGACAGGCCGTTGAGATAAATGGGTTAATCGTCATATAAATGTGGTGGTGTATGTCACAAAACAACGCAAATGCAAGACAAAGGCAAGCAGAGCCGAAATGCTTTCTCGAGTAACTATGTAGACGAGACAAAGGCCTATAACAGATCCAGTCTAAACTTGACTAGGAAGAGTGATCAACTACAAGTTGGCCACACATTAAACGTGCATTAAAGCTGTTGTACTGCAGATTAAGTAGATCGGAAAACTGAAAAAGTGCAACCATTTGGAAAGCCCTCTGGTATGCTTATGTTAATCCTTATCTCGTTCAAGACGTTTTCTTACTAAATTTGTCCACGTGGAACAGCTTCGCTGATTAATTTCACTTTTTCATTGTCACTCCGCACCGTCTGGTCTGAAGCTGTGTAGCGTTGGAAAGTTGATTATTAGTTGAGAACTCCTTTCGTACTTGGAGGAATAAAAGCATGACAACATATGTAATAAAATACCGACAAGCATTTGCATACTGGCACAGCATATGCCGGAGTTGGCGAGGATACAGTTTGGTCTCAGGTGGAAGGCATAAAAACCGGGAAAACAGCGGCAAAACGCAACGTTTGCCATCAGGTCTGTCAAAATAACTTGCAAAAAGTTCATCCGGAAGCGGTGCAAAAGTTGCGCTCAGTATCACAAGTAGTAAGGGCCCGTTGCAACATTACATGGCTGGATGTTAATTCATTAACAGCCTACGAGCCGGACCAGGTTATGTGCCGCCGCTCATCCGGCCGGGACTGTCCATGGAGTTGCGGTTATGATGACCAGGCCCCGGTGAGGTCATGTGTCTCCGGTCTGGGGCTGCCCCACAGTGACCGTGCGGCCGGCTGACCGTCGGTGTTGCAGCAGCGGTGGCAAACATAGAACAACAGTGGATGCCATTGTGCGTTAAAGCTGACTGACTCATATTAGCTGACTCACTAAGCTGTGAACCATTTCCACATATCCTGATTTGCTTACACTCCTTATTCTTCTTATTATATTCCTCGCGACTGCGTTTCTCAGCTGACAACGGCGGGGTCTGCATCGTCAGGCAAAACACACACACATTGTGTACACCACTACGGTGTAACACATGCACACGACGCAACCAAATCGCAAATGCCACAAAAGGATGCACAGCGACACACGATTCACCCGAAATCTACAGATACATTTCATTTTCTCACACCTCCCAATAGGTATTTTTCAATGGGTGTCCGTCCAGATGGCTCAGTTGGTTAGAGCGCCTGCCTTCCGATTCACCCACCCGTGGTGGGGTGAGTTCGAGTCGCTTTAGGCGCTCGCTATTTGCCGTTGACAGGTATGGTCTGCGGCCGGTGGCAGCGGCCGCGGTGAAGGTCAGATGACGTCAGAGGGCAGGATGGAGCGTGTCGAGCATTACGGCACGTTAAACTTTCGCCACCAAACTCTACCACTGAGTTCGCGATCAGATGGTGCGAGTCAGGGCTCACACAACAAGCACTGCTCAGGGTGAGCTCTGATCCCTGAAATACATGCGTTGGAAACGTTTGGGTAAAATCTTTAAAAAGCATGATAAAGTACCTGTATGTAGCGCTGAAAGTTCATAAAGAATTCTTTTATACTCTGAGATTCTAAAATCAAGCGAGGAATATGTCCTGCCCAAAATGCTCGAATGGGAAGCTATGTTCTGGTTTTCAGAATGTCCATATTAATGTCTCCATTTATGGAGGCATTTCAGAATGCCTCCATTAATGTCTCCCTTTATGTAGTTATTTCAGGACACCTCCATAGGCCCCTCGATGCTAAACATCTTTCCTCGTTCAAGCCCTTTGATATTCCGAAACTCAACACGTTTTTTTGTTCTACCCTACTCCGGCTCAGAATCTGAAGGCCTCAAACGTGCGTTGTTCAGCTTCCTATCGAAATCACACCCATTTTCAAATCCTAGGACTATTCTGGTGAATTCGTTCTCAGAAGGTCCCGTCTTCAGACATCAGGACAGATTACCTAGCTGCTACCAATCGACTGTTGCATGCTAGTTCTGTTGTTCCTCGTGTGGGGCAACCTACACAGGTTCCACTCTTCGGAACTAGCAGTCACACTCAGCAGCATTTAGGCAAATCTATCCGTACGGGAATTTGTTTTGCAAAACCTCACCACTCCCCCAAACGAGAACATTCATTTACGTGTGACAATCCAGTTAAGATTAATCAAATGACTTAATGACGCTAAAAGATATGACTTAAACGCGCCCATCAAAAGTTATGATAAGACAAAATTTATGTGTAAATTTGTGTACCATTACATGTGCTTGAGAAGCAATTTGTGTTTTGTGCGTGTGCCAAACAATCATGGTGTACACTGGACTTGTGTATTTTATGCCTGACGATGAAGCCGATGTTAGCTATGAAACGCGTCGCGAGTTAACATAAGAAGCATACGTATCTCAGCAGCCAACCTACCGCACAGCTCCAAAGCAAAAGACGTTTGGATTAAGAGACAGACGGGTCAAAATCGCTGTTCGGCGCTCAGCAGTGTACACCAACCACGTGACGGCATCATAGTTCTCAAGGACTTTAGCCATGGTGTAGACAAATTGCAAATTGAAACCGGTCCTCATACTGCAAATTTGATAAAAATAACACACTGAGTGAAACAACTTGAGATGCAAAGGACATCATTTTCGGATAAAACAATGTTACCTTGCTTGCACATAAATCTGAAAACTGCATTTTCGAAAAAAAACAAAATGCACATAAATCGTCCAAGGTTTCAAAAGGTCAGAACATATGCTATAAAGATAACAGATATGCACACCAGTTGCAAATTTTCAGTGAATATATTTATTCGTTCTGACCATTTCGGTGGCGGAGTTGGCGAATACGGCATACCAATGTTGGTGAAAGATCTCTGCTGCCAAGGCGATCGCGATGTCCCGAGGAATCGCTCAAAATTAAGGCGACTGTTTGACATTTGCATGGGGCTGGGAGCTGAGGCAGCATTTCCACGATCATCACCTGCTGTTCACAGCCACGCCCTTTTTAGGGCCTCAAACCATCACGCCTCTGTTGCACGAGCGTGCGCCGGTTCCTTTGCCTGCAACGCGCTACCAAACATGAACTATAACGCGCTATGATATCGGTTAACACTTGCGGCGCTTGCGGTCACGACGGCATAACGATTCTGATGGCCAGGATCTGCCTATTAGTTCTTACGTCGGCGTTGGCGCACACAATCAAGAGCGGCTTTGTCTCTGCGATGCTGCCGTGAAATAGAGACATCACATGCGGGCCAATAGTTAGATCGGCCACATTAGGCAACGTCAAACCAATCTCGCTCATTTCCATAGTGCTTATGCTAAAAAATGAGCTCGCATGTGAGCACATCGTGATATATTCTGCCTCGCATGTCCTGATATTTCGAGCCAGAACGGGTTTTGTAGGGGTCATGGAACTGACGCGGCTATCCTGTACATATAGTACATCCAGCACATGTAGTATATTTGAACCATGGGTGTGGGCTATCGGCCACTGATGTGATTGGCTTAGCTATAAAAGGCGTTGGGCTGTGTCCGCCACCACTTGCTTCTGGAAGCACTGAGATTCCACGATATGTCTCGCCCATGACTTTTTTTACCATCAACGGCATTTACAATATACATGGAGGAAGCTGTCAAGTCCATGTTTGGAGGAAGGGCAAAAGGAAAGTTATCCGTAGGATTGGACGGCGCAACTTGGGTGGTGGGCTCAAGGTATACGCAACAAGCTTTGCTTATCAAGTACTATGAGCCCAAAGTCGTCTGTACAAGCATTTGTAACAGGTAAGGATTATCATATCATCTCAGGATTTTATGTCTATTTACATGCGCACGCTGATGCGCATATATGCGTAAGGAAACACATGTACAGGAGGTGAGTAGCTCTCAGGCATGGAACCCGAAATGCAGCGGGGTGCCAAGGATTTTCCAAGGGGGCAAAGGTCAGTTCGTCTCCATTTGTTCGTCTCCATCACCGGAGGCGAACTACGCCTGCGGCTAGTCCCCTTTCCCGCGTCCAGTGCTCTCACTGTCAGCGACTCGGGATTCTGCTTGGTTTGGTTTCGTTTTTACTTCGGTTACTGTGACGCTGCAGGCTTCAGGACTTCTGAGTATTCTGGAGCTTTGCGTTCTGTGCGGGAACCAACACTAGAAGTGGCAGTGATGTGGACTCGCACGTCTCCGCCATGTACGCGAGTCGCTAAGCAATGCAAAACCATAATATATATATATATATATATATATATATATATATATATAACATAACAATAAAGTGGCAGCATAACACTGAACTACCAGCGAAGGGGCGGGCCTGCGAGCCCCCGACTCCGGGGAAAAGAGGTCCCTCCGCGCCTGGCGCGGAGAGGCCCAGACCTGGCCCGGAACAGGCCTCCTCCGGGCTAAGGGGATGGGGAAGGGCCCGAGCCCATCCGCCCAAGCCAAAGATGTGTTACTGACGAGATCTATTTCTTGAGTCCTGTGCTGCGAATCTTCCTCGATGAAAGATCCTCTGATATTGGCGAAATACTCGCTTCATATCCTGCGCCCATCAGTTTTCGCAGAGTGATTTTTTACTGTTTTTAGCATCGAAAATTATTCCCATTACCCTGTCTCAGGTTTATCGGGATCCATTTTCAAAATACGCGCAGTACATTTCAAGATCGATTGCGGAACAGTTGTTGCCATTGGCATTCACCTGAAGTGAGATGAGTTGAGCTTTCACTGTTCCAAACTTTAGGGTTCACTTAACGAGGGACTGCCCAATTTGTGATGGGGATGCCCTATTTCTGCCTCGCCATCCGGTCCTCTAATATCCGCACCGGGGGCATATGTATACATACAGTCAAAGCTTCTTTTCGCAAACCGACTTTGCATGATTGGGGTTGCACAAGAGCCCCGAATAACATCAAATGCTACCTGATTTGTGCCAAGCTCAAAATGGTCCCAGTGGGACAACAACACCCAGGAAAAATAATTTGCAGCCATCCGTAGTCTAGGTTGATTTAGGATTTCAAACTAATTTCACATTTGTTTTAGGACCCACTGAACCGTGGCATATTTTAAACAATGCTCCCAAGGAACTTGTGAAATCCACACAGTTTTCAGTGTTCGTCGAAGGATCCCTTGACACCCGACCTCTCTTTCATTGGCGGGCTGTCTCATCAGACGGACCTTCCAGAATGCAAGCTCTTTTTGTCAAAATATCCTTGTGATCCAGGATCAATCTGAGGGATGCACTCACACACGCGGTGGTGCTCCTGGCAATGGTCGAAAAATGTTTTGATCTCACATCTTCGCAACTCGCTGTTGGAAGTCCAAAGGTCACCATTCAGCTTGAACCGATTCTGAGAACCATGTTTCTGGCACCACCTTTAATCTCTGAGGCGGGTGACTCAGTTTCTTGCGACTCGGGACCCAAACAGCGGAATGTTTATGCAAGGAATCGGGCGTCTGGCACATGACGTCATGCGAATGTCAGCAGCTGTCCAGACAGCGAGGAGCCGCGGCTCACGGGGCGGGCTTTTTACACATTTCTTATTGGGGCCAGTCCGAGCGTGAGGCAGCAGCGGGCTGCGATGTTTAGCTAGCCGGGTTCCTTTGTTCGTCTCGGCCGATTCACAGACATCGCCGAGCTTGTAAGGGCATTTTAGTTTTGATCACGTATGAATATGATGTCGCAGCCATCCGAAAAATGCGCAACACATGACACAGCCCACGCCAAATCAACACTAGCGTTCACAAACGAGCGAGAACACCCGTGGTTCCCTGTCTACCACCATTTCGTCTGCAACGAGAGGCGTTTATAACAGAACACCAAAATAGAGGATGCCTCACGCATATGTGTAAGGTCTACTGTATTGAGAGCAACATTCAAGCTCAATTATGCCGTGAGTTTTGCTCCAAACCCATGTGTCTACATGCGCTTTGAATCCGCTGAAATCTCTATTTCTCACTGGTTAATTTCCCAGCAAAATTCAAAATGCTCGCATTTAGCTGAACGAGCCCTGCAAATGCAATCTGTTATAAAAATATTACCAGTGTCACTCATAAGGGCTTAAGTAAAAACGGTCTCTGTCCCATCACTCTCTATTGATTGGCCTAAATATCTATTAGGATGAAACATTTATTTTCTTAGGATGATGAATGCTATCATTCAGTTGAGGTCTCCCATTCTACTACGGCAATTTCCCTAATCCATTGCTGGCGATAGCGGCCACGTCATACCAAGCGCT
Source organism: Pollicipes pollicipes (assembly GCF_011947565.3). NCBI lineage: Eukaryota > Metazoa > Arthropoda > Thecostraca > Pollicipedomorpha > Pollicipedidae > Pollicipes > Pollicipes pollicipes. The sequence goes on along the minus strand of NW_023596746.1, from coordinate 29,530,656 downwards.
ATATTCAAACATAAGCCCCCATGACACATTTCGACGGTGGTGGAAATCCTTTTGAGAGCGTGGAGCACTGCCCAGAAGGCAGGATTTGAGAAAACAGCTTTGCGTCCCGAAAACCTCATCTTCATTAAGAACGCCAGCACGGAGACTCACACACCCCTCGGTGTGTGTCTGGTGGGCTCAATCATCACCTGGACCGCCTGTCGCACTCGTACGGCCGCTGACAAGGTGCTGAGAGATCGTGGGAAATCCGAAGCAAATGACCGTCCTCTCGGATAACTACTGAGCAAGGTGTGGTCGCCGGCGCCCGGCCCCTGTCAGCCGTCTCCACCGTATGGTAATGGACCGGCGATTGATGGCCGCTGTCGGGCGGGTTATTGTCACCGTCGCGGCTGAAGACGCGGGGAGGGCCCGTCGCCTGAGTACACGTGACCCGGGGGTCGGCCTGTCCCACCGCCGAGGTCAGCCCGGCCGGGATGTGAGGGTGCCTCTCGGGTCGGCTTAGCGCTGCAAGGGCATTTGCAAACAGGACCGTCATCTCCAACCCTACCGGACAGCTGTGGGATGTTCCAGCGCGATTGGTGGTTCAAAAGAGTTTCACTCTGTTAAAGCACTCGCCCGTGTTATCAGAAGTTCCGACAGCGCACAAGCGCACATCGGTAATCATGGGCTCGACCTGCGTACGCCTGCCAATGCAACTAAGGCGGAACAATCATACTTCCCGTGTGTACCACAGTTTTCGCAAGCCATCCACGTGCATGAGCTCACCACGAACCACTGACATATCTCGGACGAGGGTAATGAATTTGTGATCGGGCGCGCTCATTTCAGTGTTAAGCTAGCAGTCTTGCGTGGCGCAGTTTCCAAAAGTAAACGCCTTCTTTTCATAGTGACAAAAGGGCTCAGTGAAGTCGTGTTGCATGCATGAATAAGTGCTATGTACATAAGCTGAGTGACCACTTTCACTCTCTGCGGATCGTATGCACTACTGCAATTGCCGACAGGATGATTCATAAGCAATTTCTATTCATGTGCCAATATGCTAAATATCCCCGTTGAGACTGACGGCAGTTTTCAAAACTATCATATCAGATCAATGTATAGCACTAAGGTGGATTCATAGACTAACTTAATTAATTGCGGATCAAAAGACATGACGCTACTCATAAATGACCGCGTAAAACGCACGTCAAATAAAATAGTGTTTTTAGTATTTACTCATTCATTGCTAGGAAAACAAACTGAATAATTATCTAATTGGCGTCAAGCCAAAATGGATTTCGCCTATGCGTGCCAATTCTTTAGTTTTTAGCAAACGAAAGTTATGTCGCTGGATCCAATCAGGCTAAAGGATAGGCTTTCATTACAGGAATTCACCAGCGATTGGTAGCGGCTTGCATCTCTTGCATAGCCATTACACCTCCAGCTGAACCATCACTTCACACTCTCACCGCGCACTGAGCGCTCAACGGCCAGGGGGCGCATCTCACAAATTACCTACAACGGAGGCTTCGTGCCCGAAAGATAAGGGAACGTACAAATGCAAGGCATACATAAGGCAATGCGCATCGTCTAATCGAGGTGCACACCTGGGGCGCCGGTAGTGTAATGGTTAGCGCGTCTGCGTTAACCACTGCGCGCCTGGGAAACCAGAGGCATGGGGTTCGATTCCCCCGCGGTGCCCGCGCTTCCTGCCAGGGTGAGAGGCAGGCGACGCCATATAGCCTCAGCAGTTGAGTGCGTCGTAAAGCCCCAGTGACATGACACACATGACAGAAGTGCACACCTGAACTTCTCGGCTTGATGTAGGGAAGAATGGCCTTAAGCCCCTGGTTTTTCGGTATTAGGAGTTCTGATTGTTACAATGACTGCCACCGTATACATATTCTGGAAATGGAGTGCACCAGGCCGTGGCGGCGTCAGCGAATGGACTGGAGCCATCGACATGCCGGGTATCCCCGGTTCTACCGAGCAACGTCACATACGCCGGCGGAGCAGCGTACGACAGCCGGACAGCCTTATCAAGCTCCAGACGCGACGCCCGTCCACCGCCTGGACGGACTTTGCGCCGGCCAAACACGTAGCGGTCGACGTCGCCGTGGCAACACGCGCGGAACGCTCCTGATGAACCCGGCACGTTCCGGCGGCGGGCCGGAAACGGGAGGTGCTGCCGGGGCACGCGCCGCCGCCGCCGCCGCGGGCGACCGGCTGGTGTCGGGGAGCGAAACACCTCGCACGGCCGGTTACAGACCACAGTATCGGCTCATTCGGGAAATACGTTGGTTCGGCTCATTCGGGAAATCTGTTGATTGAGTGAATAAAAAGCTTGTTCAAAAAAGCGACTTGCTTTTGGGTCTAGTTCCATCCAGTCATGTCACATAGCCCGCTTCATACATTTAACACTGGACGGAAGTCGTAACTCATTTTTCCCCGACTGCCTGCGACTTCCCCTATGCAGACAACACGCGGAGGCGTTTGTGTGGCGCTCTCAGCGAAGTAGAACGCAGTATGCATTAGGACATTGACCTCAACTGCTTGTCGTGACCAGCCTTCACATTCAGTCATGTAATGTTCGTGTTTCGTCATTGTATGAAGTGCATTGAATACAAAACGTAAATCAATATCAGGCTCCAGTATTTCTGCGGAGTCTCATGTAACAAAGTAAGTTTGGACCTGCATGTACAGTGTTTCATTTGGAGTATTAGCTTTAAAACAGCCGTGATATGTACACAACTTATTTCTAAGCATGTTTGTTTACCTTCTGGGCTTTTTTGGTGTTTATGGCCGGTGCCCACCTGCCCAGCGAGACGCCTCCACGACGGACCCGTGGACCCAAATGCAGTGAAGGGAAGTGTGCTTGCACACAAACCCATTTCTGCAGTGTATTTTCACAAACACACTTCTCCAAATTCTAGAATGACCCGCGCCTGCTGCCTTGCAAGTCACAACCCGAAACGGCCAAACCAAAATGTCCATTGCCCCAATTTGCTACGAACCGAGCAAGTATATCCTCTCCCCGTTAACAGGATGTAGGTACCGGTTCTTCACGACCCGTCCACTTCGCCTGTTACGCAATGTTTGGATAGCCCCTTACTAATACGAAAACGTGGCCTAATTACGTCCTAGTGGGATTGAGATTGGTGCTGGATGTCGTAGAACCCCTTCCTTATCTCCTATCTGCCACCAGGAGTGGTCAAAATGTGTGATCCATGAGGTCAGCTGGTCGTTACGGTAAGTTAATCAGCGTGCTGCCAGCGATTCGTTTCATTCTTTGTAGCACGTGGCTGAGAATAATTAGGCTTCCTCTCAGATTCGAGTCGCGTACGCTGCTAACGAGGGTGAAATGAACCGAGACAGACTTCAATCGGACATCAACAAGCGCCAAATTGGCTGATGGCTGCATGCACTGGCCCTGTTTGCCACCGCTTGGTAGCGCTAGGGGTGATTCATCCTTTCTTTCTAGTGCTGCGTATTCGTGACCACGTTACACCGACTACAGGCAAAGGATGGCCTTCGATAAGCCCGAACAACGGTGCTCCATAATTGCGGTCAGGACTTCGTGCGTGGTGAGTGTTGTCGACACGTGCCGCCCACCACCGGTGAGCGGTCCTTAGAGGAGATCCGCTTCAATGGAGCTGCCATGGGTACGGGGACGGACCCAGAATCGGATTTCGAAAAAGGCTGATGTTCGTTTGGAGGAGAAGTTCCAAGCCTGGACTATGGCTGCGTTGTTGCCCGCACCCTGGATGCATCCTCTTATGGCCAGAAATAAACGCTTTTAAACGGAGATGATCTCACGGACTCTTTTAAGGCGTGATCTTCTGTTCCATTCCGACGAAAATGGCGGTCGTTCGAGAGCCGAGTACCGGGGGCATCCCACGCGCCCCCCATCAGCAGAACACGATTGCCACGGCCAACAACTTCACAGTGTTCCATGATCACGATCTGACTCGGCAAATGTCAATATCGCGTGAAGAACTTCGTTTCACCAAGTCAAGCAACTGCTGGCTGCCGGTACGCTTGTTTGTTGCTACCTGGCGTTTTTGGGGGGGCCGACTGCGGGCGTCGTTTTGCGCCCGAGGCAGTATTATGTAATCAACAAGGTGTATACAGTGCACAAATCTAAGTCTAGAATAAACGAAGATAGCGGGCCGCCGTCAAGTAGACGTAGGTCGCCATCGGTGAGTCATCCACCACGGGGATGGCGTAGCATACCACGACGATGTCGCGTGATGTGTAATACCGCGCCCAATGACGCATACACTCTCGATACAAATGTGCACACGACTGAATCACGAGGTGCTCGGCGGGGAGCGCATGGCTCCGTGGACATGGGGGGGGGGGGGGGGGGTCCGTCACCGGCACACAGTCAGTACCTGTGGGTCTTGTACGTGTGTCTGATACGCGGCCTACAGAGCCCAACCTCCTCTCACTTCACCTTGCGGAAGCTGGAAAACCAGAGGGCCAAATCAGCCTCGAGTAATGGGTTGCGTAACACAAATAATGGCGTAGCTCCACAGCAGAATGCTAGGACCAGAAGCACGAGGGTGTGGGTTTGATTCATGCAGAAGACTGTGTTTCGGCACCTATCCACTATAATCAGCATGAGAAATGACGATGTCAGTGACACCCAATGGCACGCGTCTCCCTCAACACACGCTCGGGTGGGGGTTCAATTCCCCCCTGGAGGTTTTTCCGGAAGTTTCCGAACGGCGCGGAATAGCCGCGCCAAATTTTGCATACTGTAGACAATTGAACAGCGCATCGTTTGGTACAAAAAAGTGTAGATATGCTTTGTGAGGTCACTGATCTACGGCAGGTCACAGCCAGGCAATAGCTCAGCGATGTCGATTTCGAGAGAATCGTTCAATCTGATGCAACAACGGATTGTTAGACGAGCCCACACATTACTGGGGTACTTTCTTAGGCAATACAATAATGGAATGAAAAATTCCAATGACCTAAGTTCGGGTATGAAGGACACACCAAAGTTTATCACTCAGGGGCTTGCTGTGCAGGGTATTTTTTGCTGCCCATTTCGAATGAATGGATAACAGGAACCGCATCATGCATCTTCCATGGACTTCTTCAAATTCAGAATAGGTCACTTACCTGAAATGACCCAGGTCAACATTTTGTTTTAGGGACATACTGCCTAGCGTAATTTTTGCCGCTATGCAAATGTAAACTCAAAGCAGTCTTGTATGATTTCGTCACCATGATCCCCGAAAGGTCAAACAAGATCACTGATCTTAAATGGGCACGTGACCTCTTGCTTACAACGGGTATCTAGGTCCTGGGGTCACTTTGAACACCAACCTGGAGCTTGACCTTGTTTGACTTAATTTGACCCTTAGGTCATTACCTCGGAACCTGAACTCTTGACCAAAACCCGAGGTCACATACAGGCCAACACGCTCTGTAAATTTAGTCTCTGTAGCTCCAGTTTCTGAGATCTCACGTGAGGGGTCAAATTGACCGCCACCCGAGCGAAGGATATCCAACAGGCCACCCAAGCGTGTGAACAGTAACAATGTACGAGACAGCAGCACGGGAACCACATGCCGTGACAAGCGGATAACAAGCGGATGACAAGCAGAGCCGTATTAGGTCAATCGCGCCGACTCTAAGTCATACTTCGACTGAAAGCAGAAGTTCTGCTACTGTTTTCGAGAGGTCCTGACTATGCCTTTGGTAATTTGGGACGGATATTGAACGGGCGGAGACAGACGTGAGGCGGCCCAAGGCCCCGCCAGGCTGCAGACGTACAGTTACGCCTGTAGTTGACCATACGCCACCCTGGCCACTCCCCTCCTGCCGTGTGAACTGTCTTAAACCTTGCGACAAGTAGGGACCGCGGTCAGGAACCACCAAAATCTCCGGCCTGCAAGAACACTCAAACAAAACGGCACGACGCGCGCGCGGAAACCGGTTGTTCATCACGTCCATAGATCAGCGATCGCTCAGATACCTCGAGCCCGTCTCTTCAGCTATCATCTGATGCCTCGGCACTAGTAGAAGCAGCTCCGAGTCTTATCCAATCAGCACGCTGATCCGACAGACGTCATTGTACGCCGAGGAAAGTACTTAACGCCTTCGGCAACACCACGCGTAGCGTTCACCCACTCATCGGGCAATTCCATAGTCAAAGCCCATTTTATTCGCATCACCCCTACGTTATCCCCACACTACGAGACATGATACCACCCATGCGTCACCCTCCGGTCCAAGAGTCTGAAGGCATAGCATCACGCCGTCGATACGGCAGACAGAGCTGATCAAAATGCTTTGGAGCCATGCGAACACCCCTGCGCATGTAAGAGGCAGTTTAATGGTTTACGGCTGAGAAGTGCGAAAATCCCCTACGTGGCGGCCCTCCGCTGCACCGACTCGTGACAGATAACGAGGCGTCAAAGGACCTTCATGCCTACATCACAAACCAACAGCCGACAACCAACTGATTTTGCACAACGTTAAGAGAGACCAGACTTCTTTATTCCAGAATCTTCACACAACATAGTCACACCATTACATCAATAAGCCGCGATGCCCGAGCCCCGTTTCGGCCCCACCTGGCCGCGAGATCTCGCCGGTCACCGGACGCGCCGGCCGGCTGCAGAGCCCCGTAGGCTCTCACAGCGAAAGCACGTGTACTCTCGCAACGGCAGCGGCCGTCCGGTGGGGTGCACCAGGGCCGCGCGCGCGTGCCGCAGAGGTCCTGGCCTCAGCGCCGCCGCCGCACCGCCAGCGCCGGCGAAGCACGGCCGGCCACACTGGCGACATCTCTGGTGCTGCGTGATAAGCTCGAGTACGCAGAGCGGTAGCTCGGCAGTGCTGAGCTGCCGACCGCCGAGGTGTAGCGCTACCGCGCTGGCGGCCAGGTGCAGGAGCGACGGCGCGCCGCCTGGGGATGGACGCTCTCCCTCCGCCTCGCCCGCGTTCCCGTGCGTGTCCAGCTCCATGAGGTCCATGCGCTCCAGCTGCGCGGGCAGCCACATGAGCTGGTTGTTGGCCACGTTGATGACGCGCAGGCGAGCCAGACTAGGCAGACAGTCGGGCAGCGCTGCCAGCCTGTTGTCGGCCGCGTTCAGAAAGTGCAACTGCGTCAGGAAGGCGAGCGACTCGGGCAGCGCTGTCAGCCGATTGCCGCTGACGTCAAGATAGGCCAGCTGGGAGCGGGCCGGCCGCTCGGCCAGTGGCGTCAGCTGCTCCAGCAGGTTGCCGGCCAGCCGGAGCTCGCAGAGCTGGGGCAGCCGGCGGTCGATGGCCGGCACCCGCGTCAGCCGGTTGCCGCTGAGGTCGAGCGCGCGCAGCTGGGTCAGCCGCAGCAGACGTTCCTCCACGCGCCGCAGCCGCAGCCCGGCCGCCGTCAGCTGCTGCAGGCCGGCTGGGAAGGCGCGCACGTACTCGGCCGATGACCGCGCCGTGAGCCGCGTGGGCGCGCGCTGCAGCTGGCCGGCCGGCACACGCGTCGGCGCGGCGGCCGGCGGCGGAGCGGCCGGCTGGCCGCGCGCCGCGCCGCTCAGCTGCTGCAGGAAAGCGCGCACCTGCACCGGGTCCCCGCTCACCAACAGGTCGTGCGCCGGCTGCGAGAAGCTCAGGCTCGTTTTGCCGGCGGCCGCGTGGCGCGTGAACACGCGCGCCAGGCTGGCCACGCGGTAGCGCAGGCCGCGCGTGTTGCGCGGCGTGTAGGCGGTCACGAGCAGCTCGGGCGCCCGGCCCGACAGCACCAGCAAGCCCTGAGATTTGCGCGACGGCTGCGTCGTGCCCGCGCCCGACCGGTACACCGTCTGCAGCTCGCACTTGAGCTTCATTGCCTTCCACCTGGAGCATAGAGGCAGAGTGCTCAGCCACTGTGTGCAAAAATTACCCAGGGATTGACAGCATTGAAAATTTTGAGTTATACATATGTTATGTGAGGAAGCTGGAGAATACCCTCCAATTCTTATTGGAGTATTTTCTCATAAGTTTACTCATGTTGAGATTCTGTCACACAGTTTTTAGCACAATCTGTGGAAAGTAGATAGGCACCAGTACATTAATGTGTTACACTGCTTGACTAGAGCCCAGAGGTTGCCACTAAGAACCTGCTCAGGAATAGAGCAAATTATTAATGTAGTCAGGGTGTCTAGAGCTTGAACACTCAACTACATCATGTATTCCTTACCAACAGTTGTATTAAAAGATGTCCTTTCCCATTGGTACACACTGGATATTGTCATAAGGACCCAGCACTATAACCTATAACAGCATTATCTTTCCAGCTCACAAATTTATTGTCGGGTCATTCATAAATGATATCAGCACTTTGACCATTCCAACCCCATTGTCTGCTCACTAGAACACAGGGTATGCTGAACAACCACACCTGGTTATGCTGGGTTCAATGTAACATCTGTTTAGCACAATGCTCTAATATTTGGTCATTTCCATGGCAGGGATGTCAATATTTTTTTCATGCCTCAACACCTTGACTTCGAGCTCACTGCCTGTGGCCCCTCCCTTCACTCAAAATCAGCCCATCGACATCAAATGGGGTGGCTGTCAAACCAGTATCTATGTGACCCAAGCTTGAGAAATGGGCTGTGTAGGTCAGATGTCTGGGTTAGGGTCAAATGGCAATGTATAAGTGTCAGCAAATTGCCTGTGGAGACTGCCAAAGAGCCAGGACTCCGAGAGCACACGTCTATATTGAATTCCTGCACATGCTGCTGAATAAATTTTGGGATGTTGGTTTAACACCTTCTTGAGCTAAAGGTGTGAAATAGTAATGGGCATGCTGCTTGTCATGATAAATTGACTAGAGCTAGCTGTAACTTTTCAACACATGAGACCAGCATGATTTGCAAATATTGCTGTGTAAAACACTTCAATGTCAAACATTCTTCCTTTTACTTCAATTTAGTGACATTTAATCAAAACCACCATCCAAATCCTTGTATAAAATAATTAAGAGAATCCCAATCTGATACTAATTTGCAGTAATTGCTCATTTTGGTATTCACAAAGTAGTAAGCCTTAGGTTGAAATACAACCAGAAGTACCAAACATTCAGACACTGTGTTCCACCCCCGCCATCACATGTCTTCCGACACCACTTGCACAACTACTCCGGCTTACCACGTAAGCCTTGTCTGCAAACCATGGCAGGACTCGGCGTGATCTCGTTAGGGCATGGTTGAGGCAGTAATTGCAATGTGGGGCAGCCTATAAAACTTTAAGGGCAGTGATTCCTCACAAGAGACTGCTAATGTTAATAATCTGATGTGGCAGCTCACAGTACCTTGAAGGAGATGGAACGGATGCTCCACTGCGGCACAAGCCGGACGACGCCGCAATGTTGTTCCGTAGCGCGCCAAATATAAATCACGATATACATCCAATTACTTCATACTTATTTCGAGCCAGACCACATGCGCCACATCGGTGTTAACTGCGTCGGAGTTGTCCTCATTGTTGCCATCCTGCCGCCTGTTCGCCGGCTGGGTTGTGTGAGGGGCCGCTCGCCCAAAAGTTGTACCCGCTGTCACTGCTCAACAAGCGACGCTTGATATTCAGCCTGATCTGAAGATGCATGTGAAAATGTCAGTTTCGTGGTCATAACGCACTGACCAGACATTCGCTGCCGCTTTCTTCGATTCCCCGCAACATACTTTAGTTCATGGAAGACACAGGTTGTAACCCAACTGGCGTCGGTGACGTCTGCAACGCACAAGAGCAAGTACCCAGAGAGCAAATCACGCACGTCTTCTTACCGAGGCAACCCCAGGTCACGTTCACCACACGGCGGATGCGCTCGAAATAAAACCAGTTACCTTCCAATCAAGTAATGCAAATCCATGCGCCTCATTCCCTGCCTAAGATATTACTTTCTGTCACCATCTAGTTTAGCTCCTTAGCCCATCATTTGGCCAGGCGAACACATGTCCATGGCAAGACCCGACGCTGAGGGGGATCAAAGCCCCGGGACGAACCAGGAGAGTCAAACAGGCGCCTACCGTACACCTTGTGGCGTCAACGGAAGCGGTGTTGTCTTGTAATGACACTAGATGTCCCTAAGAATTGCGAATCAAATTTTACTTTATCATATTTTTTGCTTAAATAATGCTACTGGTGCAGTTATCTTTAAAAATATTAAATTCTTTATAATTTTAGAACCATTTATCATGAAAACAGGGAACTGAACAAACAACTGTTTTGGTTTTGGGGCTACGAATCCTTCGCAAACTGTGTTCCCGGCAGAAACCGCGCCGAAAACACTCTGAGCGCAGCCACATTTGTTTTTTCGGCGTGTAAATTTCCAGGGCGGGAGTTTGGGCCGAAATTTCTGTAAGTACCATTGGCGGATTTTCCACGCGGTGGATTTGTCTTAGTTTTGGTGCTAATGCTCCTCCGCCTGTTGATCCTGTTTTTGTTTGTAAGGCCTCGTGCACTTGTACGTGGCCAGTTTTCTTGGGCATGCCTTGGCCACGTGGTCCTGTCTAAGGGTGCGAGGGTATGCGGTCCGCGTGTGCATCGGTTGGTTAATTGAGTAGGGGTCAAGATCCGCGCGAACGCGTATTCGACGTTGATATGATCATGTTATGGTAATATATCCATCTTCCATATTGTGGGGTCCTTATGGCTATGTTGGAGCCTTAGGACTATGGTGCCGCTGCAGTTTTTTTGCGGGGTCACTTCCACTTGTCAACAAAGCTTGAAACTTCCACTTGTCAACAAGCGTGGAACTTTGCTGATGCCTTGGCATGGTTTTATTGCATAGTAGCATGGTCATTAATTGTTAATTCTGGCATGTGATTTGTGAAAGTTACCATTTTTAACCAGGCTGGAGGGATGCTCTAAGTACAGTGCTTAATAGATGTAAAGGGCATGTGTGCTGGTGGAGCACTGAATGGATGTTCAAGGTTCATGTGTGCTCTGACAGCAAAATGCTTTCATGCAGAATGTTCTTCAGAAGGTATATTGTGGACTGCATAGTGATCAGCCGGTGATCTCGCCACCATGGTATAGGCATGGTTTATGTGGAAATTAACAAATTTTCCATTCACCATTTTCCCACTATTATGTGAAGCATGCTCCATGCCCAAGATGCAGTGCTGGCATGGCAGCATGAAAGCAGGCATCTGGTGTTTTTATTTTATATTTATATATTATATTTATAGGTATATTTATAGGTATTGCAAATATGTGGGTTGTATAAGAGATATGTTGGTTCATTCTAAACCTATCATGCAAGTGAACTTAAATGACAGTTGTAGAAATATTACTAGGGCTGTTATAGCCAGCTGTTTGAGTGATCATAACTAATTGTTCATTGAAAGCATCATCATGATCATTAGCATCACTGCAATCCAGATTGTAAGTGAAGGGTTGTTACCAGGGGCAGTTCCTAAAGAGCTTGCATGCCTTTAAAGATTAGTGGTGATAACCATCACATGCTACAGTTATATTTTAATTTATGAAATGGGAGAGCAAACATTAAGGAAAGTCTGTTGTCTGGTTAGTGTTAGCAGGGATACAGCTGGAGGTGCTGGGACTCCAGGAAGCATAAGTGTATTTATGATCATGAATTGCCCATTCAGTTACATATTCAGTTCCCATGCACCCCTCCTTAAAGAGGATATTTTACATTTGAAGGTGTTTGAGCAAACATCAGATACATTACTTATGAATATTGGTATAACTTTGGGAGGAAGACTGCTCTAGCCAGCAGAATTGTTTTGTATGTATGCTTCTTCATGCATCATGGTTTGCTTACATTGTCATACCTTGTATAAAATCAAGGTGTTGTGTTACCAATGTCAAAAATGGTGAATGTCACAAGTGGCTGAAATATAAAAAGAGTTTTGGAAATAGTTTGATGTTATGTTAGAGGGATGTTATGGGTAAAGCTATAGTGGAGATTATGTGTTGCCAAGAAATGTGCCATATGAATATGAATTTTAGAGCCCCCATTGACAGTCCCTAGCAATGTTTTGGGTGAGCTGGATCAGTGGAATAGATTAGCATTTGGCTACAGTGAGAATTGTTTATGCATGCTAGTCTTGATCCGCCAATCCATTGTGTGGTTGTGCACATCATTCTTGATCTTTCAATTCATTGTGATGCAGCCCTGTGTATTTGTTTGTGCATGCCATTTTTATTCCAAATATAGCTGGTGTCAAAATTATAGGATACTGAATGGTTTGCTGGCTGTGCCTTGGTGTGGCAACACTTCGAAAGCTGGATAAAAAAGCTGGGCAGGTTGGACTGCCCAGCTATCCAGATAAGATACAGATATAGCAGATCAGCCTTTGATAACTCAAAATTGTAGGATGCATGGATGTCCTCAGATATTTACACAAGATGTTTCCCCAAAGGCAGAAGTCAGAGTCAGCTGAGCTGGATTGACATGGTTTGAATGGGCCAATTCTGCAGTCTGCAACTATCCCCAGTTATCAGATGTCTTGGTTCTAAGCTGTGCCTCACAAACAAAAATATGTTTCTCAAACAAAATTCTTCATTTCAGGACATATCACCATGGCTGAAGGAAATGGTGATGCCACTGTCATTGAGGAGCCAACTGGCTGGGAGGAGCAGCCTTCCAGTGCAATCAAGGTGGAGTCAACTGGCTGGGAGGAGCAGCCCAGCAATTCAATCAAGGCAGAGCCAACTGGCTGGGAAGAGCAGCCTGCCAATTCAATCAAGGCGGAGCCAGCTGGCTGGCAAGAACAGCCCGCCACTGTAGACAAGGTGGAACCACCTGTTGCAGAAGAGAGAACTGAAGATTACCAGAAATTGATACAACTTGGCCTGAATGAAAAAGTTGCTGCAAAGCTTGATGAGATCTACAAGACAGGTATGTGAAACAGTTGTTTGGAGCTGCCTTGGGTGTAAAAAAGTGACTGCAGAACAGGGTGGGATGACTGTCCATGATGGCACACCACCTGCCTTGTGCTGTGCTTTGGTTGGGGAGTAACAGCATGGTCAGTACCATAAATATTATGATGAAATGCCACTTGGTCATGTTCCAAGGATATGGATGTGATCAACTGGGATTAAGCTGAACAAGTTTCCACTTAAGCAGCTGGTTTAAACAGTTCTGCACTTCCTGCTTTGAACAAGCTGAAGTTTTTTTTTTTTGAAAGGTGTTTTCTTGGTAGTAGGCATGGTGCCCTGCAGAATGGTGCACCTAGATTGCTGTTCATCTTCTGCACCATTAAACATATGCACATGATTTCTAGTTTCCATTGCAATTTTTGATCCATTGCCCTTAAGCTAGGTTAACACAAGTTTCTTGGGGGTTAGTGGGGAAGGATGGAGATGAGCATGTCTGCCTAGTTCTGTATTGTGATTGCTGGTTGTGATATGAAACATGTTGTTGATCATGTATTGACCTTTATTTTTCAGAAAAGCTGGTCCATGCTGACCTTGATGAGCGAGCTCTAGATGCATTGAAGGAGTTTCCAGTTGGTGGAGCTTTGACAGTGCTCAAGCAGTTTGTGGACTCAAACTTAGAGCATGTGTCAAACAAATCAGCTTACCTCTGTGGGGTCATGAAAACTTATCGCCAGAAGAGCAAAGCGCAAGGTAAAAATTGCTGTTCGTCAGTTCAAGAATAGATTGTTTTCTTGTTGATAACTCTTGGTCATTTCCAAAAGGACACTCATCATTCACACTGAACACCAGACAGGCATTCTATGAATGCTGGCTGCCATCCACATGTATGTCACTATTTCATGGATTCATGTATCATGTTGAAACTTGGTGGTGATCCATGCTCCAAAAGTTGCATATGTAAATGTGTTATTTTATTTTCTTCTAAGTTTACCAGTGACACCTTGTCAAATGGAAGGTGCCCTGTTGCACCCTTGCAGAATGTTGATGCTATTGTTGACAATGCTATTTCTATTAATTGGCAGATGTCTTTGTTACATTAATTTTTCCCAAATTCTCTAGTGCCATGTCACAAACATCCTGCTTTTTCACAGGGCCAACATATCCATCAACACTGGGGCCTGATGAGGAGAAAATTAAGGCAATTCTGGACAGAACTGGGTTTACTCTGGATGTGACCACTGGCCAGAGGAAGTATGGTGGTCCACCCCCTAACTGGGAAGGCAAGCAGCCAGGTGCTGGATGTGAGGTAGGTCAACATGGTCATCAGTACTTCAGTTTGTAGTTCTATGCCTTTGGTATCAAATTTCATTATGGCAGGAGCCAGAGGTTAATTCATTTGAGAGAAATATTGACTTTGCAGAAATCATTTTTCATGTATCCAGTATTATAAGGTGGTCATGGGAGATGGATTTGGGTGACATTGTGGCCTGTTTTTAATGGCATGACCATGTACATTTTGACATTTGAAAATGAAAAGAGGACCAATTAGTTACATTGTCATAAATTGTTCATATTTTTATCCCATCACCATTTGAACAAATGCCTGCATGCATACAAGAATGCCTGCAATGCCTTCTGGGCAGTTATCTGTTACACATGTTGACTTTTAAGCTTTTACTGTTTTAGCAGGGCTTGATATCTGTGCACCTGTTTTGGTAGTCAAGTGGGGGTGTTCTGCATTCGCATGGGGTGTTGAACTGAAACAGCCATCTTGAAAGTCATATGGTGCAGGTAACAGCAATGCTCTTTTTGGCACCTAAATTTGTGTGTAAAAAGTGTAGGCTACTTTGAGGTTATCCATGGTGCTGTAATTTCACTCAAATCTTGCCATTCCATGTGCCATGTTGAGAAATATGCTCATCAGGCATTCATATCTAGTGTTCCTGAGTGTAATTCTCAGATACAATGGCTGTCAATTGCAGCATTCCAATATTCTGCCTCTTCAGGGGCAGGGATGTCAATCATTTTCATATGGAAACACCCTGGCTTTTTGCATACTGCCTATGGCCTCTCCCCTTGCTCAAAATCAGCCAGGCAGCTGTCAAATCAGTGTCTATGTGCCTCAGACTTGGCAAATGGGCTGAGTAAGTCAGATATCTGAACCTGGGTCAAAGGGCAACAGGTTATCACCAGCAAATTGTGTGTGAGGACTGCTAAGGAGTCATAATTCTGGTAACATGAATTTATATTTATATCCTGCACACTACTGGATGAATTTTGGAATGCTGGTAAATTGGTTCTCAGCTGATGGTGTGCAAGTGATGTGAAATCTTGGTGTAGATTACATTTTGTGTTACATTATATTACAGGTTTTTCATTCCTCTTAGTCACTACTTTGCATATAAGTCAGTGTCAAGGTGATTAAGCCTGTCTGTAATCAGAGTTATTCATGTGATGCTATAATATGCTTTCAGTGAGCTAGGATTATTTTATCTGGGGTGCAGGTGGAAAATTCTACTGCAAAGTGGTTACATGTGTACAGTGCAGTGCAGTCTATCATCTATCTATAGTGCAGTCATACAATCTACAGTGCAGTCATTTGCCAGTCAGCAAACTAGGGCAATTCTGGATAATATCTCATTGAAGTAGACAAGAGGGACCACTTCAACACATTTGGGGTAGATGATTGAGAGCATGGAACAAAACAGTTTTATTACATGTCTTGTGACATCATAATTTGTCTGGTCACAATTTGGTGGTTTAAAACAAAATGGCTAGGTTGGGTTTCAAATCATGTTTTGAAAGGTAAGATGAGTAATCAAATGGCCAACAGGGGAAATTAACTGATTTCAAGGGTGGGCTTTTTTGCTCCCCCAAACTGAGAGGTCAGTATCTTTTGCATGGCTAGCTGACACATGGTTATCCAACCCACTTCAAAATACAAAAGTCAATCATGCCCCCAACCTATGAAATAAGGTGTGAAATAAGTAAGAGATCACAGTTTTAGAGGACATAATTTTGTTACCAGGCACTTGTGCATTTGCTGTGCGAAATTTGTTCCAAAGCTTTGCATTGAGGGATAATTTTCTGTGGTGATGTAGTGGGACTGGGATGGCTGATGTATTATCAAGCCAAGCCATGAGGGCAAAGACTGCCAATTAGTGGTGTAATAGGTGAAAATGGTGGTAGAAATAAGTTCTGTGCTTCAAATTTTATCCATCATTCATTATAAATGGTTCGATGTTGGGTGCAAATCAAACAAGTTTTGGTTGGCTGGCAAATTAATCCAGTTGTATGCAATGCTGACAAGTTTGCAGTCAAAAGATTTTGCAGAGAATTTGGTTAACATTTCAGTCCAAAGGCAGTAGTTTTCAAGATTATCAAATGGGAAAAAATGAGTTTGTATTGCAAAAGATTTTGCAGAGAAATTGGTTAACATTTGAGTCCAAAGGCTGTAGTTTTCAAGATCGTCAAATGGGAAAGAAAAATGAATTTGTATTGCATTGGTATAAGCTCAACAAAACAATGGACAAACAAATTCCCAGTTTTTGTATGATTCTATCAACTTGGTTGACTAAAAATCTGTGAAATCATTGTCTGTGAAGTGAAAAAATCAGTGAGCAAATCACATGAGCTTTTAAGAGTTCACTTAGAAAGGAATTCTTGAATTTTTCACTGTCATTTCAGGAGTGGTGCAATTTGCTGGTGAAGTGTTTGCAGGAAAAATAAAGACACTTGGTAAAAATTATCTGCTGCGCCTTGCTGGTGTTTGCACCTGGCTATGCTTTGCTGGTGTGGTAGCTGCATGATATTACACCCCCCACCCATCGCACTAATGGCTGTTTCTGGAGATGCATGAAAAAGTGGAGATGCGTGAAAACCTTGCATTTGGCACACAGCTGTATTTTGCGAACAAACCTCGAATGATGAATGCAACAGGCTGAAGTTGCTCTGAGGCTTGATGGTACCTAACGCCGTGGCTCGGTGCATACATAGGTGTGATTCAGATATAGTTAAGGCAGGATATAGCCATGGCTGTCCAGGTTCTGCAGAGCTTTGTTTATGGTTGGTGGTTTCAAGCGAGCTCAGATTTGTATGATGTCTTAAAACTTTTGACTAGGAGGTATGGGTTTAGCATATGTGGTTTAGCAATATCAGGCGGCATTTAAAACATCACAGAATGTGGGGAAAATGACTGAAAGTTCCTCCTCATGGGGTGTTGCTTTACACCCAGTCAACATTTCTGGTCCGGTCCAGTGTGTCTTTGCGCGGCAAACTGTTGTGCGAAATGCAGAAGGTGGTGTAGGTTTGGATTGTTCATCAACATCATATCAAGCTTGACATTGATCAGTGATTTTGTCAATGTCGCAGGCATTCTGTGGGAAAATCCCTAAGGAGCTGTTCGAGGACGAGCTGATCCCATTGTTCGAGAAATGTGGGGACATATGGGACCTCCGGCTGATGATGGACCCCATGACTGGCCAGAACCGTGGCTACGCCTTCGTGACGTTCACCAATGAGGATGGTGCAAGGGAGGCTGTCAAGCAGGTATATTGTTTTTGTTTTCTTCCCTCCTCAGTTCTGTTCTGATGCATTTCTATTGTGTTCATTGTTTTTACAGCTGTGACAATCTGGCAGATTGACCTGAATTTACAGTATCTTCTGTACTCTGACTTGTTTGCCAGGTCTCCTCTTTGCCATGAAGAAGCAGAATTAAGGATTAGTAGTGGTTGTGACCAAAAAGTGGATGGGTTTTTGGTGGTGTGTAAGGTTTGATTGGACATGTTAGAGGAATATGACCATGCATATCACTAACTCTGTGGCATTTCTTGCTCCGCAGCTCGACAATTACGAAATCAAAAAGGGGAAGACACTCAAAGTTAATATCAGTGTGCCCAACCTTCGCCTGTTTGTTGGAAATATCCCCAAATCTAAAGGCAAAGAGGAGATCATGGAAGAATTTGGCAAACATACAGGTAATTGTTTCCAAATTGTTTTCTCAGTTTGTTTGCAAGGATTTTGTTCATAAACTGGACTGCATTGAGCCATCTGTCTCATTGGCATATCATTTGCTGCAGCTGTTTGTTGAAGGTGTCAAAATTGAAGTTCAACATTTTGATGGTGCTGCAGAGAGTCTGGTCGACGTCATCATCTACAGTTCGCCTGATGACCGGAAGAAGAACCGTGGCTTCTGCTTCCTGGAGTACGAGACGCACAAAGCTGCCTCGTTGGCAAAGAGACGGCTGAGCAGCGGCCGTATCAAGGTCTGGAGCTGTGATGTTATTGTGGACTGGGCCGACCCGCAGGAGGAACCTGACCGAGATGTCATGGCCAAGGTGAGGCCCCCATGCATGTCCTGCGTGTGCCTGTTCCGGTAGTGTACCACACAGGCAGCTGATAAGTTTTAAGGACATACTCCACACAGCAGTTGTATTTGTGCATTCTAAAGATGCATCCATAAAGCTATTGTATTTGTGCAACACAAATTAAATGAGTCCCATTTTGACTTGATGTGCCCAAATACTCCAAGACAGTGGATTGACAAACTTTCATGGCCAGTGTGTATTTTCTGTTTGATGTTTGTGATGTTGCATGTGGAAGTATCTTCCAGTCAACATGCGCCAGTTGTGTATCCCCATTGGGAATTTCCTGCCATCCCCCAATGTTAGGCACTTTTGTTTTAGAATATTTTACCGCCATTTTCATGCAAGCAAGGGCTAGGAAAAGCAACATTGCTTTCACGGATTACAGGTCAAGGTACTGTATGCCCGGAACCTGACCCAAGAATGCACGGAGGATGCTCTGAAGCAAGCATTTGAGGTGCATGGGAAGATTGAGCGGGTGAAGAAGATCAAGGACTATGCCTTCATCCACTTCGAGGAAAGAGAGAATGCCTTGAAGGTATGTGGTAGGGCTGTGTGGTGACACTCTTGCCGAAGCTGGAGGGTTTTGGTGCAGATATGCTGGGTTGTTGTGCTGTATGCCTCAGGTGCAGTATCCACACAATTATCTGGGATGGTAGGAATACCACAGCAAGTATTACCATTGTTGGCGTGATCGCGGATGGAGCAGGCAGCTGACTTGATAAACATGGTAGGCGTTGTTCTACAAACACTGAGACCGATACAAAGACACTGACAAAGGCACGGACAAATCTAGCGGTTAGTGCGCCCCTAAAGTGACACTCACCCTCTGCAGGCAATGGAGAACCTGAACCACACCGAGCTGTGCGGTTCCACGATCGATGTCTCCCTGGCGAAACCCCCGTCAGACAAGAAGAAGAAGGAAGAGATGCTCCGGGCCCGGGAGAAGAGGATGATGGACATGATGGCTCAGCGGGGGTAAGCTGGGTGTGGCGCGGTCGTGTGCGGAGTGGGGTATGGAGTGCCCGTGCCAAAGTATGCATGGTGTGATGGATGTTGATAGTATCTATTGTGGGTTGGTTCACGTCAAGTTATTTGGCATGATTGTGTGCTGCATGTTTGGATTACAATGGATGGGTTTTTGGGGCACTGCTGTTCAGTTCTTTTTCGTTTATCGTGGATCAGACTTGTCATCGCGTATGTGAACCTTGCTAGTTAATTTCAAGTTCTTAAGACCTTGATGGGCATACTCGTCATTGCAACGGTTATGGAATGGTTAAGTGCAACAAATACACGTTAATATCCCATTGCTCTTTGCATGGTGATTGTTGGTGTGTGTGAGGTTTCTTGTTATGTGTGTAATCGTTACGATCATAGTGTCAGTACCTGCAGTTGGTCGTGGCGAATACGCCAGAGCACGGGTGGTATTACATTTGGAACCATGTGTCAAAGCATCGTTAGCTGTGTACTTGAAAACAATGTTCTACAAATTACTTTATGTGACATTTCATTATGATAACCTTTAATCGTAAGCATTCTCAATGCATAAATCTTACTAGTTTGCTTCTGCTGGGTAGGGAAGAGGAGAGACAGTTGAAGCTTTTGTTTTGCATTTGAGCTCGATTGCTTGCTGCGCTCCGAGCGATTTGACTTGGCATAAGATATATGTAATCACATCATTGAAATTTGCTGGATCTCTGTACCGCACGAGTACGCTCATCTGTTGCTTGGCTTTGTTGGCGTGCGCATTAGCGGTTGGCCGAGCCCCACGCAGCGCTCGACTGCTTTGGCACGCGTGCTGCGTCGCCCATGTTACCGTTCTGGCACCGCGCAGACTCGTGCAATGCACGTATCAGCTTAAGAGAATTGTGTATGTAGGACGCGTCAGTTGGCTCGATGTAGCACGCCGCATTACAGCGGCAGTGGCGCCGCAACGCGGCACGCTGCCCGGGGAACGCGCGGTTCCTCGGCTGATGCGAGCGGTGACGGGCCGACGCAATGCCAGGGAGCCACCAAAGGGTCCCGTCGGCGTTTCCCACCGGCTGTAATTCGGTTCCCGGCCACAGCCGCGGCAGCGAAGTCAGTGGCCGTGTCAGGTGATGCGTCGTCACACGCACCAATCCGCAACGCAGGGCGTGGTTTTAGTGAGCACATGCGCCACCTTTTGTCCCGGCGTATTCGGTGTGATGACTGGTGTTGCCTCTGTTTCTAGGTTCCCCGTCTTCCCGCCGAGCATGGGCATGGGCCATCGCGGCGGCTACATGCGTGGTGGTGTCGGGGGTGGTCGTGGGGCCATGGGTCGTGGCGACTATGGTAAGTTTTCCGGGTACAACTACTACGCAGATAACTACTGGTACTACTGAAGTGCCAACGGACTTGTGTGGAAGTTTGGCTCATAATATTCATGTGACAGCTGGAACTGAGTGTTATGATCTGAATGGTGTTTTATCGCTGCTGCGACTCGGGGATATGCGTGAATTCTGCCAGTCATCTGACATCTAGGGTTGTAGGAATGGACCATGCTCATTGTGGGGCGCCTGGGACAAGTGCGAGACTGGTTTATTTTTGTAAGTGTGAGGGAAGACAGTTTGTGCCGTTCAGAGTGATAATGCAATACATATTGCATCAATATGTTACGACCTCTTTGATCTCGAGTGCCGGGGATCTAGTGGCATGGCAGACTGTCTCGTTTGTCCGGTCGCTCCGACTTGAATGACGGCAGTCGTCGAACGACGACATTTGAGGTTACCGTGCTTGGCTGCCCGCTCCTTCGCCTAGCACTATGACTGGCATATTTGGACACCCTACGTCTGCCTGTGACTGGCTCCCCTGCTGGCCCAGAGCCGTATGACGCTTTCTTAAATGAAATTTGCGTGAACGTGAGCAGAGGGCATTGGAATAATGGGTGGAAGGTACTTTACGTGACTGGTAACAGCATGGTATTGGTCTTTCTAGATGTCGGTTATGATAACGATTACGACGCGTATGGATACGGAGGGTATCGAGGTGGCTACAGCGATCCGTATTACGACGAGTACTATAACGACGAATATTCGTACGATTATCCGGCAAGCTACATGCCTCCGAGAGGAAGGGGCAGACCTCCAATGGTGGGTGCTCTTTGGCGTCTATTGTCCCAAATTATAGTGTGTAGCTAGTTTGCTCAGACTTCCATTCGCTGTGGCTACATGGCATTTGCCGTAAGTGTTTGCCGTGTTCAAATTTTACTTTGTCCGGTCTAAATCACGCGATTTCGTCTGGTTCGACTGTCATGTTCAAATTCTCTTCAGCCTAGTCCAAATCGCGCGATTTTCGTGCTTCGAAGCCCGTTGTCTGATTCGTTGTCAAGGGTCGTTGATGTTGTTGACAAATTGGTGTCCCGTGGTCCGCCAGT
Organism: Pollicipes pollicipes; assembly: GCF_011947565.3. NCBI lineage: Eukaryota > Metazoa > Arthropoda > Thecostraca > Pollicipedomorpha > Pollicipedidae > Pollicipes > Pollicipes pollicipes. The sequence goes on along the minus strand of NW_023596746.1, from coordinate 29,509,083 downwards.
CATGGTGTCCCCGATCCTCGTCCCGTCCAGCCCCGCCCGATCGCTGTTGAGGCCCGCCGACAGCAGCCAGTCTCGTCCGTGTCTGAATGCTGCTGTGCTATTTGCAGGCTGGCCGCTCGCGTGGGGTTATGGGAGCTCGTGGTCGCGCCGCTGGCCCGCCGCATGGGACTCCCATGGCGAGGGGTATAACAACTGGTCGTGGAATGGCCAGGGGTATGCGCACTGGGGCGGGCAGAGGGGCCGCCAGGGGACCAGGCTTACCAGGTCAGAACACGTGTGATCTTCGACTTTTTCGATCATGTGATTAACGTTTTTACGATGGTTCCGACATTTTTTTGGTGTGGACTAATGGAATGCCGGGTGTCGCTTCCATTTGAACTGAGTATTTTGTTTCTGTTTGACACCTCTGTGTTAAGTGTTCGATTTCAAACCGTCTGAAAAGTCACCTTCCTGGATACGTTCAAGTTTGATTTACCGTTTTGTTTCTGGCAGCACTCGCTTTCACGGGGCATGTCACTCACAGTGTGCTGACAAAAAGGGGATGAAAATTTTGCGTGTTTACAGGTAAGCGGAAATTCGAAGGCGGTCACCAGAACCAGGGGGATTATAAGCGGCGCCAGACCAATGCCAACTGGGGTACCACTCCCATCCCGCAGCAGCCGCTGCGTAACAGCCGTTATCGGGGCTACAGCGACGACGAATTCTACGTGGATTCGTACGGCGGGCAGTGGTAGCCGGCAGACGCGCGCGTGGCGCGGCGCTCGCGCCCCGCGCCGTCGGTACCAACTGTAGCGATGAGACGGCCACGAGCAAGCCATGCCACTAGATCTCATGTGATGGACGGAGTGGAGACGCTAGCAGCGTCGTGTTCGGAGCGAGTTGCTTCGGCCCGTCCAAGCTTCGGCTGTGGGAGGCGGCGGTGCGCCAGCTCAGCTGGCCTATGTGGAGGCGGGGAGGGGCAGTTTGTCAGTAATTTTGGTTCGAAAAGCTGTTAAACCACGTTCGAAAGACGAATTCAGTCGACTCCGTTGTGTTTGGCGTTCGGTTTGGGGCTACACGATCCCCTAGGTCTGGTACGAGTGGCCTCGAAAGTGTCTGATTTTCTTGTTGTCTTGGGCTCCCGTTATGACTGAGCTGTGAAGTGTCCCACTTAGTGAGCTTTGTAGTGGAAGTCATTCGCAGTCCCGGCACGGCTTCCGAGACGGGGCGATGCCTGTGGCTCCTCTGTAAATATTGTGTATGACGAGTGCTCAATGCTTCTCTAATTTCTTAATCGGTTTTAGGCATCCCGGAAACGAGTGAGCTGTTTAAGTTAATGCCTCAGATCGACCTCGGCGATGTGTCCACCGCAGGTGTATTTTAATATCTGAGTCCCATTTCCTCGGTCATTTCGTTTTTCCTCTGACAATAAACAGGATTGGTGGTACTTGGTTTTATTTTGTTGCTTACGTTGTCGTTTCCGACTGAAGTTACAGTTCCATTACTTGCGGTGCGCACAGACCGAACGAATTAGTGCGGCTGTTTAATAAGCATTGTCGCGGCAGTGGGTTGCCTTGACCGGATTCGGGTGCAGGGGTTGCGATGGGCGCGGTCACCGAGTGCCTCCGGCGCGCGTCGCGGTACGGCCTACAGGTCGTCGACGCTCTTGCCGCGGCGCAGCTTGGAGAACTCTTCGAACACGATATCGTCGCCCTTGGCCGCCTTGGGCTGGCTGTCCATAGCCTGCGACTTCTGGTTGGCGCGCTGCTGTTGCTGCTGCTCTGAGCCCGGCGCCGGGTGCAGCAGCTTGAACGGTAGGTCGGCGATGAGCTCGCCTCCCAGAGCGCCGCAGTTGAGCCGCACGCGCATCGAGTACGAGATGACCACGCCCAGCGCGTCGCTGCTGCCCTTGTCGCTGGCCACCAGGGTGGAAGAGGCCAGGTTGACGTCGGCGTCCTGCGGATCACGTGAATCGGAGCTGGTCACTAGCTGCCGGCTGCGTCTTGCTCGTTAGCGGTGGGCGGATTGGGGGCGATGATTTTAGCGCTCACTAGGACAGACCGGTAACCAGAGGACCCTCGGCACGCACAGAACGGCGCCAACGCAGTTTTCGGCGAGTCGCGTGCTTGCCAGCACGCGTCCGGTTGTCGCCTCACCTTCAGCTGCCCGTCGAGGGCGACGCCGCGGTCCATGCTGTTCTTGGCCATGGGTGTCAGATGGAACGTCTTTGAGAGAGAGGCGCCGGGAGTGATGGGGCAGCCCTCGCGTGTCTCCATCTCGGCCACCACGCGGGTGAAGTGCTTGTTCACCATGGTGACCTCGCAGTGCTGCACGATCTGCGCCTTGATGTTCTTCACCTGCTTGCGGGACGAGTTGTTGATGTTGATGTGGGCATCCACCTGTGGGAAATCGAGGTATGTTCGGTCAGCTCTGTCACCGGTAGCGGTCGGGTGCGTTACACCGGGATAAGTTGCGACATTGGAAGGGCAGCAAGGATCTCCTTTGAGGTAAATATTTAGCCACTAATCGTAAGTGGCTGCGAGGACGGATTTGAGTGGCTTCGTGCTATTGTGCTTTGTGCACTATGAGTGGTTTTGAGGGTGTCTCGTCCCCGAGCGGTTACTGGAGACGGCGTCTGAAATGAACAAATGACACGACGAACGGAGTTGATCTCGCTATCCGTGCACGCTCAGGACAATTGATAGCGCAATATCGGGCACCAGTCCCGGACTGCCTACGCGCGCACGGCCTGTGATATTCGGCTGTTATAATATCAGTTCGCGTTTTGTTTTGCAGTCCAGGCAGGGTACGTAGTTCACATTATTATCCAGCTTAAAGCACATGTTCGTTTGCCACGCAGTTAAGCTCCGTCCGTACTTCTATGGTTTTTTACATTTCTGCTGTTTTGCCGACCAGGTCATTTCCTGCACGTGCGACTCGACGGTGCAGATACCGTACGACTGAGGCTCCGGTACGGCGTTAGGTATGAGTTAATACGCTCCCCCCCCCCCCCCTTCTTCCGATTGTACGAACATAATCGTTTGCGGCGCCTTTCATGTGCTGTGTTCCTTATTTTTAGTAAAGTGAGGTTTTATTCTTTAGTTAACTAAGTAGTAAGCAATAAATTCGTATTACAAATCTGCTTTCCGCCTATTGCTTACAAATCCACCCACAAGCTCGGGGGCACGTGCGCGAGGGGGGTGGGGGTGGGCGGCACTGCCCGCTGTTAAACAAAACCGAGTTGTGCCATGTTGGACACATTCATTTTGATGCATAACATTTCATTAAACCGATCATGGTTGGCAATTAACAGAGGGCCGTCCGTTGTCGCGTGGTACTTGGCCGCGCTCTCTCATACCGGCTGTCCGTTACCTGGTCGAGGTGGTAGAAGACGTCCCGATCCAGGTTCACCTCCAGGTTGAGCTTGCCGGAGCTGAGGGTGAAGCCCTTTGTGACCAGCGTGCTGGGCTGCTTGGCCTGACGGTCCTGCTGGGCGTACTGGACCTGCGGACGAAAGGTGGGGTTTGGAGGCTGGCGAGTTCAATGGGGACACATGACGTGGGACGGCGAGATGTTTCTCCCGCCCTGTGGCGGCACCAGCCCTGGTGCGGGCGCAGGCTGGGGCCAGCAAACCGCGACTTCAACGCTCCTGTTTTCTCTGCGCAATTTAGGCGACAATTCTTAATCCAGCACAGTGCTGCGAATCGTGCACCTCCAGTGCTAGCGGCCGGCGTTGCGGCGCCAGAATTTTATCTACTGCACATGTCGCGACTGCACGGCTGAACGTGCTTCCGCCCGATGGCGTGCAGTCGGATCTGCTCACCTTGCGCACCACCATTGCCACAGAGGAGCGCTTGTGAGGCTTCTCTTCGTCGGTGTCAGCCACGTAGCACTTCATCTCGTAGCCCACACCCAGCGGCTTGCCCTAAAATTGCAAAACATGTGTTTGGAACGGCATGCGTCTCTGCGAACAATAGGTGTTGACAACTGGCAATCCGGTGAGATCCATTCCCGCGCGGAACGCAACGGTTCACTCGCCGCGCTGTCGTAAGTACACGACGGAACTTGTGTGCAGCTTAGTCGGGACGTTAGCCTGTTCATAGTTCCTCCGTGAGCCAGTGCGGATGTCGGCCGAAACCGGCGCGGGGGTCGCTCGGCTGGCACCAGCTCACCGTTGTTGGGTCGCCCGGCAGCAGCGTGACTGAGCATGGCGCTAGGCCTGGCAGCTGGAACTTGAACGGGAAGGCGTTTGGCCCCAGCTTCTTCAGGAGGCGGTCCTGCGGCGAGACGAATGTGAGACATTGAGGCGCGTGTGCAGAGCGCTCGGGTGGGGGCTCGATGCGAGTATGTTAGGGGGGGGGGGGGCTTAATAATAACGGTGGATATAATTAGATAATATATATAATATATAAATAAATAAATATATAATATATAATTAGTGATAACAGGACGGAGGAGGGGAAGTTTCTGTTCGAACCCCTATCCGTAAGCTGCAAATGGTTTAAAACAGTTGAAATTGTGGAACGGAAATAGGTGACAGGTTTTTGTTTGGTTCCGTTCCAGCAGAGCTGAGTATAAGTAAATGTTTGGGAATTAATTCCGGCTCGGAGTCCGAAAAACGCGGCGTAGCCTTGAGCTGAATCCTATCGCGATTCAGGGGGAGGGGGCAGGGACGGCTCGGCTCTGAATCGGTTCCGATGGGGTCGACTCCGGAATAACAGTCTAGCGATGAACCCGTTTATGGGCATCATGGAAGTCTCTTAGAGTACATTTTGGAGAGGCACTAGGCAGCAGGTGGCAATCTGGTAGTAAAAGTATGCTATTATACAGAAAAGCGCCCAACTTGGTGCACGAGTGAACTGCTCGACTAACATCCCGTCGGACATATATTCAGGCCGACTCACTGCTGTGCGACAGCGCTGACTCCGGCTCACCGCAATCGGAGTTTGAGCCTCCGGCAGAGGTTCAAGTGAGTCTTTTACACTACCAGCAACAATAGGTGTTCCGTAGTCGGACAAGTCTGACAGGCAGCAAAACTCGCGAAGCATGCGTCGCGTCTCGGCGCCCCGCGTTACTCCAAGCACCGGCGTTAGGCATATGTATGAGTCGTGGATATGCTATTGACCTGCAGTTCGGTGAGCTCCCCAGTGTTGGCCTGTGGGTATATCTGGTCCTTGAGGAGCACCATCTCCTTGGCGAAGTTGAGGCCCATGACCTCGTCCTCCTCGCGTCCATAGCGGTAGGTGACGACAACCTGCAATTGCAAATGCGCACAGCGCGACGGTAAGGTTCGGCGCTAGCGATCCACCGCGGATCGTCTCCCAACACGCCACAACTGTCCAGGTAAAGCTATGTCTGCAAGCCGAGCGCTCGCATCAGTGTTTCTGGCGTACAAACCCGTCCAGTTCCCCAGCTCACAGCGTCCGGACCAATCTCTCAGTTCGCCATAAACACGGCGGTGACGGGCATATAGCACCTACCGTTCCGTAGACCTTCCTGTTCTTAATGTATCCATCTTCGACAACGATGACGCCGTCCACCGGATCGGTGTGATCCAGGTGGTCGACGAAATCGCGCCGCCCCAGGTAGACTGTTAGTTTACCTGCGGGCGGGGCAGCCCCGTTTGGTGTCAACGGGGAGCCCTTGGCACGGCCGACATCGGAACGCGCGGTCCAGAACCGCCCCTGCAGCGTCGCGTGCGGTGCCTTGCAGCCGTGAGAGTGTCTAACGCAAGAGAGTGATTTATTTGGAGGGGAAGGCAGGATGAGTTCGCTGTACGGTAAGGTGCACAGACAATGACAATGTACAGACTGTGTCGCGGATGCGTAGTACCACGCCTTGCGCTTTATATTCCCTATTGCAATGATCTATTTACTTCCATAACTCGTAAACTCACCGCGAAATTTCACATCTCTTCATATGAGGGGTCACTTTCCTAACTGGTCAACCCACTCAGGCATAATGCGTAATGTCTTGGGTCCCCACTTCCGCACCACTGATAGTCCGTTACTATTTTGCGGATTTACATTCGCGGATTCTGCGGATTTACATTGCGGACTTACATTTGTGGATTTACAGACCATTACACATCCGCATTTCCGATTGAGGTCATTTCTTTCAGTCGTTTACGGACAAAATGGCTTGGTAAGTTTCGGAGGTTTGAAGTGACAGAAATGACGCACGCGGCGATCGCCTGCCGTGATGACAGTACATCGGTATTCGTCGCAGAGCTGTACTCACCATTAGGACTGCTCTTCTTGAAAACCTTGACGGCCACCACCATGAGAAGATCGGAGGGTCTGGAGATGTATCACCGACACTCGCTGCAGCAGAACGACCCCCACCGAATGGAAACCTTTCATACGGACGGACGCTTTATGCTGCCGTTAATAGGATCTTCGTCGGCGAAGCCGCAACAGTGCCAGGGCTTTCGACTGGCGCCAGGCGCCGCGCGCGGCTGCCTTGGCCGCGCCATTGCCAGCCGCCGAGTTAAAGGGATTGGACGCATCCAAAAATCATCGTGGTAGATGCGTAGGAAGCTGCAGAATGCCCGCAGGTTTCGATGACATCTGGGACATCCTACGGCGAATTAGCGGGTCGAGGGTTCAGTTTACACCCTCATCCCTCAAATCTTGATAAAAGATGGCCACAGAGGTGATCATCGCATAAAATGTCAGGCGTCTTCAGGCAGCACTGAAGACACCTGACATTTTCAGGTCTGAGTTGAGCGGTTTCCTAGTTACAGCTTCCGGCCTTCCCTTGTATGGTTGAAGGGCTGTGTTCTGCGGGGACTTTTGTCACCACGATGAGAAAAAAAACATGAAAACCTTTTTCGTTAAAGCGTTTCGAAAACCTCCGAGAATGTGTGTCGTCCTTGGAATCATCACTGCACAAGACGTATTGATTGTGACACTATGAACATCTGTAATGCATTCAGAACAACTTTTCTGTGCGCTTTGGAACCTACCCTCATTTGCACCTGAAATGGGCGTTGTTTGAACCCCATAATCCAAACATAAGGCGGTTACCGTACGCTTCATTCGCGCCATCTGCAGTCGGCTGCCGACGCAGCATCTCCCAAGCGTCTGCCCGCACAGGCGGCGGCAGGATGCGGGGGGGGGGGGGGGGTTATGACAGGCTGGTGAAGGGCGACAGCAGTCGGCATCAGTGACGGCAATGGCTGGGTCCTGATGCAAGTGCCTCCTGACCTGGAATCACAATACTCTGCTCCTGAGCCACCAGGTTGGGTCAAGCCTGGGCCCGTCATTTTGTCTTCTGCGGCCGGAAACCATCCGAAGGCTCCATACTTTGCCCATGATTATAAAAAGATGGAGCAAAACAACAAAAACACAGTGAAATACGATTACTTTTGTTGGGAAGAAAAGGAGGCCACTGCGGGACAATACGAAGCTTAACAACACGATGACTCGTATGCGCGTAGAAGTCGACTCAGTGCGCCAGCGACTTAGCTAACTCGCTAACTCATCGAGTCTTGAAATCAAGCGGCCGCTACTTCCTATCAACGCCTGACACTAACTCACGAACAGTGGCGGTCCGAGCACTCACTGGGGCTACTCTGTGAACCTTAAGTGTCCCGTCGACAGTCTTGGCCGTAGCCAGTCTGATAGTAAGCTCATCTTCTCCCCGAATGACTTCTCTTGATAGCAAGTCACACACCGTCTGCGCATAGCTTCTCAGCAGAGAATATGATCGGGATAGGGATGCGACAGGATTATAATCAGGATTTAGCCACTAATCACAGGTTTACTTTTGGAAGTCGGGAACCAAACTACGCCCTTACATGTGCAAATGAGGACAGGATCAGTGTCACGTAGGAAATTATTATTCGTGCATTGCAAAAGTTCATAATGCCATTAGCATTACCTTTTGTACAGAAGAGCTTTCAAGAATGCCATACAGACATTTTGGGCGGTTTCTGATCATTTTAACATATATATTTGTCAAGTTATCTTTTAAGCAAGGAACATCGCCGCCGAACGTGGCCTTGCAACCACACAACTCGAAGTTGGTGAGAGTCAACTTCGAAACTGTGCAACTGCGACATTAAGAATGTCCCGGGCGACTTCAACGCTGGTGACAACCCAATAACCCAATTAAATCCAAATCTGAGGCACGAGGGTGTAAGGCACTGGGCCACTTATCATGGAATGCTCCATGTTTCTTTTTGCCTCCCTTTTGCTTTATTAATTTTATACAGCTTGCACGGAACTGGTGGTACATCAGGTGTAACTTCCAGTAAAGCGTTCTAGTGCACAGCGTTACAGTCGGGGGAAATTTTAATTGTTGCGCTATTTAAGGTATTTGGGGGCTACTGCATTTGGTTTTTCTCGAATTGTGACTGCGTGATGGCTCAAGATCACAAATGCTCAAACTTGATATGAAATTTTGGTTTAATTTGGTAGTGATCATTAACGGGAATGTTTCACATTTGAAGATGTCGAAGTAAGCATCGGATTTGATGATACAAGCTCATTTAGAACCATTAGAATGCTTTTTAAGGGAAAAGTGTCCGTTAGGCAACACAAGTTCTCTGTTTAGTGAACATGCTCCTCGATAAGCCATTGTTTGATTACGTCATCTTATCTTACGCAACATTCATTGAGAGCCAATGGACATCCGTTATATCTGGAAAGCCGGCTCACGAACGCCAGCTGGTTTGCTAAAAAGGTTCTGACTTTTAAGACAGAAATCGGCCGGGAGCCTTGGAGCGACCTGGAATTTTGCACAATATGACCTTGACTTTACCTTCAAAGTTAACCTAGGGTGGTGATGACTTATAAAAAAAACACCAGGTTATGCGCTGAATATTACTCTGATGCTTACCAATCTGAAATCATCGGCCGATATATTTTTGGTGACACAGAGTCGATCGTCGTTTGGCCATGGAGGGAAAGGGGGTCTCGAGAGACCACAGTTTGGTGATGGACGCATTTAATACGTTGAAGAAGATTCCAGTGCGTAAAAATGTAAAATCGGCTGGTTAATTGGGTGACATGGATTCCTCCGTTGGCTTCTCTTAACTTTGGTCTTGAGTGGTGATATTGAGATGTCAGAACATTTGACGGATCTAGTGTATGCGCTGATGAATATTTCGAAGTTTTAAAACGCGAGATTGGCCTGTTGCTTTAGGGTGTTGTGGAGTTCTCCGTCACTTGACCTTGACTTTGATCGCAAAGGCCACGCGATAATGAAGAACAGGCGCCAAATTTAGTGTTCTGGTGCCGAAAACTGACGGTCTCATATACTTAAACAAGATCTCGTTTTTACTTAAACAAGATCTCGTCTCTAAATAAGTTGCTAAATAAACACGGATGCTTTTGATGGATGAGCCTGATGTAATCTGGAATGGCCATGAGGTGCAGCAAGCTTCGATCCTGAATGAGAGAACACCTGAGTGCCGTAAGCAGCATAAATAATGTGAACCAAAATACATCCGGCGGGCAAAATAGGCGGCACATGTATCAGGAAAATTTGATGGCCTCAGGTTGCTGCACAGTGGGAGGAGCGTAGGCATACCAGCTAAGAGGAGGTTCCCTGATGTGAGGAAGAGAGGACCTTCAGCTCCTGCCTTTTCGGCAGTGTGATTTCGGAGTTATTTTGCTCACTTGGTGCGTGGCGCGGGCCCGGTCGCATCCGACATAATCGAGTGACTGGAAGGCACCCCGCACCTTGGCCCCTACGGGGAGGGTTCTCGGCTATAAGTCAACGAGGGTGGAGCTGCGGCCTTTTCGGGGTGGGTTTCCTTCCGTAGTTTCCACTTGCATTGTGTCCTGTTTACATTATTACATTTCCGTACATTGTGTCCTGTTTGGTATTCACAACGCAAATTTGTATTTGTGTGCTTAAGAAAGTGGCGTTATAGTTTTAAGACGCGTTCTGGATTGTGGAATGGTCCAAGATTTTCGTGTACTGATTGAAAAAAACAGAAGGCATTAAACAAGTGCAGTGCGCATATATTTTCCTTCTTAGTACACTGTGCCGGAGTTCCTAACGTCAAATAAATTTTTCCTGGCGCGCACATCGACGCCGTACGGCAGACGGAGCAAATGTGCAACAATCTGAACCACGAAGCATTGATGTAGCCAACTGGTGCAACGCGATATTTCGTGGTAACGGCTGGCGAACAACGCGAGAACTTAACATATTGGCAGTACTCGAAGTTTAAGGCTGCGCTTATGATCGAGGGTGCTCACGAGCTAATGATCACGAATGATCATAAGCGCAGCTTGAAATGTCGTGTACTGCTTGCTCTATAATATCGCTTAGCCAGCACCCCCCGGTATCCTGAAGGGCGATAAGTCCGCGTAAGAAGTACCGCCCTGCCTGTACTCGTACTCGTACTCGCCTGCCCGCCGTCGAAGATGGTCGCCACGCCATCCCCGCATAGGTATGTGAATGATATGTGTAAGCGAGAGGCTATTCCCCGGTATAAGTCAGGAACTCAATATCCACGCTCAGCCTTGTTCAAGCATGCGATGACAGAATAGCAGATGAAAATGAGCCATACAGCTACGAGTGCGAGTGAAAAGAAGTGATAATGAGCGGTCAAGTAACGTTGTTGGGTTGGGCGGTTAAGCGACGGCTACCTGGCCGGCGCCTGTGGGCTCGGGGCGGTCAAGCCTCCCTGGCGAGAGGCCGGTGCTCATGCTCTGTTTCAGCTCGCTGTCATGCTTATCTCGCTAAGATTAAAGAACGCAAAAACCTGAATTTGACCACTACGGTGTTCAGCAGCGCACCGGGGGTAAAGCATGTGTGTGACCAAAAAACGTCGCAATTGGGACCACTTTCAGTGAGATAAACTCAGTTATTGCTAGGATTAGGGAGGGGGGGGGGTAAGCCATCCTGGTATATTTCAGTATACCAGGATGGATATGTATATATATATATATATATATATATATATATATATATATAAGTCACGATCCCGGGGTGGGGGCATGGGCACCAGTCGCTATGTCGCGCGTGGAGCGCCGTGCACGGGGAGCAGGACAATCCGTGACCGGAAGGCTGGGCGTGGTGATGAAGTTAACGGGTCACTGGGGACCCAGTCAACAGGAAAGCGGGTTAAGTCCCTTCCCGAAATGTCAATGTGACAACGGGTTAACCATCCGTCAGCAAGGAACTACTCATGCGAGGCCCTCAACCACCGTAAGCTGCGGGTATACGTTGACTGTTGACGCAGTTGACTGTCCCAAGAGGAGTAAAACGAGAAATCTACAGAATTAATTGCTGTAAACATGACGGCGCATGTACATAACATCATACGTCCGGGCGTTTGGGGGTGGTTGGGATGGGTGCGAATCATGCTTTCGCGAACTTTGGGGATGGGAAGGGAGCATGGACCCCTCGCTCCCCTGAATCCGCCCTTGCGTCAATCAGTCGATGAGTGCCAGTTCAGGATCAATTTCAATATGACGTAAGTGTAGGCACTTGGCTTCGGACATCTCAAATAAACAAATTATTTTTGTTAGGGCTCACGGTCCTCAAAGGGCAAGGTCTGGGAACATTGTTGATACCGTATGTTTGTAATGTTTGATGCCTTCGTCATACAAAATGAATAGCATAATGCGAAAGCTATGTTACAACTAAGACATAGGCCAGTAGTATCGTCCATACCTGACATCACACCAGGGCACGCATCGACGTCGATTGTGAATATTGAAATGCCGCAAGCACATTTTCTCCAAAGCTGAACACAGCGTGTCTTAAAGCCGGAGAGAAAAAGATGGGAAGAGGTGGGGTTGGCGAGTCTCCCCTTGCCCAACTTTCAAAACGTTACCGCGCCCGCCCCTTCTGGACCTATCCTCTCATCCCGCGGCGCTGTCTCATCGCATGCTATGGATGCACTTAAGACCCAGGGCACTAGACTGCCGTGCTAACTATTAAGGTAGCTATCTAAAAGAAAGCTGGAGCTGAGGCTGAAGCTACCTACTGCCAAAAGACCGTTATGTTGTTCCTTGAAGCAAATTTGGGGGTGGTGGAATCCTTTTTACATATCTGAAATTTGGTAGCTTGTCATTAGCGGATATATGGCGCCGATGTTTCAACTAACGTTTCCAGTAGCTGAGTCGCGGAGTGCTGCTCTGGGTGCCGGGTCGCGGAGCCCCGCAGGGTTTGAATTCGCCGATTGTCAGTATGGAAGTAGCTTTTAATCCACCCTTTTTGGGAAAATGTCAAAGACCTCATTTTTGTGATGAGGTTACCGACATTGGCGATTTTTGCAAATCGTTTGGTGCTGAGGTAGCAAAGCTGGTAAATAAAAATCAGAATGACGCCAAGTCTGAGCCAACCATTGAATCATTTATGGAGATGTCCAAATCTGCAGTTGAAGAAGGTAGCTCAAATATGCTCGTGAGTACCATAGATTGCCTGTATTTGACTGTCTAAACAGTAAAACTTGATTGCTTTATGGTGCATGTGCTGAGAACTTGGGGACCCCAATCATAAAAGTGTGACTTGCTGCATGCGTGCTGACTGTTCAGTCAATTGGAAGTCATGATTTTGATTGCTTACCATAAGGGTAGGTTACATCAAAATCTTTCTGGGTTGATTTGATGGAGGACAAGGCAAGGAGTTGTGTGACAGATGCGATGCGGAATCTGTGTCTGGCCTGTGTATGTGGAAGTATTGATGGCTAGATTCAAGATTGAATATTTATAATGGATCAGCAGCAGTGTTAAGCTAATTATGTACATTTGGTTTTATACTGTATTATTGATTCCTGTTTTTTAGGGCAGGGTGAGCAAGGTAATGCTGGACTTGGTGCATTTTATGATAAAAGTGAACATTTGATGACAGGCCCACTTTGTGTTTTACCCCATTTTTCCTACACTCTCATTTTCTTCCTGCTATAAGGTTTTGCAGCTGGCACAAGACAGGCAGCTCATAAGGGCCAAGTGCTTCCAAAAGAATCTGCATGTGTAGCATAGATCATGTCTGATGCTGTGCTATAAATAGGCATTTCCCCTGTTGACTGATAATATCATTTGCAGCTGATATCTTTCCAATTCTTTGTTTTCTGGACTTAAAGTCAAATGTTTGTGGGTCTGTGAATTTGATATGGTGTGATGATAGAACAGATGTCAAAAACAAAGGTGTCAACCAAGGTAGAAAACATCTCCCTTCAGGGTCTTTTGTAGGGGGGACATAATTACCTTCATGAAGATCACAGTAACTCAGTCATCATTTCTCACAATTCCAGCTGACAAACATTTTTGCTATCAGAAGAACATAGCTGATTAAGGTGTACAGTGTTACACAGTATTTGCATTCCTCACTACAGTTGTTTTACACCTTGTTTGAACTAACACGGACTTCAGTGAAACTTAACATAGGAGAAAATGTCTTCAGGCCTCAGCACAAAAGCTGAACATTTGGAACACAAAGTAAAGCCCATTTGATGGTTTCATTTTGAGAATGGTTCTCACTTATAAATAAGGTGTTTCAAAAGGCTACTATTTTTCATTGGATTGGATCACATTGCTTGCATACAGATGTCAAGTGTACCTTCAAATGGGCCCAGCCAACATTTCAGCATGTTATTTCGGTTGAATGAGCTGCGTTTTTTGTGTTTGAATTGAAGAAAACCGCAACGTAGTTTCGGACGTTGCAATCTCCAATGATAACAGCAAGATGGTACAGTCAGTTGCACCCTCTAACACCATGCAGAGTAGCTCGTGGCCGGCGGCGTCAGGCCGAGACCACGCGAAGCGGATGGGAAGCAAGTATGCACCGAGGTGCTTACCCAGCGTGCGACTGGACACTGGTGGCCATATCGTTGATCTTGAATGTTACCAACGAGATGACCTTGGATATGTAGCCCAGCGTCATTGTAGCGGATTCATAATTCCTTCGTCGCAAATGAAGTCGGCCGGTCCCGTCCATAGAGGCGGACTATTGGCAAGGTGACCTGCCTGGTGGTTGCTCTGTTGTGAACATGCAGCCAGCGCCGCAGGCGATGAACCGACTAACGACCGCGTCCCCGACGCCGTCCACCAGCAGAGTATTCCGGTAGGCTCCCGAGCTCAGGGGACTCCTCGTCCATGAACTGGATGGTGGCGTCCATGAACGAGGCTTGTTGCGTGGCGCCGGTCGTCGTGGTGCCTGCGGAAAGGTGCCTCCCCTGTTAGTTTGTCCGCGGGACGGTGAATGGTCGGACTTGGGCGGACGACCGTGCAGTGAGAGTTGCGGAAGTGACTTGGGCCGAGCCTTTGGCCTTGACCCCGCAACGGAGCTGCCGCCGGGAATAAGTCTCTGGATCTGAAGAAGTAGGTGCTAATCAGACTGGTGCTTCACGCCAGTATTCCATGCACGGTGTCATCGGAGACCTGCATCACACGGAGATACCCACAGCTTCCCATGCACGCAAAACCTCGGCCGTTACCAGCAGCGGGACCGAGTTGAAATTTAGTGGATATGCATATGAAGATACACCCAGTTGCTTGCAGAGGGGGGCGTAGATAACTGGCGTAAAATGCCATTTCTACCTACCATAATGCTTGTGTATACGGCTCTAACGACGATTGGAGCTCCAAACGATGAACTCTGTGTCTGGACTTCTGCTTCAGTGTGGACCAACTGACATGCGATGGAGAGGACATGTTGGAGAGAAAGCTCAAGGTGGACACGGACCTGGACGGAAAGTCAAACTTCCCAAACTTACCTGGTAAGTTGAACATTATGCAGCGAGAAACTAGGTCTTCATTTATCAGTGCATTTACCTGCTCTTATCCGACGCTGGGTGTTAAGAGGTTGAAAGATTTGAGCTGATCCGCAACTACTTTGCCGGATCTACAGGTGTCTGTGGGACCATACTGTAGCATGCTGCGAAGGAAGCACATTATGGTCTATGTGCTGACATTTAGACAACACATTTTAACGTTTGAGCTGCAGGAATGCGTGTTTCGCGTTTTGAACCACCAGTGCTGCTGTGGCTTTGTCTGAGCGCGGCGAATGCCGTCAGACATGTCGCTGCCTTTGGGCGAGGATATTGACGAGCAGGCGGCGCAAGTGCTCGAAAGCCTCAAAACGCGGAAGCGCCGGCAAAACATCATCAAAAGAAGAACAGCCGTGGCTAAGATGCTCTTCGGCACTCTGCGGTTTTCGTCAGAAGTGCGGCTGGTGAGTGGCACATGTGATGCAGGATGACGTAGCACGTTGGCTCACCATGTCACATACGGAGTCAGATGCGTACACTCACACATGCACGCATCCATATACACCTACGCGAAGCCATTGCGCGCATGCGCGCAGCGCACGCATACACGGTGTGGAACTAGAGATAAGGGGTTCGCTTTCCCGCGGTGTCCGCACTTCCTGTGCCGGGATGACGTTCAGGCGAAGCCGTATAGTCTCAGCAGCTGAATGCGCCGTAAACCCCAACGACGCATACGACCGCTGGTCGCTTCTTAGCGCAGAAATGGTATTGCCGTTTTGGAGGTAGCATGACGTAACAGAGGGCGTTTGAGTTCGAATCTACATTTCAGTCTCATAAATAACGTGAGGGCGTGGGCTTCGTCACGGGGAGGGGGGGGGGGGGAGCGCCCCCTAACTTTTGCTGTAGGTCATCATGAAGCCGAGGGCGTTGCGTGGAGAGAGACGCATTAGAAACATCGGTTTCCATCCCACCTACCATCCTTCACTTTTCACACATCGCGGGACCTGTGCATTCTGGGTCATTGGCCTGACAAATTGCGCCCAATTTGTTGGACCAAAGATTTTTGTCACTGTTTCCTTTGTGGAGCCTGCCTTGTTCCAGTGCCGCCACGGTATACAGGCATGTGCTACTACCCTGCGATGTCCCCCAGGAGTCAGACGAGGCGAGCAAGCCGGCGAGGCGTCATGGCTTGAGACCGGGCAGCACGACAGAGCCGGTGATCACCGTCCGTGTTTACCAGCCGCCGGCAGCCAGCACCACCGTTGGCTCGTGAGTGGACCTGAAGGGCCGTGATCAGCCGCTGCTGATCAGCCAATAGCTCCGGCTGATGAGCATAGCAGCGTGCTAATCAGCCGCTGCGACTCTGTGAGTCGTCATTGCAGCTATACCGAGAGTTGCCAGGGTGTCCGGGGGATTTGGCTGGAAATTATTTGCCACTTTGCAGCGCTCCTGAAATGCAAAGATGGATTCGGAATTGCACAAACTGGAGGCAGCTTATCCCTGTCGCGTCATTTTTCATCTAAACAGTACTGCTGATCACTTGCGCCACCCAATGCAATTTCTTCGCCAACGGTATCAGCACCCACATGTACGTGAGCTGGATCTTGGGTCTTTTACTCGTATCCGAAGCGTTTCCTGCGCCCCCCCTCCCCCCCCTGCTGGCTGTGCGTGGGACGGGCCCACAGGAAGCCCATCTCCCCCCCGCTCCGCCTCCCAGCTGGGTGTGCGCCTGACCTGACGTGGTCTGCCTTCAGGTGCCTATCCTGGTTCAACATGTCCCAGGAGGTAGCGTGCCTGGGAAGCAACCGGCTTACCCAGCTGCGTGACGTCATCACCTGCCCCGAGGACCAGCTGGTGACGAACGACTGCAGCGTCGCGCCCCGCGGCACACCGCGTCAGCAGGCTAAGGTGGGACCGACTCCCGGGCTGTGCCTGACTGGGTCTGCACAGTTCGGGGAGACGGGCGCGTCAGGATTTCGAACCAGCTCTGTGTTCACAGCGAACTGATTGATGCAGATGGCACAGGGCCCAGGAAACCCGGCACATTGCGGATGCTCGTGCAAATATGTGGGAGGTTCTGGCCATGCCCCGGTCCATGGGATGGTAGCACTCGCCGCGGGCTCGTGACAGCCGTTGCGTCAGGAGGCAGTTCGTCGCGAGGCATCACAGCGACAGGTTTATTGCAATGCTTTTGATTTAGGTTACAGTTTATGGCGCGTCATTTTACACCGTTCGTCAGCATGCTTTAATGGTTAAGGGAGTTGGCAGTCAAACTTTATGTCATGATATTTTGTTTACCTACGTGAGTGACCCTCGTGATTTGCTTGCGTGGTGTCGTTTTTGATCCGTTCCATTTCGAGCGCATGGATGTCTTTTACTGCCTTGGTTCGCCATTATCATTATCATTGCTGCTGTCAATGTCGTTCCCACCCGTGCGTTGACTGGGGTGGAGGCAGTGGCGTGCATTGCCAGAAAGGTTCGGGGTGTGAGGGAGCCCAGCCTGGCTCTCAACATGTCTCACCCCTTCCTCAGAGCATGTACCCATCGGGGTTCTTCTGCATCAACCGCGTCTTCTACGTGGACCAGCGTGACCCGAAACACATCGACTACAGCGAGGTGAGGCGCCGGCGCGGCGCTCGCCCCACCCCCTGCGCCTGCCTCCGGCTTTCAGCGCGCGGTGCCGCCGGCCGTCCGCCGCCCCGCCGCCCCGCCGCCCCGCCGCCCCGCCGCCCCGCCGCCCCGCCGTCCCGCCGTCCGCCGTCCGCCGCCCTCTCGGGCCGTTCGCTACCGCTTCCGAGCTGGCCACAGCTGGACGTTAGCTCTGGGGGTGTGGTCGACTGTAGAGGGGGCGGGCCCGGCGCGGTCCCTCCGTCGGCCGGCGGCGTCAGGGCGGTCCAGACAAGACACATGACGCAGTGACCGTCAGCCGGTGTGGGCGGCGTGGAGCCCGCTGACGGTGGCGCCGTCCGCCCCCAGCCGATTCGGAAGTGGGCGGCCGCGCAGCTGGCCGGCGACCTGCCCACCCGCTCCATGGAGGACGTCTGCTTCAGCGGACCTGAGCGTGAGACTCGGCTACCCGTACATCTACGTGCACCAGGGCTGCTGCCAGCACCTGTTGGTGTTCTCCGACGTGAGGTGAGTGTCTCACCCCCGCCGCCGGTCGGTCGCGCCGGGGCACGGCCGGCCACCTGCGGCTCGCCGCACGTGACCACGACCGATGACGGTGCTGTGGTGGTCACTGTACTGCCGTCTCCGTCGACGGCAACTCCCTGTCGCCGGCCGCGCTGCCGACGCTGCCGCTGCTCGTCGGTGCGGTGGACTGCGAGCTTGCCGCCTCGCCGTGCGGCGTCGGGCTCGCCTGCTGTCGCGCTGAGTGCATCTTGCTCTCGCCGCCGCGGTCCAGCTGCGCCTCGATCAGCCCGTCGAGCGCGGCAAACGCCCAGTCAAGGTCGTCGTTGACGACGACGGCGTCGAAGGCGCCGGCGGCGGGCGCGCCGCGCAGCGCCGCGGCCAGCTGCGCCTCGGCGCCGGCCAGCCGCGCCTCGGCGTCGCGCCGCGACAGCTGGTCGCGCAGCATCAGCCGCGTCACCAGGCGCTCGCGCTCGGACACGTCCACGAGCACGAGCAGCGGGCGCGGCGCGTCGGCCGGCGGCCGGCCGCGCAGCCGCGCCAGCGACGACAGCGGCGCCTTGAGCAGGCAGAGCGGCGCCGCGTCGGCGGCGGTCGTGCGGTCGAGCGGCGTGCCGTACAGGTGCCGGCCGCACCGTCGCACCGCCACGAAGCGGCCACGCTCCAGCATGGCCTGCAGCTGCGCCGGGCTGGCGCGCTCGAACAGCTCGGCGTCGGGGTCGGCGGCGACCGGCGGCCGGTCGGTGACTTCACGCGGCACGCGCACCGTGTCCGGGTGCTCCAGGAGGGCGCGCACCATGAGGGCGGTGCGGCCAGCGGCCGGCAGGCCGAACAGCAGCAGCGCGCGGCTGCAGCCGGCGTCGGCCGCTCGCCGCCGGCGCGCCGGCACCGGCGCCTGGGCTGCGCTTCGGATCAGCGGCGGCCAGACGGGCCGCAGCCGGCCGGCCCAGCAGGCGGTCCAGCGTCCACGCCCAACGCACCGCTCAGCGCGCCGGCCAGCAGCCAGCGCCGGTCCGGCGACATGTGACGGGTCGCTGAGCTCGCCGGTTATGTCCACTCAGCGGCTCTCTTCGGCTCAGCACGGCACGTGATGTGGAGCTCTGGGGGAATTTGTCTGCGTGATGTCTGGAGTTTGGCTAGTCACTCTTGAAATTTTCCTTCTGTATGTTGCTCGTTGATTTAAAAATAGTAATTGTTTACTTTGGCCAAGCTGAGTGGCCTTTTCTCGTATGGTAGCAATAAAGTAGTTTTATAGCGAAGCACGTACATTGGTCAAATTTTATGTTATGGTAACAAAGCGAACCGGAAATTTTTGGCCAAAATCTTATTGGATAACATCTGTTTTCCGTGGTTGCCCGGAAATTCTGCCATGCTCGAGGCTGTTATTCACGTAATGCCGCTGTTTGCGCTAATGCTTCTCAATCGAACACATCACGCCACCTAGTTTTAGAAACGAGAACAGGCGCGAAGTGTCACTACGTCCCGTTGTGTAAGGGGAGGGGGAGGGGGTAGAGGGGATCGATGTTAACACAGGATTGGGCCCTTTCTTCTCTTTTTTCGACCTACCCGTCACCTATTCACAGCCCACCACCCATCACCCATGACATTCACCTCTAGTGTGACAGTGGCTAAGTATTGAATCAATGCCATATTTTACACTCATGATTACCTCCAAGAGAGGCATCTGTTCATGAGAAGACACTCAGGAGAAGGGTAACATCACTATCTGAACCATCCTATTGTGTGTATTACATGAGGTGAAACAAAGTGATATATAAAGCAATCGTGGGATGATCATAGATTTAGCTGGAACCCGAACGAACAAATATGGAGAGAAAACGGGTTACCGCAATAAAAGAAGGCAAACGCACAGTATTTGAGAACTAGCCTTCTCCGGAGCGGTTGTACTGTCGTTTCCAGACATTTCCGACTAAATCCATCACAGTGGATGCTCTTCAGGCATGTGCGTGGATCCCAAGGGTGGATCCAAAATCGCACGTGTGTGAAATCCCGGTCTTTTATTATTTTCCAGGATATCTTGAATCCCGATCTTTTCATGGTTCCAGGCACATGCCTGATACACTTGACCACCCCAGGACACGGTGGCTGCGGTCAGGCCCATTGCGTCCCAAACCGTCAACACATAATGACGGCTCAGGTCCTTGCGCTATTCGGAGTCTAGCCGCCGGAATTATTTGTTATTATGTGTACAAAGGTACTGATGTATTGAGGACAACATAACAGAAAGGTTCTGTGACGCCCCTCAATCATTTGTGACGTCAGCCGAAGCACTCGGTCCATGAACTAGTGTAGACCCATGTGTCGTTATTCGAAGCCCCCTTTGGCCGATCGTTCGGTCTCGGCTCGGACTCCGTCTCAGCCAGGCACCGTCTCCGTCCCGCAGGCTGTTCCACCAGACCAGCGTGGCCGACCCGCAGGCGTATCCGGTGGTGCAGGCCGTTCGGCGCTCGCTGCGCCAGGTCTGCCAGGTGTGCGACCGCCAGCACGCCAGGTGAGCGCGCCGTCGGAGGGGCGGGTCGGCAGGGCGCCGCGGGAGCGAAGGACGGACCGTCAGAGTGCCAGGGGAGCGAGGGACGGGCCGTTAGGGCGCCGAGCCGGGCCGGGCCGGGTGCTGACGTGCCGAGCTGAGGCCTGAGCCCTCCGTGTGGGGGTCTGGTGTGGCGCGAGTCCGTCCGGCAGCGGCTGTGGGGAACGCCGACATTTGGACAGAGGTGCAGGGCTCGGCCATCAGGTACGTCTTCCGCGCGTGAAACTCGTGTATGCTTCTCCGTTAAGCGAAGTGCCGTTGCGTAAGCACTGTGGTACTATTGACTGAGGTATGCCTATATAACTGAATCGCTGTCATTAAGTATCACTCTAGGTATTATTAGTATCCGTCAGCCTAATATAACTGAAACGTAGCTAACTTTCAGTGCAACATAATGCGTCGCAATAGATTAAAAACAAAATTAAGAGCACTGCGATAACTTCTGCCGATTAGCTTCGCCTCTTGGCGACAGCGTGCGAAGCTTTGAGGTTGTTTGTGCCGAAGGATTTATGTTAACTGGAAGCTTGGTGCATGTTAAGCTTAAGTTAACTGACTCCACACGTGGTGTTTAAATCTGCGCGTACCGCCTTTTTGTCGTAAAATATGCATGGGTCCAGAACATTTAGGATTTGAAGTCCCCCAGCTCCCAGTACTTGGCCGTTTCCTCGCCTGATGTGCTACGGGCTGACACCGTCTCCTTTTACGATAACTGACCATCTCGTACTGACCACGCGCTCTGCGCAGGTGGCTGACGATGGACCACGAGCTGACGCCCACCGATCCGACCTACTTCTGCGAGACCTGCTTCAGGGGCTTCAACTACCGCGCCGGCCGGCGCATGGGCTCGTTTCGGGCGTACCCGTACGAGCCGGACCCGCCGGCGGCGCAGCGGACGACGGCGCGCGACCCCGCTGCCGAGGCGGAGGGCGCCGCCACCTCCTGAAGCCGCGTCCGGCGACGGCAGCGGTCGGACGCGCTGAGATCGGCTGCCTTGAGCCAGGGTGCGGACTTGGAGGTGGCACCGGGTGGCTGGACGGGTGCGCTGCTGCGGAAGCGGCCCTGTGTCGGCGGCAGAATGGGATGTCGTTGTTCACGCGGCTGCTGTGACGTCGCGTTGGATTCTTTGTGCATCGATCGTTTCGGGTCGTTATGGAGTATTTGTGCAGCGAAGCTCGTAGCAATACAGCTATCCTTTCGTGTACCCGTGTGCTGCGCATTATCACACGCTGAATTTGAGTCGAACGAATCAACAACATTGTTTTGCTAACCGTTTTTGATCAAACCTAAATGGCGGTCCGCGAGCTAAGTCTGCTTACCGGCATAAAAAAGTGTACGAGAGTTCCCCTCATCGCCGAAACTATTCGTAATCCGACATACATTCTATTGTAACATGGGAGCAATGGTTTGTTTTTTCTCACCCAACTTTTCAACACTGAGCAGGGATGATGAGCAAGTTACCAATGCGCTAAATGTTAGATGGAACGATTCAACGTTCCTCCGCAACCGTTTCTCAATACTAAGAACAACGTCTTGCACAAATTCGTCTTTGCCCGCGGTCTTAAGTATCAGTTGATACACGCCCAGATGCCAGCTGAATACCATTCGCTCGGGTGGCAGCGGGGGGGGGGGGGGGGGTCAGTTTGACCCATTGGGATCTCAAAAACCAGTAGGGCTAGAGGCACCACATTCATAGGGTGGGCTGGCCCGTATGTGAACTCAATAGTATGGAAATTTCGGGTTCCTAGGTGATGACCTTCGGGCCAAATAAGGTCAGAAAAGGCAAAGTACCAGATGTGTCCAAAGCGCCCCCAGACCCGTGTATAAGTAATGTTGGTATACGTTTTTGCAGTAGAAGTAGTGACGGTCTTGATCTTTGAATCACGAGTTTTGTCACGCAGTCATTATGTTGCGTTTAAGTTTTTGCAGTATAAGTAATGTGCGTGCGTCATGACTGTATCATTTTTTGCAGTAAAAGTAATGACAGTATGCATTTTTAGCATAAGCTTTTTAGCATTAACTCGTGTATTAGTATTGGCATTGAAAGTTATGTCGTAGTGCTCCTGTCAGTAAGGCTTTTTGTCACAGCACGAATGTCGTAGAACCACCGGCCAGTGCTTGGGTGCAGTCGCGTTGTAGCACCGGTACAGATCACTGCAGGGCTGGGCCGGGCTGCCCCACGAGGTCACCACGGTCGGCAGCTCAGCAGCTTTGGCCGGCAGTGTCATCGCCGCCCGCAGCAGATCTGGCCGGCCACGAAGGCATCCTTCCCCCAAACGGTAGCGATGCACTGGGCCTGGTCATATACGACATCCGGGTTGGGCAGGCAGAACGTGTCGATATGCTCCTGCAGCTCGACGGGCTCCTCCAGGAAGAAGCAACACCGCGTCGTCATTGGGGCGCCGCAGCCGAAGATTATCTTGCGCCACGAAATGTGCCATGTTCACATCCACGTGTCGGAAGCGTTCGCTCTCCGGCGGCGGTCAACGCCACCTGCGGGTGAATAAGCGAGCCGCCGCACTCGAAGAAGTCGCGCTCCTCGCCGCCCACCTTCTCCAAGCGCAGCACGACCGCCATCCGGGGAATCTCGCCAAACTGCGTCTTGTCTTTCAAGCCGATGATTCGTGCGCCGATGGCGAGCTGGTTTCGGCGGCCGCACTGCGGCACGTAAGGCTTGGAGACGCTCAGGCTCTCTTCGGTCGCGTGCAGCAGACATCGCCGAATCGCGGGCACTCCGAGTGCATGAAGAAGTCAAATTCGTCCTCGACCTGAGGCTTGTTGATGCGTAGGTCGAACTGGCCGAGTCCATCGGTGATGATGTTCGCCTCGTCGCAGCGGAAGTGGGGCGTGCAGACGTGCTGGCCGCTCTCGCAGCGCACCACCTCCTTTGGCGGCGACGTGTCGCCCAGCAGGTCGTTGATGAACTGGGTCTCGTCCGCGGGAATGGTGCTGGTGTCGCCGGGCTGGGAGTTGAGGATCACGTCGTTCTCAGTCTGCGGTCGGGCGAGCGCGCCGCCGTGCAACAGCAGCGCCCCGACTACCGCCATCAGCAGAGGCCCCATCTGAGGAGAGTGATGCGAGGCTTAGTGACGGAATTTGACGTTCGTACAGTGGGGCAGAAAAGCCCGGTGCCGTCGGTGAAGTACTGATCGTGTCAGCCGACTTCAAAGTAACTGGGGAAGGCGAAATATGTTCGAAAGTTGCCTTTGCGAAAACTGCCATAACCGACAAGTCGGTCCCAGCTCTCTGCTTCGCTTTCGGCTCTCTGTATTGACAATTGCTTGCTAACCCAAGTAGATTCTGGACAGCACATCCATATCGGCAAATCGAACACGAGTTGGAACTTTGTAATCGAAGCTGATCTTTTACATGCCAACCGGTATCACGTCTCTCCTCTGGCCGCTGTTGGCCATCACCACTTCGCACGAGCATGAAATGCACTCACCTTGACTGTAAAGCGTGAACAAACGCCGTGCCAATGTCCAGCGCTGTGCGGTCGCTCCTTGCACTGCTGTCACTCCTGCACGGTCGCTCCCTGCACTGTGGCGTCTCTCCTGCGCGGTCGCTATAAAGCCCCCGCTGAACGGAGCCGGTTGCTAACTTTCCAGCCGGCCGTGTCATCATCTTCGTGGGACAACCGCAGGCTCAGCAGTCCCTGAGTGACGTCAAAGCGAGGCAGGAAGCCTGGTAAAGCCTGGACTTGCGGGGAGGGAAAAAATACATACCCCTGCGTACGAAAAAAATACAGGTTACTGCCACTTTTAGGGTATCTTCCAGCTTGCACCGCATCCTGCTGTACTCTGGCTGCGTCAACCTTGGATGTTCAGCACTGTTGTTTTGCGAAAATTATAACCACAAGTAGCTTCGTATAGCTGCCACAGCTTCACGGGGTAAGGTAATAAACTTGTGAACATTTGGTGATGAACATGAACATAAGGTAACAAACCTGAACATTCCCCTTTTTATTTCCATACCTGAAACAGATTCAGAAATTGGTCGGAAGGGAAAGGGGAGGAGCGTGCATACACATTTATTTTACGGAACGGCGTTTGCAGGTAAAATTGGCTTTATTTCCCACAATTGAAAGCTCAGGAATGGGAACAAGTACGCCCCTGCTTCCTCTCCTGCATGCGCTGCTGATTTGTTGTTAAAATGGTATAGCCGCTCTCCTGCCTGTGCTATTTCAGGCGTCTCAACCACCCAGTGCCTGCGGACATCTTTCTCCCATCACGGTACTCGTTATCATGCAACTGGGCCCGGACAACATTTTGCCCACCGCAGGGCGCCAGGCTGACAACGTTGACCCCGCTAGTTCTGGGGTATTAAATGGGTCGAACCCCGCACCGAAGAGTCGACAGTCCAGCATATTACCTTTTGTGCACAATCATCAGGCGTACAATGCGCCGATAGCTGCAGTGGATCGCCTTCCGTTGTACGCTAGTTGAACGTCGCAAGATTTTTTGGAGTGGTTTCCACCTGCGTCATGTATTTTCTGCGATTTTTAGCCATTGTGTATCCATGGTCATGCGTTGGTCACGCTGGGCGACCCCTCTGCCACTCTGTCTCTCGTTATACTGCGTCAGCCGTCGCGCGCCAAGAGGGTAGGTTCCACCTTGTTCCTAATTCATCTGGAGTTGTAAAACGGTGTGCGCACTGCAAACAGTGCAAGACAGTGTGTTGCTTGTCATGAGAGGAAACCAACGGCATCCGATGTTCGGGTTTTGAACGTTTGCAAACAAATAAGCATGATTTACAAGGGCACCTGAGCGCAACGCTATGCTGTTCATCCCCCTGCCTCCACCTATCATTGTTACGATTTGGTTGCGCTCCATCGAGCCCCCTTTCCTTCCCCTTACCCTCCTTGCTTAACGTCATCTATGGGCAGACCCTTGCATCGTGACGTCACGAAGATTGCTCGTCATCTGCGACATTCGCAAACTCAGCCTAATTAAGCGAGCGGACTGTGTTACGCCGTCGCAGCACGTGATACCGGGGTGGCCGTAGGAACATCCATCCTAAAAGTATGGCTCGAACCCCACTTTGAAGATCCATTGCCTTACATAGATAAGACAGTAATCATAGTCCTATTCCTTGGAAAAAAACTCAAAGAGAATGGAGGTACAGATGCGTTGATATTTCGGCAAATACCTTTATCGAAACAACAGCAGAAGTGAATTCAAAACTGCCTGCCGATAATCCTACTTGATTTTTTTGCAGTTTTTTTATACAGGGAGCCACAGTTTTCACAGGACAGCACATTCAGTGGATTAACAAAGAGCAATTACCAGTCATTACTACGATGCAGTGCATATCTATCTAAGAATTAGAATGCGCAAAAATACACGTACATGTAAACGAATTCAAGTTAAGAGGCATCACGCATCACGCTTCATTCAAACATGCGAGCAAATTGAAGTAAACAGGCACCACACATCACACATCACTTCTATCTGCGAGCGATTTCAATTAAACAGGCATCGCGCATTACGCGTCAGGCATAACTTACACATGTTGGCGATCTTAAGCTAGCACCCGTCACACATCAAGGCATATACCACGTCCGCATAATGGGCCATGCTGAGCTCTGTACGTTGGGCTTTGGCCGCCGACCTTTTATAAGAATATATTCACTTATTTTCCTATCTTGGCGGTCCTGCGCTCTGTAGATGACTTTTAACTCTAAAAGGGGCATAGGGTTCACGCCTCCTTGGGTTTCAGCCTGAGAGTGTTTTGCCAAAAACTGATCGGCGAAATGGATATCACCTGCTTTGTTTTTAGCGTCTCGCAGGTGTTCATTGTATCTCAAACGAATAGCGCGCATGGACTCCCCGACACAGACTATATCCTTCCCATGTTGTTCACATAGTTTACACTTCATTTTGTAAACCACATTTTTTCCGTGCAAATCCCTTGAAACCCAGGCTTACATAAATTACATCTATTGCCACCCTGGCACTTAGGCTTTAATACAGAATATTTTACCGGAGGCTTTTTTAGCTTGTTGTCGCTCCTCCAAGCTGTACGTACGTGCAGTTTTGATTTTCTAACGATGTGTTTGATTTCCCAAAGCAAGTGCTCATCTATTTAGGGTAGCGCTAAGAATCCGTCGTCCGATGAGGCGTATAGGACGCATGTATTTATCTCGCAGCCTAAGTGCCCGGGTATAAATATATATACTTTATGCGAGCGTGGGTTGCAAGGGGTGGACATACAAAAACAGCGGTTTACGAAATTAAGTGTAAATCGTGTGAAAAACATGGTAGGGAAATAGTCCATGTCGGGGAGCCCATGCGCCCTATTCCTTTGAGGTAAAATGAACACCAGCGAGATGCTAAAAACAAAACGGGGAATACCCCTTTCGATGATCATTTATGGCAAAACACGCCCAGGCTGAAATCGAGGGAGCTATGAGCCGCATGTCTGTTGTAGAGCTTTAAGTCATCTACAGAGCAAGGGACCACCCGGACAGAAGAATAAGTAAACCTTCTGGCATTAAACGTCGGCAACCAAACCTTAACGTACAGGACTCAGCATGACCCATTATGCGAACGTAATATGTGCCTTGATGTGTGATGTGTGCTAGCTTAAAATAATTTTCATGTGTAAGTGATGCCTGACGCGTGATGTGTGATGCTGGTTCAACTGAAATCGCTTGCGCGTATAAGTGATGCGTGATGTGTGATGCCTGTTTACTTAAATGTGCTTGCACATTTGAATGAAGCGTGATGCGGGATGCCTGTTTACTTGAATTCGTTTGCGTGTACACACATTTTCGCGTATTCTGATTATTAGACAGATCTGCACTGCATCCTAGTAATGACTGGCAATCGTTCCTTGTTTAATCCGCTGAATGTTGGTGTCTTGTAAAAATGTGACTCGTTGTTTAAAAAAGAAACTGAAAAGGCATCGAGAAGGAGTGTTGGTAAGCAGTTTTGTATTCATTTCTGCTATTGCTTTGGTAAAGGCATGTTGCCGAAATATCAACGCATCTACACCTCCATTCTCCTGTTTTTTTTTCTCTCCGAGGAATAAGTCTATTGACTACCGTCTTATCCATATGAATAATGTTCCTCGCACATGCACTTAACAACTTACAATCCATTGCTTCCACACATCACCAAACTTCAGTGATTGGAGGCCTTTGAAAAGAAGCGTTTGAGCGATGCATCCTCCGATCATACCGAGCCCTTACATTCGGTAAGCCCTGCTCCCCAGTCAGGTGCGGTAGCACGGCCAACATGCGGTTAATCATGGAAAGTCGGGAAGTCCCGCAGAGCACCCGTGCCGCTCATGACATCACTGTGACGTGATTGGCTGACGGCGGCGGCAGCTGGCCGGGCCTGAGGTGTGCATTTCGTGTTGCATCCACCTGTTATGTGTGAAGCCAATACATGCGTGGTCACACCTCGATGTAAGGGGACGTAATGACCAAGCGGTTGATGTGTCGGACTCCCACGTAGGAAGCGCGCTGGAATCCCGGCTGCTCCATGACCTAGCGTTATTATGGCCAATGCAGTCGCGGGCGCTCCACAACAGGGGCATGGCGGCGTGCGGCGTTCTCTTTTAAGAGGCAAAAAAGAAGAAAAGACCTCTGCGTTAAGTCGCTCGGTCAAGGCTGATGTGTGCACCGACTTAACAACATGACAGACGCATAGGAAGAAGCGCAAAACGGAGACCCCCGGAAATCACCGTGTTTGGCGCTGGAAGAAACGCCTTCCGTACAGCATTGTTGGCGGATGGCGGATGACGCGGCGTCCTTCAAAGCAACGTGTTTTTCTCCCGATGATGCAACACTCCTCAACGCGCACATGGATGACCGGTCGAATTTCCCTCGCTCGGATGGGGTCAGACCCACTGAGATCTCGGAAGCTAAGATAGCTTGAGACATTAAATTCACAGTGTGGTTCGGCCGGTAAGTGATATCACTTGTGTCAAAACTTGAAGTTCTTAGACTGTGAGCTTGGAGTCAAATAAGGTCAAAGGAGTGCAAACTTCGGATTGATGTCCAGAGTGACCCCAGAACTCCTCACGCAACGGCCGCAAACCTAGTTAACTGCTCTCAGCAGAAAGTCAATGGTGTTCATTCAAGACCAGTGATTTTTTTCCTTCCATACGTAAAGTTAAACAAAAAATAAGAAAGTGCTGCTATTTTTTCATTCAAACAGGCGTCAGGAATTACGCTAGGAGATATGTTCCTAAAAACAAAATGTTGGCCAAGGTCATTTTATTTGAACTTTATACCTGACTCCGGGTCAATAGAATTTGTTGTGATTCTAAATTCAGGTGGTGTATTACCTAAGAGGCTATTCAGAGATGTATGGCTTCGTCTAACACTCTGTTGTGGCATTCGATTGGACGATTCCCTAGAAGTGTCCTTTGCTGACGGCCAAAGCCTGACTCTGACCTGCTATAGGTCAGCGACCTTACAAGGTACATCTAAATTTGTTATGTCAAAAGACCTTTTATTGAAATCTAAGGATACGCAAAGCTCAGCGTGGCCACGCCGCGCTGTTCAGAATTTATTTTGGAAAAACTTCGGTGGGTCAAATTAACCCCTACCCGAGCACATGGGTTTGCATGAAAATTTTCGTTACTGGCAGAATTCAGTTGGCTGCAATATGGAGCGTTTAGGCGAGGCGACGGAAACGTTGTTGTTTCAAGTGCAGAACTCACTTAGTATTCGAACGAACTGTGCATGTCTCGATGTAACACAAATGTGACAAGAACGTGCCCCAAAAATAACCAAACGCACGTATTTAACAGGGACACGACGACACACCGCCGGCTCTGACAGGACTTCAGGATCTGCTCAGAACGAAAACAACGCGTTAGGAACCTGGTGTCTTCCATGCATTGCACTTAGCACATATCGCACAGATCAATGCATGGAAGCTGGCGCATTCCATGCATTATGCTTGGTTCTTACTTGACACATAATTTCAACACCGAAAAGCAATTATCCATGGGGTTGGAAGTAACGGGGAGAGGTAAGCTGGCAAAAACTGACTGACTAGCATGTGCCGGCGATAGAGACTGGAGTTCTCGATAACGGAGTCTGTCAGATGTTTGGGAGCAGCGTTGCCCGATTACCATGTAGGGTCATCAACACTTTCATCACAAAGTCAGCTACTTCATCTTCGGTGACGCTACGCCGGAACACCTCGAAATGTACCACACCAATTTCAAGAGGTTACAGTGACCAGGAGAGTCGCGTTGCGGCTGCGCTGGGAGCCAGTGATCTGGTTGCCTTGCTTCTCGATGGCGGCTCGACCGTAAACGTGTGCCGAATCCGCCGGTCTCATCGATATGCACCGAGCCGCAATACAACTTTTGGCCTTTAAAGCAGTGGTCAAACGGTATAGTATAGTCACCAACTATTTCGAGAGTTGTCGAAAAGTGAATCATTCTGTCGATCTGTGATCATTTTTTTTTTGCGCAGGGTCGTTCTGTGTTGATGATTACCCAAGTTACGGTCCATGCCGAGCTGTTTTGGTGCATTACCTACTATTTTTATTCTAATGTGGATCTTGTTGCGAATTCAGAGAAAATGACGTCATCTGGTTGCGACTGGTTGAACTGCTTGAAGCTCACTCACCCACCCTGGTTGAAACTTTGGCATTCCACGACATCTGAACTGCGGTTAAGTGCATTCTAACACAGTTCCCCTTGAAATTTGATGAGGGCAGAGCTATGGGGAAATTATAAGTCCAAAATGCGATTCTGCAAGTTTTGGAGCTATACGGCATACCAACAAGGAACTAAGAGCAGATGATATAACGCCATGACGTCACGAACCCTGTTTTTTAACTTGCTATGGTGAAAGCAGCTTGTCAAGTTTCAAGGCTGCTTCGAAAAAGTGCATCAAAAAGCTTATATAAAAAATATATCTTTCTTGAGACATGTGTCATCAGAACATTCAAGGTCGACTAGGTACAGGTCATGACCTAGTTTGACATTTGACCTCAATTTATGAAAAAATCACTTAAATTTTCTTCCAAACGATTTGCAATTGAAAAACGATGTGTTGCCGTTCAGACGGAATGCAGGAAATCGACAGAATCTCTTCTAGATCGGTCGCAAATCGAATGTTAACACGGCGGACCACGCACGGCGGCACACCATGAGCCAACGGGCCGGTATATCGGGTGGCAGGGCAGGATCGGCTCAATGCGTCGAGAACCGTTACCGTGACCTTGAAACCAAGCGGGACTGTGCAACGGGGCATAAATGAAGAACGCGTTTTCATCGACCTTACCTACTTGTCATCAATCACGAGTAACGCAGATAGTCAACTTATTTTTCAACATGTTGTGCAGCCACATATGATCAGGTTTATTGTCATCGTTTTTAGTGTTTTTTCGTTTTTAGTGTTAGTTTAGCGAGTTATCTCACCGATTTATTAATCACGTCAGTTGATGTGAATACAAAAAGTAAGACAAGCAGGTTCAAATCACTGGCTGTCATGCACCGTAGATTTTATACAACTAAGTCCTTGCAATAACTGCTTCGCACTGCACTGATCCATCACGGGATTATTGTGATGTTTGACTAGTTGTACACACTGATGCAACTGCAAAGTGAGATCTCTTCCTCAGGGTTGATGACGGCTGACAGATTTGAATGACGTTATTATGACGCCATGAATACCATGGTGACTTTGAAATACTCTCCCCGATATACCTATCCCCATTATTGCGGATGCGTAGCTCAGAAACGGGAGGGGCTTAGGTCTTACGGAGGGTAGGATTGTGAACAGCTTTGAAAGGTCTTCAAGATGACTATTTCAGCTCAAAACCCCATATAAATGTGGAGCACTCCCTTTAACACGCGCTCGTAGTTTAAACATTGTTCCACAGCTCCTAAAAAATGCCGTAGTGACTGGTTTCAAAACTGAAATGAATGTTCATGGTTGGAATGGAATGCATTGGTTACGGTCAGAGTTCCGCCGAAATTTACATGACATTGAAACTACTGATATTTGGCCGCACACCTTATCGTTAAAATAATTTTCTCTAATCTACGTGACTCGGCATGGATGGCAGGTAGGTAAGGTCGATGAAAATGCGTTCTTCATTTATATACCTTGTCCCATAGTCCTGGTTGGTTTCAAGGTCACGGTTACAATTGCCGAGGCAGTAAGGCGCTCGCGCTCCGCCACCCGATGCCGGTCCGCTCTCTCATGGGGTGCCACGTGCCTGATCCGCCACTGTTCAAAGTCGATTTATGACTGATCTAGAAGATATTTCATTGACTTCCTTTTTAGGTCTGGACGGCAATTAGTTGGTTTTCAATCGCGTATCAGTTTGGAGAAGATCAAAAGGAGCGTTTTCCAGAAAATAAGACGAAGTGTCAAACTAGGTCACTACAGGTGCCTAGTTGACCTTAAATGCTATATTGACACAAGTTTGAGAAAAATTGGTATCTCGCTTTCCGATGCACTTTTACCAAAACATACATTATGTTTAGTAAACTGTTTTGGCTGGAGCAAGTTGAAAAATAGTGCTCATGATGTCATCGCGTATTTTCATCTCCACTTAGTTGCTTATCGGTATGCCATAATGCTCTAAAGCTTGCAGAGTCGTGTTTTTTGCCGTATAATTAGGCCATTTCAGTATTTTTCAAAGTGACAAGGATCCGTTTTATTGTTTGGTCGATATGCCGTCAAATGACCTAACTGCTGTGTGGAATACTCTGATACGGCTACAAAAAGGTATAATAACTTGTCCATGAACGGCCGATGTAATTCATCCTTTTGCAGCTGCAAAATGCCCTTGTTATCGGCGTGCCCTCAAACCCTAATCACCATCATTGGATCCTTTTACACTTTGACCAATACGCCTGAATGCAGCTTTTCCATCCACTAATGAATGAACTTATTTGTTAGGAATC
Source organism: Pollicipes pollicipes (assembly GCF_011947565.3). Classification (NCBI taxonomy): domain Eukaryota; kingdom Metazoa; phylum Arthropoda; class Thecostraca; order Pollicipedomorpha; family Pollicipedidae; genus Pollicipes; species Pollicipes pollicipes. Next base: position 29,476,864 of record NW_023596746.1, on the reverse strand, counting down.
CGTGAAGACTGGTCTATGCATGGGTATGATCATGCCTCTTAAGATTAGGGAGGGACATCGTAAGATTACGGAAAATGGAACTCGGGGATAACTTGAAAGGACAATTGTATTCTGGATGAAGGTGCATTCTACCGGCAAAGTTGAAGTAGATAAAACCCGATTTAAAGAACAATGAGAAATGTATTTCCCAGCGCCTTCCCTCCCCCCCCCCCCCCCCAGGCTTACTCCTATGTCTGCGCTCAGAATGCCCGTGAATCCCTGCTTAGTATAAATGTTTGCCTATGTCCAAACTGATTTACGCGACCGAGATGCCCTGAGGTGCGATGAAAGAGAAGGCATTGCAAACACGTGCTTTTACAACTTTTTAGTACTATGAGTCTGCCAACCATAGCTTAAATGAGCCTGCGCTGGTCATTGCTCCATCACAAAACATTATTTTGCATTGCATCTAATTAAGAGCTCGTGCGTGCCTCGCTAAAAGCGCATGTCTCGTCTACGCAAATCGTTAATGTCACATTTCCGTTGCAAACATCTCAGTTGACCTACCACGACAAAATGTCACAGGACGACCCGAACTGATCAATGCTTGGGTCATCGCTGGACACGTTAGGTATGAGGCTGTTTGGTAGTTTTTGTTTCCCTGTTCTGGCTCAGTTGGGGACCGAATAGCAGGCCTGGGCAGCCTGCCCAGCTTTCTCGTGACCTGCCAGTGAACAGAGTGCCCATCTGGCAACGCGGTAGTGAGGAGTAATAGTCAGTAGTCATGCACCAAGGATCTTACGTGTTCGTTTGGGAAGGCTAACAGCTTACATATGGAATGGCCTTCAGTTTGTTGCAAATCCATTTGAGATGGCGCCCATATGATGAAGTTATCCTCATTGCGTCGAGTGCGCTAAGTCAAGAGATGCCCCTCGTCAAGGGAGTTGAGAGACACCCACGGAATGTCGGAACGCTGAAATGAAATGTGTTCTGAAGATCAAGGAAATTGACAGCGGTGAGCAGGGTACAGGAGCAGCCCCTGCCGCAATGAGATGGCTCAAAAACAGGGTCCGTTCTCCGGGTAGTCCCAGTGGGGCGACGCTTCCTGATTTCGTCAGAAGGGCTGACTATCGATCGCAAATGTTCCCTAGAGTCGATGTCGCGAGGCGACCTCCGTAACCACGTAATACTCACTCTCACTAATCTCCCGGGATCAGCCCTAGACCGGGATTATAACTCTGTTGTCACTTTGGTAAAGCCTGAATATAGATTGCTCCCATTGTCCCAGTTTTGCGGACCTTACCCGGCCCCGGGGAGGCAGAAAGAACCGCTGCATGAAATACCCATGGAATATAGGAGAGCATTGTCGGGAGGGGCTGTGGATGCAATAGCCAATAATTTCCCTGCAGTTATATATATATATATATATATATATATATATATATATTATATATATATATATATATATATATATATATATATATATGCGTGTGTGTGTTGAAATCTAATATCTTGTTTTACATAGCATAGCAACAAATCTCTAAATGCTAGAATATGTCGCGATTCGTTTGTTGAAAGAAATGAATAGGTGATCATTTGTTTTGGATGCTCGGGTAGGAATTGGCGGATATCCAGCTTTCTGCACGCATTGTACAGGATGCCACAGGCGCGACCAGCGACGGCCAACGTCCGTAACTTCATTGACTGCCTCCAGCAAATCGGAAACACAGACCTGAACGCGGGCAGGAGCCGTCAACGCACTTTGCGCACCCTGACTCCTGCTCAGCGGCCCCGATCAGCCAGAGACCGGCCTGCGGACCGGGCTGGATGGTGTCCGCCCGTCCGTCTCCCCACGGCTCCCGCTCGGGCAGCGGCGAACCTCGCCTCGGGCGGCTCCGCGCGGTCAGGTGCGCATGCGCCGTGGAGGCTGGACGCCGGGTCAGCGACCCGCGCAGAAGACGTGGGGCCGCCGAGAGACCGGGTGACCGGGTGAAGTAGCGTGTGTGTGTCTGTGTGAGTGGAGGCGGACGCACAGGATCCAAGGTAAGCCATCAGCGGGCAAAAAAGCAGGCAGCCGGGTCATGCTAGAGGATCGCGACTGCTTTGTTCGTGACTTGTGCCTCGCACATCGTTCCGTGAGAAAGTACGCTTATAACGCAGTTCAACCACCGCGCATTTAATGCATGATATTAGGCATTAGTTTCAGTCCCAAACTCCAACCGATTATTATAATGGTCTGCCGTTGCGTCGTTGCGTTCCAGTGAAATTAGCGTTTGCCCGAAGGAGACTGTCTCTTGCTCGCACGCCGTACATGGCGAATCCGTAATGTACCGACCAAATGCATATTTGCGAGTACATAACTGGTGCACGCCAATAAAGAGACCGGGCTATCACTTAGGGCGTGTCGCTCACCTCCCCGATTATGGGGGCGCCGTTATCGGCCTGAGCGCACTGCTCACAGCAAGCAGCTTCGATACGAGAATGGGCTCCGGATACACGTCTGTTAAATGACAGCCGACAAACGTCCCACGCCAGGCAACTCCATATCAACGCTTGAGGCTATAACCTTGGGCATCGTAGGGCGTAGGTAGGGCTTGGGCTCGCACCTGCCATGCACCTTTCGGACTGCTAGGGAGGCCTTTCAATGTACTGTTCGGCGTTTGTAGATGGTACTAAATTTTGGCTACTTGGATTTGGAATCTCTTCATGCGAGCGTGTAACAGGCATTTATGTATGTATATATGTATATATATACACATATATATTGCATACATATTGTATATATATATATATATATATATATATATATATATATATATATATATGTATATATATAGTTTTGGGGAGAGTATACAGTTTTATGCAGTTTTGTACAGTATATATACAGTTTTGCACGGCGAAAATGAGGACAACTGCCTGTCCACAACGTTGACACTGATTTTTGACACCGTGCGTTGGAGATCCCGTGGAGCGAGGTGTAATGACGTGAATATAACGAGTGGTTACCAAGTACATGTCAATCTGCCAATTACCACAGGAGAGGTCGTTCAAGGTCAATACCCTGTCAGGTCAAACAAAACAGATTGCCTCAGACCATATGAAGTGCGTGCCCATTAAGACCGCAGTACACCAGTATCCTTACCATGTAGTGAAGCAAAAAGTTCGTGGACATCTGATGCCAATGTTATGGTTGGTCAGGGAATGACCCGAAATGACCTCGAATTACTGTTTTGAGTTAGAAATGGACAACCGTTGACCCACTACGACAACTGGAAAGGCTAGGGATGAAAATAGCATTTGAACACATTCGACGCCACCCGATGGACCAACTTTAACGGATGACGTACTGTGAAAGCGACGACAGCCGCACAGTTTGCATAGGGAATGCTATTAGATGAAGTCTCAGGAAGCTTCATCCCCTTTTCGATGTCAAAGGTCGAAAACACATCTGAAGTTAGCGAGTGTCAGGGGCATAGTGCTGTTGGTCAGCTGATGCATGCAGTCATGTTGGAAGTCACATAGTCCGTTCCGTTTAGCCCATATGTAGTATATTAGTTTGTTAGCGAGTGTATTTGCATTTTCTGTGCAAACACTTTGCATACACAAGTACGTTCCCAATATGGACTCAACTTGTCACGTGTATCGTGCACGGGCTTAATGAAGGCTCCAGACGATCTGGCCTACGGCGCAGTTATATTGAAAGGGTGTTCTCCATATTTGTCAGAGGTTTCGAAATTAAATAGCCATCTTGAAGATTATTCCGTGCACTCTACAGTCCTGCCCTTCTTGAGACCCGAACCCGTCTAGTTTCTGAGCTACACGCCCGCGAAGATGTGCAAACTTTTTAGGGATACATTTTTAAGGTTATCCATGGATTTATGACGTCATGATAAAATAATTAAAATCCTGCCATTCATTAGCCATGCAGTGATCAAGGCAACGCATCTATAATTGTCGAGTCTCTCATATCTGACGTTCATGAGCACGATTGCCAGATATAACGGCCATCAATTGTCTCTTAACCAATGCGAAATGTACGATGACGCAGTCAAACAAAGACGCATTGAGCTAGACGCGCGGGAAGCCTCTAAGATATCTGTGAATATATTAAAAATTAGGATTAGGCAGATATAGGCAGAAATAATAGCTTATCAGCGATAAGCTTTTATCAGATACCAGAGAAGCATATTTACCATATAAAGAAACTGTGTTGTCGAGAACAATCTTTTCCACTTTAAAGCATGACAGTGGTTTTAAGTGAGCTTGATTCACCACATCTGATGCCTCCTTCGACATCTCCAAATGTGCAACATTCCCTTCAAATGGCATTGGTCTTTCACGAGTTTCAATGTGAGTACGAAGTGAGTCTCCCGATTCAGCCCGTGCGACTGCAACGCAGCACGGAAGAGCAACTGAAGTTGAACGCAGCACAGCAGACGGTCAGGCGATGGAGAAATGCAACGCTGTCGCCGTGCCGCGTGCGTGCATTCGGTCTCACACAGCCACGATCATGGAGGGTGCTTTTATGGCGATGAATAAATGACTTCCATGTGTTGTAAACCGAGCTGGAAGCTTATGACTAGAAACAACGATTCGCCGTGTTCATTTCATATTAACTCAGTAAAGCTACGTCAGTAAAAATAGTTGTTTACTTCAGCCTTCGGTGGCAGCGATCTTCTGCAAATCGACAACCCGCCCGCTCTGTGCAGTCTCTGTCTGGCACTCTCCACTCGCCAACCACCATCTGATCGTTCCAGATTTTTCGGCCGCTGAATTGTGTATTTAAGGCACGCGGCACCTGGTGCAAATGGCAATATTGCTGCCATGGAAAACTCGATTGACAATCTCCGAGTGCACATCTATAAAGAGCACTGGGAACGGGAACAATTTCTGTGAGGAATTCTTTCTAATTAACGTCCAATGAAACGAGAAACCGCGGAATCTCTGATGGCGGGAGGTGGTCAAAGACTGTCCACTATTATGGAACCATTTGGGGCCCTGGAAGGGTCTGAGTGCCCGTGGTGGTTGGGATCAGAAGTCTTAAAACCATTTGGGACCCCTGGAAGGGTCTGAGTGCCGGTAGTGGTTGGGACTGGGAGGCTCGAAACGCAAAAAGCTAGAATGGTGAATGGAGCCACCGCCTAAACGCTCAAAGGTATGATTGTACTTACGTATATGCACACATGATTGGGGAATACCGCGCGGCAGATGTGGCAACAACCTCGCAAACTGAGATAGAACAGTCACAGTTATGTCATTTTTCCAGTTAAGGTAATTATTCTGACGGCTCCACCATGCCAACTGTACTCATCATACTCTACCCATAATGAATGCACTGACCTTGATACGTACGCCAGCGCAAACGGTTGGGTTATCTAAAGCACCAGAATACTCTGCAGCGCAGTCGGCACTACGGGTTTTAAGTCGGGTGGGGGGGGGGGGGCCACAATTTTCCAGAACCCATCTGGCCAAATGGGGCCTCCTTTTTAGGGTGACTTCATGTACAATATCGTACTCAAGGGGAGTGGGCACCGGGGCACGTGCCCGTATCAAATTATTACACGTAGCAGCATCCATGCAAACATATTTCGACAATGAAAAATCCAGAATAGAGGTTCTGTAGTTGATGCAAGAATGTTTCCGGTCCAATAAAGGGTCTCAAAAACCAAAAACCCAAGGCTCCTGTTACAAAAAGGATTTCATGATGCATGGAGACCTCATAATCCAGGTCAGGATGATCACGAATCGTAAATGGGGTCCTTCGAATCCAGCAAAGGGCCTCATTGTCCCAGAACGGGGCCTCCGTATTCCAAAACAGGGGGTCCTGACCCGGATCTGAGGCCATCATGATCTGGAACTGAGGCCATCTGACACATTCAGATGGCTCCCCTGTTGCAGACTAGGGGCCTCCCAGTTGATAATGATGGCCTTCAGAGGCAGAATAGGGCCTCTTTTTAGCACAAAATAGGGCCTCCTGATCTAGAGCATGAGTTGCCGAATTCATAAAGACGGTGTCATGTTCCATAAAACGGACGTGGTGATACAGAGGGTCTTCTGAGTTTTATTTTGTACCCTCTAAGTCAGTTATAGGGGCCTGCTTAATATGGGCTTTGGTACGTTATATGCGTCTGCAAGGCCTGTAGCTTGGCCAAAAGGGCCTCTCAAGAATTTGTGAGGACAAAAAGATACTGTTGCTCTCCGTCGCTTAAACATTATGCAACTGTTTCACAGATGGCGTTCGGCATGAGTAAGCGGAGCTGGACAAGGGTGGCCAAAAACGTATCCATAATCGCAGGAATTCTATTCCTCATGATGGTCATTGCCCCGACTCATCACGACAGGACGCCGGTGAGTACCTGCGTGGGCGTCACGTGACATCACAGGACATTACTACATGTCAGGGCCCACACCCTGTTTTGATGTGTAATTATGAGAAATCAGTTAAGTGCATATGAGCCTTTTGCTGCCAACGTAACGATCAACGGCGAGCAAATAACGATAGTCAGCTAACTTTTCGGGGACTTACGCTAATGGCGCCATATTGCGATGGCATTCTCAATATGTTGTTACTTATTTCAAGGTTTCTGCACAGATGCATTTTTCATGAATGCTGGGTTTGTAATAAGGCTGTTACTTTCGTGACAAAGGCCCAGGATCATTGGATACCATACTTGAGGCAAGGAAGCACCCGGTACTGGGTGAAATATTGCTGCCAACTTGCGTGCTGACATATGGGTAGGCTGATATGATTGACATGCTGCTGACAGATCTTCTCTGAAGATGGAAAATTTCAAGTAACCAGTCCAGAGATGGTGAAACATTTCAAGATGTCTAAGTGGAAGATGCCACCGCACGAACTGCTAGACGTCAAGGCTTTCTACGACTACATAGAAAATCCTCCATCCTCATGTGGGGCGTATGCCTATCTCGGTAGGTGATTCCGTTCGTGGGAATCTGAAGGCTGCATAGTTTCATTCAGACTAATTAACTATGAAGTGCAATTCGCATGTTAAACGGGCTAATGATACCTGTGTTGCATATCATCAGAACCTCTTGTAACATGACGTAGCATGCAGCGTGCCCTCACACCTTGCGCATCGTGGCGAAGTCCGCGATGATAGCACGGGGCCCCCGTGCCGGTATCACAGACCTTTGTCATGACGTCATCGCGGAGCCAATCATGGCTCCAGTGTCGCCAGCTGTTTAACAGCGGACACATGTGCTTTCGTTCTGCAGGAGGTCGGGCCTGCCATGAGATCGAGGACCACATGGTGTGTCTGGACCCCAGCCTGGGCCTGGACCACGACAACTGCCTCGTGTACTCCTTCGGCGCCAGCTCAAAGTCGTTCGAGAAAGCCATGACAAACTTGGGGTGCAACGTGAGTGACGCAGTTTCATAACAGGGTACATTCCCTTCGCGACGAAGGACAATTTTGGAGAGTTGGCGTGAAAACTCAGAACAGCTTTCGCACAGATCACACTGATCATTCTGGTCGGTGCGAAATGCTCAGTCGGTCTGATTTTTTGTCTGGCCTTTTTGAACGGCAAGTGTAAGCTAACGTGCTATTGATATGAGCCCGCGCATTTGCACTCACTCGCGATCCGCGTCCGAACCTCGTCCTGAACCTTTGTGAATGATCGGATTCATGTGAAGTTGCTAATCACGTACGCTGGCGACAATAAAATTCCGTCAACAATTTAACGCATTTACGTGTAAGTCTTTCTTTGTTGTACAACGTAAATGTGCATTTCATCTAATAACAATGGACCCAGACAACACTTTGCACTTGCCAACTCTCACCTCACGCAGACCCATGTGACACATCTGTCCAGCTGGCCCGCGGGCCGTGGACCTCCACTGTCGTGACTGCCCCCACGCTCTTCCAGGTGTACATGTTCGACCCGGCCAGCCACCGGGCCGACCACCGGCGCAGCGACCGTTCCTGGCTCTACCGCATCCGCCTGGCCGGCAACGATTCGGCCGCGCTGCCCGGCGACAAGGTGATGACGCTGGACGAGGTGCTGTACGCCTTCGGCCACCGCAGCCGCCAGCTCGACTTCCTGCTGCTCGACCTGGACGGCGAGGAGTGGCCTGCGCTGCGGCGCATGATGAGCACGCGCGTGCTGGACGACGTGCGCCAGCTCGGCGTACAGACCGTGCTGGACGTGGAGGAGCTGGCGCCGCGCCAGCGGCTGGAGCGGCTGCGCCAGCTCTACCAGGTGCTGGTCGGGCTGGAGCACAGCGGCTTGCGGCTGGTCAGCTCGCGCCGCCAGGTGGAGCAGGTGTCGTGCCACGGGCTGCCCGAGCTCGGCGACGAACGCAAGGTCTGCTCCATGTACGAGCTCGTGTTCGTACGCCGGTAGGCTGGTGGTGCGGCGCGGAGATGGGACGTTTTGGTGCGGGTACGGAGGGTGAGGCGTCACACGTGGCGAGAGGAGCGCTCGCGCGTCGCGTGCTTTCCAGAGCCGTTTAGCGCTGGTAAGGGCACGTCAGTGTGGTTATTGCGAGCATGGGTGTGACCACTGGAGTGTGGGAGGGGCTGGGGGATATGTCCCGTACAATCTTCCCAAAGCGAATTTGGTCTCCCTTTTTAAAATGTTCTTTCCACGTCCAGTTGTCCTCCAAATTTCAGTTTGAGAACTGCAATCTTGATTTGTCCGCCAGCCCTATAAAAGAAACGTGACAACACCCATGGTAAGGATAAATCGGGCTATCATGCGGCTTCACAGTGAAGAACACATCCGCAACAATATATTGTTGTTAAGACGATCGTTAATGCGAAGTGTTCGATTACACGCTTTATTTAGTGCAAATATAGTTCCAAGACGAACACGGCAGGCAATAGCGAAGCATTGTCATACGCAACATGAACATCCGCATGAGATAAATACACCGCACACACCGCCAGCTGCGCAGAGTATTAGCACACCTCTGAATAACGGCCGGCAAAGACGAAAGCCAGCTATTTATATATTATATATTCATAGCTAAACCACACCAACCGACCGTGTCGATCACGTCGGTTCAGCTTAGAACAGCCAACAATGAATGCGGCCCACACAATGCCAATTGAGCCCCGAATGCAACCTATGGCCAAGAGCTCAGTGGACGCACACGGAAAGCACCAACAAATGGACGGAAAAGGGTGCGCCAAAAGTGAGCAATGGACATCTGGCGAATGCCGCGGCCGCCCACTGAAGTGCAATACCGCGCAGCTTCATATCAGCTGTACGTCAACACTCGTTCTGCCAAGCGCAGATCTGCCCCCCCCCCCCCCCCCCCCCCCGGAGCCCAACGGACCCCACGGCCGAGTTCAGCCCAAGACATCCGTAGAGGGTGCGAAAAGGCCTCATTCCTCGATTCCTTCTGTGCGGTCGAGTGTGTGGTCGTTGACCAAAGTTCACCATCGTGCACTTCAATGTAGCATCGAGTCAAAATGGGAACTGAACGATGCAATGTTACACAGCCAGCGCAGGCTGGGCATTCATGAACGTCCACGGCCTCATCACACGCTTCTCGGCCGTACAACCTAACCGAACCAGGAATTTGGGAACAATGAAATTGTGAGAAGCGCATGCCATGCAAATCGCTACCACGCTGACTCGAACGCTATCAGCGCGCTACGATAGCAATTGCTTCAAACGATATATCACAGCAGCAACCGCCGCTCGCCACACGGTCACAATGACATAATGAGAATGGGAGCACAATCTAGACTAGGAAACGCGTCGTCAGTTTGTCTTCTACTAACTGACAGCGGCAAAATGGCCAGCCAACGCAAGCCTGTCCCCCTTTTCTCAGAGACACCGTATGGGACAGCGACAGTTGCGACATCTTGCTGGTTACTCCAGATACACATGCAAAATCATATAATTATGATTAACATAAGCGCGTCGATAGGATTAGACTACCATTCCACTTTCGGCCCTAAATACCGAGACGTAGCGTGGGAACATTTACCATGCATGCCAATACCATACCCAAATACCGACACGTGGCATGGAAGCATTGAGACTACAATGCCGTTCCCCTGTCGCAAACGAACGATCCAGACATGGGCAGGTACGATCAATCGCTCCGCAAAAACAGTCAACAACATAACACGGCCGACAACGCAAAACTCGCGACAAATATGCACACTGCAGGTTTCTATTTCGGCTCGTCGGTGACGTCACCCCTGCACACGGTGCCCCAAACACTACGCAGGAATATATTTCAGCCGTGACCGAATGCTTCCGGCAGGGAGCTGTACTCTCCCGCAAGCCTCTTTGCTTTGGATTCGTTGAGCGCATATCAAGAGCGGTCGTGCAGACGCGTACTGGCCTGGAGCTGACTAAGGTTGTCATGGTTGTCACCGGTGTTGACAGCCACATATTGGCCAACTCAGCATCGTTGATGAAGTTCTGAAGCACGCACGGACCACCAAAGCCATGATAATTTTATCGTTAAAGGTGACGAAGCGGAGGCCGTCCATTTAACAATTGAACGAGATCATTCATTAGTAAATACGGGCTTTATCAATCAGTGCTGACAACACACTCATACCCCAGAAACTCCCCGAAGCGGGCTGCCACAGCTAAGTGACACTACTACAATTAACGCTCTTTAAGGCGACCATTTTTGATTGTCACTGCTTACTTACGTAACTTACGTCACTTACGCTGACAACATGTGACAGCATATCCGGCCAACAAAAACAGCCCAAATAGACTTGTCACAGTCAGCAAGCAAGGCAATTCAAATTCAGGTCCGGAGGTGAGACGACCCGGGTTTGATCGCCAAAATTGCTACCACAGCAGTCATCCGTTACGAGGCACGCGCGGCAAGAGCAGCACACGGCACAACACGGCACGGCACGGCGAGCGGCAGGAGAAAGCACGGCTTCGATTGACTGGCCCTGGCCCAGCTGGTCAGCGTGAGACGCGTGCGCCGCGGAGCGAGCAGGCCCCAACTCCAGGACGCTCCCACCGGCCGGCGGGAGGCGCGCCGGACCTTCACGGTAGCCTGGCCTCGCCGCGCCCGGGCGCTCTCCTGTCAGAGCCTCCGCTGAGTGCGCCCTGCAGCACTGGTCGCCCATGGCACCGGCTGGTGACGTGGTGGCTACGCTCCCGCCATCGGTCTCCCGACAAAACGCACTTGAAGAAATCAAGTTAGAGATCATTTTCCCTTTTAGAACAAGCCGGGAAGTGGTTTTAGAGAGCAGTCATTCAGCCCACGCATATCTCCAATGCCGACATATTGCCACTGTCGCCCCCTGCCTTCTCTGGTCCTGACGCTGTGTGATACAGCGCTAACGCAGGCAAAGCACCTCTGTGACGCCCTCACCTTCCAAAGCATCCAGTTTACGCTAAAGCTTTGCCGGTTTACAGCAGGGTTTGTCCATCTCAATGGCTCGGTTGGTTGGAGCACGTGCCTTCCGATTCACCCTTATTTAGATGTTCCAGCGAGAAGTGGGCGAACACTTTAAATTGAGCCAATCATGACGAACCAAATACACTGCGTATCGCTTTTACAGTGCTTTGATTTCGTAAGTACCGACTCTCGGATGAAAGCAAGCCACCTCGCATCATCATAATCTTATCACATACGTGCTCCCGTGCGTGGGGAACCGAACTCCCTCTCGCTAGCGCACCCCTCCACCCACAGCGGGCCACTCTTGCTTGAGCGCAAACGAGCGACGACGACTTAGCGTGCTTCGAAGCGTTGAGTGCGAGGCTGAGCGCGGCCGACTTCTACAGGACCTTGACCTCGTCCAGCCCGAAGTCAGCCTGGTCGAGCGAGGCGTACGGCCGACGGTCGAGCGGCAGCAGCAGATGCAGCAGGCCGCAGCGGCCGAACACGCGCCGGCAGTGCTGCGCGGCGCGCGGCGACACCTCCAGCCGCGGCGTCACCGACCACATGTGCGCCACCTGGCCCGACGCCAGCAGCACCTATCTGGTAGCCGAACATGAAGCCCGTGCCGAGACTGGTGGTGGCGGCCAGGTAGACCAGCACCACGTAGCCCAGCACCAGCGCGCTGATGTTGCCCAGCGCCCAGCTGGCCATGGCAATCGGCGGCACGAAGTTGATGGCGCCCTGCACCGTGTCCAGCGGCATCAGCGCGCGGTGCAGATGCGCGCTGATGCAGTACGCGGCCACGGCGCAGCCCAGGCAGGCGTGCAGACAGAACGCCAGGAAGTAGACCATGTTGTCGCGGCCGACGCACGCGCCCAGGAAGAAGCAGTGGTGGTCGCGCAGCCGGATGCAGTGTAGGCAGAGCGGGCAGTGGTGCGAGCACGCCGGCACGTGGAACGCACAGCGCCGGCAGAAGTGCACGCCGTCGGCCACCTGGAAGCGAGGCGCCGGGTCCATGATGCGCTCGTGCACGTCGTCGTCCGACGGTCGGATCGGCTGGCACTGGTCGGGCCGCAGCAGCGGGTAGCGGCTGACGCGGTTCTCGGCCCGGTCCGACGGCTCCACGTAGCTCGGGTGGCGCAGGAACTGGGCCCAGTTGGCGAAGATCAGCACCGGGAAGATCAGGTAGAACCAGACCGACTCGCCGGCGGCGAGCTTGATCACGACCGTGGTCGTGGTGAGAGATCCGATCAGGAACAGGTGGATGGTCGGTGCCAGGTACTTGGCCACAATGTATGAACGGTTGGTCTTTGTGCTACCCATCTTGTGCAGGGGCGTATCTGAAAAATCAATTGGATTAGAGCAGGCAGAATCCCTAACCTTCCATAGCGAAAAATAAATCAAGAATGTGGGGTACACTCGTAGCCCAACTCGTCCAAAGTTGGATGTAACTACATTTCTATTTTGTTTTCAATACACAACATATTATTCATGCCTCATCCTCATATAGAGGACACCCATCTCTGGCAATTCTAAAAATGCTTAGATATCAACTATGCATGCCAATCTGCACAACATCCATCTGCTACACCAGAAACCTAGGTGACAGATAGTAGGCAATGAGGTCCAGTACTGAACCTGGTACCTGTACATGTCACACTCAGCTATGATGCTCAGTTTTCATTTTGTATTTGCTTGACAATTTTGAGGGTATTTTTTAAATTACAAATGTTAACTACAAAATTTTACTTAGTTGAAATATTGTCTTTCTATGGGCTGGAGGTAGTGATGCCCTTGCAGCAAACCTGTGAGCTGAAAATGTTCCAAAAATGTTGCTGCCAAACTGGAATCTATGGTGAACATGGCCTTCTTTGCACCATGTATGGCTATCCTTACACTCTGTGGCTGACATAATGTACAACTTCAACCATATGATATCTAATGGAACATTTTTCACATGATGGTCTCAGAATAAACAACCCCAGTCAATGGCCCAATACATCCTCACACAGAAGCACCATCTGTACACTATGTTGTTACTTATCCAGGCCTAGTCAAATTCACCTGATTGGAAAAAAGTATCTCTAATATATCTATCTTGTTGCTTTTACATAACTATGGCTTGCAATTTTTTACTTTGCACTTGAAATGCTTCAGTCACTACAATTCAAACACTAAGGGATTAATGATGCCTCAATAAAGGTAAAACTCTACCTAAGCCAGTCTGCAAAAATTAATCCACTGCCCAGGGCACCCATGCAATGTTAGTGAACTGAACCTAATGCCCATGTGCACCAAATTCAGACCACCCCAAATTGGAATTAATTTTCCCTACCATCTTTAGATAAAATAGACATTTTTACATAGTTTTGCCTGCAATAACATTCAAAATGTCATTAGTCCTAGACACCTTCCCTGTATGTGCTGGCAATGGTAGTGACTGTGCACCACACTCTAAATACACTAAAATTTGGATCACAATTCTGCTCCTATAACCAAACTTGTGATGTAACATGCATTTTCTAAATACTGGTAGTTAAGCACTATTACTAAGATCCCATGGCTAATCTGCAAAAGGTTATCCACTGTTCAGGATACCTGCATAATGTTGGTGTGCAGGGCCTGACATGTACATACACTGAACTTGGATCAGGCCAAATTGTACTTAATTTTCAAATTATTTTGTCATGCAAAAAGCTCAAGGTAGGTTCCTGGTTAAATATACCATAGTAACACCATATTCTTTGAAACACTGAGTCTACGTGCACGCCAAACATATTCGGTGTAATATGCATTTCTTGCAGTCTGACCGTGGGTCACCAAAATCAACAACTGTCGCGTCTTTCAGCCTGCTGGTAAGGGATAGGATCCTCTTGAAAATCACTCACCCTTGTTTAACTTGCGACGATCCCGTCACGCCAACAAAATGCCCTACATACCCTCCAAAATGCCCATCCTATCACTCATTCCCACAGGGACGCTGTCGCTTCCACACGCTTGCATTGTTTAACACACCATTTCTCGAATCAATTGGGCCACGAACGCCTCATATAGGTGAATCTGAACTGCTGCCTCACAGCTGGTCCTGGTAAAATACCGCACATACACAATGAATCTGTTTCTTTTGGCAATTTTCCATCTGAGACTATTTAAAAATAAACTTAAGTCAATAATAATCTACTCTTGTGTGTGTGAATGACTCTGCATTGATTGGATCATGAAAAAATGAGCATGTATTCCGTCTCCTTCGTGTATGAATGGTACTGCATTTCTGCGCATACAAAAAAAAAACAACGCTGCGACAGCCTCGGACAACTTGCGCCCGCTCCGCATTTTCGAGCGCTCGGGAGGGTGTGTTGCGTGTGGGTGGACAAGGTAGCCGGGCGAAAACGGTGGACGGGGATTTGTGGATGCGATTGATACATCAGGTGTACATTTAAGTGCTAACGTTGGGTCACGAGTGACAGCCGATTTGACAGCTGTCATTTGTGGGTGCACGTTTTTCTTTGCGAGTCCAGCGCGTGCGTGGAAGTCCGTACAGAAGAATATGTCTTTCTTTGCAGCCGTGGGCCAATGTGCCGTGTTTTATTCATGTACCTTTTTGGCTAGCCATCCATTTGGTCAAAAGCGACTCTGAGCCTCTGGTAATTGCCATCCCCATCCTTGTCTCAAATTGATGGCTGATCATGGTAGGTTCATCAAAACTTAATATGCTGCTGAACTTCAAGCTTAATTTTTTGGTTGTTTCAAAGGGCTACAGCATGACGTCATTTGTTCTTTTCCAGGGACAGATCGATAATGCCACCTTAGGAGGACAACTAAACAAGAAAGGGGGGGGGGGTTAAGATCCAGGAGGTCCTGATTTTCAGAAAGTGATGGGATCTGTCTTTTACCTCAAGGGTATTCTAAACAAAATTTGTGTTAGTCCAAGATGTCATGGTTTTCCCTTGAACAGTGCAGAAACCTGTTATTTTTATGTAACTTGGGTGGTCTTGGGGTCGGGGCTGTGCTCTTGGTAGCCCTCTTTGGTATGCCCTAGTTCTGTTCCAATTTTTTGCTATGATGGTATATTTTTAACTTAAAGTTGAGCTGTATGGTAAATTTACATGCAATTTTCTGTTATCACACATTTGTTGTTTTAGGATTTTTGACACCTAAGGTAGGGGCTGTGGTCTAATTGGCTTTCTTTGGCATGTCCTTGTCCTGTTCCAATTTTTTGCTGATTTGACATCTTTTTAGCTTAAATTTGAGACTTAGGGTAAATTCACATGCAATATTTTGTTATCATACACTTGGTTTTTTAGGATTTTTTGCAAGGCTTTTCATAAATGTACACAATTTGAACAATGCTATTAGACCAGTGATGGCAAACAAAACCCATGAGGAGTGTTTGGGACTAAAAAGCACTGTTTGGCTGACATGCTAGCTGAAAGCAGACTGCTACTGTTGAAAAATTTGGACCTCTTTATTCCCCAGGAGTGTCCCTGCTCTGCACGTGCCCAGCACCCACATTCACCAGAAGTTGGGTCACCGGACATGTCGCCATCGCCCCTGCGTGGCCAGGTGCTGCGGATGTACCGGCAGATCCTGCGCACGGCTCGCACTTGGGAGGCGGCTGAGCCGGCGCAGACGGACGAGCAGCGGCTCTACATCCGGTCCGAGGCTGGGACGCTGTTCCGGCGGCACGCCGGCGTCACTGACCCGGAGCTGGTGCGCCAGTACCTGACCGAGGCCGAGAGCCGGCTGGAGATGGCGCTGCACTACGGCAACCCGTACCCGCGGCCGGTCAACCTGCCGCCGGGCGCGCTGGCGCCGCGCGACGGCCGGCCGCTGGGACGCGCCCAGCGCCGCAGCCGCGCCCAGAGTCGGCCCGTGTACTCGCGCTCCGAGGACGAGGGCAGCGGGCTCGACCGGTGACGGTGTCGCCTCGGGCGGTGGCGTCGCGGGCATGCAGTGGAGCGAGGCATGAGTGGTTGCGGTCGTGCTGGTGTGATTTGTGGCACTGCTGAGGGTGTGTTACGCAGTTGTTGCGCTATCTCTGAGGCAAAGGCAACCTGTTTATACCATACAGGGCTTGCTGGTTTTCCCAGTGTAAGAGCGTAGTATGAGCATACACGGCATAGAACATGAGTGTGCTAGTCGCCTACCTAAGTACGCGATGTTGACGTAAATTATAAAATAGGCTTGAATTCGTGGGAAACTCGATTGTGCTGTTGACGACCTTGACGAGTCCCGTACCAATACACCTAAATTGTCGTTCGTATTGTTTTGAAATTGTGTGATGTGTTTTGTCACAGACTTCCCCTAGCTGATGCCGTTTGCCTACCGCAAGTGCTCGCTTATTGCCTATGAACTCAACCCGAATAGTGCAAACTGCAAACCATTCCGAGTGAACAGCAAACAACAGTAACGTTCAGTGAACAACAAGCAACGTTCTTCTTCAGCAAGGAATGATGGCTTTTTACCCACCAAATCACCCCAGATAGTACAAATAAGACAAAATTCACAATGAGGAGTCGAAATTCGTGGCTCGTGACTTATTTGTGAACATGGACATGGGTAGGGAGTTGCATAGGTGACGGACGAGTGCCGGTGTAATATGGTGGATCGTCGGGAAGGACGAAATCCTGCTGCTCTGCAGCTTAGTATTGCTACATTCCGAATGTGCACTGTCCTGCGCTGTTTTGTTCGAGTAACGTGCGTGAGTGAGGTGACGCTTTTCTTGAAAATGAGGTCTTGAGATCAACAAGAAATCTAGACCTGCGTGGAGAGGAATGGTCAGATTTATGAAACCCCGTAACGTTATTGTCTCACAGTGAACAGTTGGCGTACTCTTGGATTGCTGAAATGTGCAATGGCCTAACCAGCCGTGGATCGATCGTGGATCGTTCCGTATTCTAATACCCTTTGTGCGCGCGGGCCATTTTTCGAGCTTTATACTTGTGATTAGTGTTGCTCGACGCATGCATTGAGAACATCGAGGCCGAGGGTCGATGAATCCAGCAGCTCAATCTAAGTACGTGCGAGTTTGATAGTGGGCGCTCGAATTGATAATGTTGAGAGGCGATGACGTAAGATATATTTTACGATACACAGATGCATGTAACATATCTGTGGAGTTTCAACTCTTCCGATGCCGTTATGCATCTAACACTGGCGCAGAGAAGGGGGAAGCTTGCATCAGGGGGGGGGGGGGGGGGGGCGGTGTAGCAGCGAGGCAGTGCTCCCTTCGCTGGAAAATGTACGCCAACCTCATGGTGTTTATGAAGCAAAATGAGACAAGAATCGCGTTTGCCCATCTCCATAGGCGAGACGCCCTGGCTCTGGCGGCGATTAATGGCGCCCATTTTACTCACCCTGGTAATGAAATAGTAGCCGTGCATAACGCGATTGCGGCGAAAAAGGCTCCTCTTGATGACTCAAACGTGTGACATTGCCATCTATCGGTCGTCAGGAAAACTAGGGCACAAGTAGCGTCATCTTTCCAGTAGCCTTGTTCGTGACCGATATTCTCAGTCTAACTTCCTGCCTGGGGGGGGGGGGGGGGAGGTTATCCACGTCTCTGGGATTGAAGGGACAAATTAGGATCAAGACTGAAATTTGGAGCAAACAATCCGACCTGCAGATGACATTTTGAATGAGAGAACAAAAAAGGCATGTTATACGGGCAACATTGGCAGGGTCAAAATGCCACTTTTGTGAAAATAGAACAAACATGCGCTCAGTCCCTCCCACTGCTTGCATTCATGGTCGCGTGGATTTTGCTAAATAGGTATAACTACAGAAAACGACAACACAAGCTTGTCCGAATCATAGGCTGGGTATAAATCTTGTTCGATCCCAATATCAGGTTTTTGAACCGTTGACGTTTCCTGCTCCTCCACAGAGGTGCAGTTTCCTACTCCTCCTCAGTGGTGCAGTTTCCTTTCTAGTCCGGGTAGGGAGGGACTACCGCCACCCTCCATTTTAGGCTCCTTTCTCCAACTTTGAAAGGAAAGTGGGCCAAATCTTCTTGGAGAAGGCTCTGTCATTTGTCACTGCTTAGCCCACCCGTCCCCCCCCTTAAGTCATGCTGCGAAGCCATGCCCTTACTTCTCGAATTCACGCACATATGCGAAAAGCCTTCACGGAACGACATCCTAGACCACGGTGTCACGCACCAAGTGGAGACAACTGCCGGCCGTGCGTATACCATTTGCGGACTTCAGAAAACTGCACGCACACTTGGGGTGCAGTTAGCTTCCAAGGCATGTGACGAACGGCAGCTGTGCTTATCAAAGGTGAGGGTAATGACTAATGATGATTTAGATCCACATTCATTAATTTTTATTAATCTCTCTCGTTTGTGATGCCGCGGGAACTGTTCAGTCGTGGCACTCGACAGAGCAGTGTCCAAACGTGGACCCTCTTCAGACGAAATCTGAGAAATCGGGTCCAAAGACGAACCCATCATCTCATGCAAAACTCTGACCCACGTGACCTGATTCCCTCCACGGATAACACAATCCCATGATACCCGGCTCGGATTCAGACTCACCGATTTGAAAGAAAAAAAGAAATAGACCTCGACGTCGATAGTCGATAGACCTCGACGTCAACCTCGTTTATGACTGATTCATTTCTGTTCATCTCGTCCCGTTCCAGACAGTGATCTGGCGCCGGCATGCCACGGGGTACCCACAGCAAAGAAGACAACAAACGCCGCTGGAACTGGCGATCGCTGTGTTGGGCAATTCAGCCGGTCGAGTAGGCCCGCAGAGCTCACAATCCGATTCAGTAACACGATGTCACACTCACCTCCACGCGGCTCTCGCCGTCGACCGCACAGCAGTGAAAGACATGAGAAACGACATTTGACGGAGCATTGTCTGCGGCTCTGCGCCGAGCTACCACAATGCTGGTTGTATTGTCATATGTTGCTTTTTGTATCGTCACATGAAGTGTGCGGACCTTACTTCAACTGAGGCCTTTTCGAACGTATCAAATGTTGCCTAAAATCCCCTTGTTACGATGACGAACGCGAACAAAACTCATGCCATAAACGCTACAAAACCAGGTCTAACTGAGCGATTACACCTCGTACAGTGCGGTGCCTCGCCGTCGGTGCATGAGAGCACCAACGGCGCGGGACGATGTCGAACAGCGTGCTGGGGCGGGGAGGGGAGGGGGGGGGGGGGGGCAGCGGGCCGTCACGGTGCGCCAGCCGGGCGTGCCCTCAGGCATGACCGGGCCGGACCCCTCCCTGCGGCGGTGGGCCCGCCCGGCTCGACACACGCTCACACGCGGCGTCGACAGCCGCCGCCGCCGCCAGTGACTGTGACACAGGCGCGCCGCCGCCACCCAGCACATGGAGCCGGCCGCCGAGCCCGCCGACGCCAGCACCGACCAGGTCAGTGGTGGCATGTCGATGGGGCTTTTCGTGCCTCCTAGGGGACGATGATCTCGATGTTTCTTGGTCGCAACAACATGAAGGGCTCTACTCAGAAGAGCTGTCCCGAAATTGGATTGCTCCCAAAGATATGCGAAAAAGTCGACTGGGACCGCGCCTACCTGCAATGGGCAGCACATTAGACGAGCTGGAGGGTCTAAATCACGGCAGAGCATGCAGAAAATCACGTTAGGCCGTAGGACGGAAATTGTGGATCAGGTCATTGACCCGGATCACGTTGGACTGAGGGTGGATTGTGTAGCGGCGTCAGAGCATGTGATGGGTCATGCTAGACTAAACCGATTTACGTCTGACTGATAGGAACTATAACAGACCAGACGAGAGATGATGGTGATGATGATTTGAGTTTAGGGGCACGCCGACTGCGGAGGTCATTTTGCGCCCATAACTAAAGTTAGTAAGTGCAAAGCTTTTTAACTAAACGAGACAGACGAGAGACCAAGCCAGACCAGTCGAAGGGCCATATTAGCTGGTTTTTCGTGGCATAGATTTCGCTCATAGCATTCGTGGCGATGGCAGGGCAAGTGAAGAACCGGGAGTGAAATCATACATTAAAGGTTGAAGGGATCCAGTCTATTTTGATGCTGCCTTACATTAACAACACAATATTGGCCCCGCTACGGTTCGAGTCACGGTAAACCAAAAGGATCTAAACCATGGGTAGCGGACATCTGCTAGTTAGCCTTGCAAATGTTAAAAACAGGCCCGGTCGGTTGTCAAGCGCCTTAGAACTTAACCTGGAACTTAATTGCTTATTCGTGTTGGGGGGCAAACGCAACTCCAAGCATGCGTCTATGCGTGATGTCTTTGTCCGCGAAAGCGTTGTTCACATTTTGAACATCCTGGGGTCAGACACAAGCATTAGGGCAGCCATTTGAATGTTTTCGGCCGCATGAGCCCCCGGTGGCTTTTTATTTTACTGAGGAAAAACCGAAGATAAGATGAAATAGCAGTCAGGTAAGACACATTAGCTGTCAAGAGCAAATAAACGACCAAGAGCGAACAACCAACGTCATTCCGCGGGGACCGGAGTTGGAACATGCTGAGCTACGTGAGGAAATAACAAAATGGCATGTGAGCGCAATGTCAGACCAGATGGGGATCTGCAAGTCAACAAAAACACGGAGCCGACGGGACGACTGGCTGCAGTGAACTGATCTGCCGCGAAGGTCACACTGCTGCAGGAGTACAAATGCACCATTGCGATCTGCTGGGATTTGACGTGCAGCGTTTGAAAGAAGCGAGAGATGTTTTACCTGTAGCGTCTGTTGCGCGTCGCGCTCGTCATATATGGCTAGAATACGGTGCGCAGGTGATCAATGACGTCATGGAAATATCCAGAAGCAGGAAACACTCCACGTGTACCAATTATGCGAGAGCTGGTGGGAAGGGAATATCAGCAAATGCGCTATTATTTCCAAATATTCATCGGCCTTCCCGTTCGGAACAACGTCTCGTCGCAATTATGCACTGAGCACGTGCCGGAGCCACCACATCCCGCAATCGCTGCGAGTGAGAGGCGCACGAAGCCGCCTGTCGGTCACCGCCTAGCGGAGCCTTTCCTCGCCGCCCCGCCTTGAGGTGGGAGTGTGGGGCGGCGCCGCCGTGTTGCAGCAGTGCGCCCCCGTGCGACGCTCGGCACCGCATGCCACGTGGGCGGTGACGGAACGGGCCGGCTCGGCGCCCGAGGACGGCGAGGTCACGCGTCGGCGTCGGACGGTGACCCTGACCTCGTGTGTGTCACGGGCCCGACACGAGTCGCAGCCTTCCCCTCCCCCGGCGCCGGCCTTCGCCCGCGGGGCGTGGCCGCCGCTGACGGAAAACAGCGTGGGCTCTGAGCGTTGGGCCATTCCGTCACGGGGAGCGCGGGGTAGAACGGGTGGAAGACGGGGAGCGACCGCGATGCTCGCTCTCTTCCGCTCTGTCCTTCGATCGCGATGCGATGTGCTGATACTCCTCTCCCCATCAGACCCGCAGGCTGCGTGAGAACTGACGTGCAAATCTACCACGCTTTGAGTTTGTGGTTACGATGACTGCTCTGATTGCCGTCCCGTGTGCAAAACGTGAAAGGCTGCCAGAAGTATTATATGGTAACTGATGACCCTGCTGAAAGCTTCTTTCACATGGGCACACTACGAAAGGCATGCCTTCCTTTCCACGGGCAGTGGCATGGCGCGCATGCGTTGCCCTCCGGCCTTCCGCACTGTGGCAACTGAAAGCAGCCCCATCGGTGATACATTGTACAATCACGTTTTTCAGACCACCAAAAGAAAGTGCGGGATTCTTACTTGAGACTGCTGATGGTGGGATTGTTTCGTGGCTTCAAGCCGCAATATCACGGTGCGGACCCGAAGTGAATGTGTGAGGCACCATGCCGTGTGAAAATACGGATGATTGAGCAAGATGAAATGAATTCAAGCGAGCCGGTGGCTGATCACTCCCCGTTCAACGTTTAACCACGACTGAGCCGCGGAGAGTAATTAGTCAGTCACCGGCGATGTTACATTTCATGCAATCATGAAGATAGGGATCGTATAAGGATATCATGCTTTCAGAGCAGCGATAAGCATTGCCGCACGAGTGAGGATGCAAATTACAGATGTAACAACAACAGTTCATATACAACGGCAACACACTGAATCTCATATTCTCGAGTTCGGTAAATGACTCACATTAACTGCGTTGGCATTTCCTTCATGCTAATAGTTATCAGGATCATTCATATCAGTAAATGCACAGCAAAGCCATGAAGACAGTTTTCGATCTTTATATTTCGACTACCTTTAGGTTTACTTTATAGCATGAGGCAATAGTCATGTTGCCCACTGATGTCGGTGGGGAACGATGATGAAACCATGGGCTTAGAACACCCACGTGATATAGTAGGTAGACATGGCGTGCATGATTACCAATGCACCGAAAAACTTGCGTCTTAGAAACACACCATGTCGCAAAACATATTACCATGCAGTTTATCACATTCATAAGCCGCTTATTCCATTTCTGACAACGTGTAAGAGTCAGCATGTAAAACATCCACCATGCTATCGAAACCGATGAAAGTCGGCAAACCCGAAATGTTTTCATTTGTCGCCCTGGTGAGATTTTCCCTTAAAACGCTTCCCAAAAATATAATACTTGACAACATCGCTCACTCTGGGGGTTCAAAAAGAGACCAAGAGTTTTGTCTCGTTCATTGGCAGCATCGCCTATACTGGCGGTTTGAGAGGAAACCGATCTCAATGCGTACATAGAATACGGAAAATGTATTTGTAAATTGTGCAAATCGTGATAGTTTTGCATAACTCATCGCCGATAATAATAACTAGGGCTCAAGACTCTGGCCTCCCAACCAGCCACAGAGGTGAAATATTTCAGTTGCTGCCCATTCCTGCGCTACGTCTAGCGTGGGCTGAGCTTTGCAGCAAGAGTATTATGGATATGTCACATCCGGTCTGTTGGCTTCAGCAGCCGCCATGTCCTGCATGCCTTTCGGTGAATCCTTACTTGCGACACTGAAAAATTCCGGTCTTTATAGCATAGTTCACATCTGCTGACGTATGGCCATGAGTCACCAGCAAGATCACGTGATCATGCAGCCGACGCGCGCTGCTGGCATCCGGCCTCGAGCCGGGGTGGAGCGGCGCCGACTCCGAGCGGTAATCTCGGCTCACCGGACACGCTATATCATCAGCCGGTGGTGTCCTTGCGACGCTCGAGTTCCGCGGACTGCGAGGCGGGAGGTGCAGGGCTGGACTCGGCGGACGATGGTGTCGAAAGGAGCTGCGCGGTCCTGTAATGGTTGAGGCGCTTCAGGCAATTCGTTTTATTCGATATGTACGATGCATTATATTCATTCAAGATGCTCAGGCCCTGTGTTGATTTCGTTCGTTTAATTGATTGTTCGATTTTATCGACCAGCTTGTTAAGTGAATTTTAGTCATGTTTTTTTTCTAATTTGCGCAGACAGCCGACCGTTCCTTAATTTACTTGAATGGAATGTTGATGCTCATGCACTTCGTTAATTTTTTCACTGATTCGGTTCATTCAAAACTATTGAACGTAATACCTCGATGATGCTTTATTTACTAGCTGCAATACACTAAGTAAAGTAATTATGTTAATGTCAGTTATCAGCGCAAGCCTTTTTCGATCAATGACTTAATAACATCGAGTTAGTTAAAGCGCAATAAATGCATTCATTCAACTTGATTCATTCCATACTGCCAAATTAACTTTCGTGTTTCGTTCTTTTGTCCATTTCTTTGCATCCGTATACCTCTATTATTCCATTCATTTCAGCCGTACATCCTAAATTTCTCCCCTTCATTCCTTTCGTTTCATTGCCGACACAATTCAATTCATTCCACCTATTCGATGCTGCAGCTGACGTTTGGTTGATTTTTTTTCTGTCCACCTGCCACCCACGGACAATTGTGCCACACTTTTCTTTGGGCAGGCAGCTGTTAATTCTGGGTGATTGGTCAAGTGCTTATGTTTAACAAGCACCGGCTGACTCCTACGGCGCGTATGCGATAGCAAGTGGTAAGAATTGGCCGTGTGTTTGGTTGGTTAGTGTTGGATAAACTGGAAATGTGGTAACAATCGGGCGACTCATTTTGACTGCTAAGAGAAGCACGGATGCCACGTGGGACGCGTTCATTTTCATTGTCTGGTTAGTGTGAGTTGCAAGGCCGACTGATCCGGTGTTTCCGCTGGCAAGAATGGGCGAACCTGGGTAGCATGCTGGGATTGATCCACATGACTTTCTCGAACGCCATGTTTTGATTGGCAAGTATTGGCGCTCGCTGACTCGGGTGGCGTGATAGGGTGGTAATTATTGACCCCAGCCGACTCGGGCAGCGTATGGCTGCAGGCACCAGCAGCCTGCGTGTTAGCACCAGCTGGCTCCAACAGCGTGTTTGTGCTGGTAAACATCGGCTTCGGCCGGCTCGGACGCCATGTTTGGGCTGCCAAACAGCTGACTTGAGGTCAAACGCCGGGAGTGTCGGGACACGCCTCCATCTGAAGGAGAACCTCGAGAGATGGAGCCACCTCCCGACAGACCAGCCAACGGATGCATCATAATGACGGCTCTTGTTGCTCGGCATCTTGATCTACGTCGAGTAAAATACATGTTTGCCGTCCTAACCTCATTCTTACACCTTTGCATCATTTGTGCTGATGCATGCACCTTTCTGGCCAATGCGTTTAATTGTATATTGTTTTCATAATGCTTGATTTCAGAAATGCCTTGCTATGCTATGAAATACACATTTGGCATTTAACAGAATTGCAGCATTTGCTGCAAACACTTAAACCAGTCTCACTAATGAACGCGGCGTGATTTCTGGCGAAAGAACGCTGATGGGAGATCTTGTTTCGTTGTTTTTAGCGTTATATATATATATATATATATATATATATATATATATATATATATATATATATTCATATATGTACCTTTGCATATGTTTCTATCAGCAATATATATATATATATATATATATATATATATACATACATAGATAGGTAGAAAACAAGGACCATGCCAAGCAGTACACCACTTGGATAATACAAGATATTCAGCAAACACAATATTTTGCGTTTTGCAATCCTGTTCACAGAGCACTTGCTAAGCTTCTAGCCACAGCAAAGAGCAACTTACTTTGTTATATTGGTCCGCACGAGCATATCGCATTCAGTCAGATACCTCAGTTGGCACTTATTTCTTCAGTAACAAGACTCTTCCCTACATGTAGTTAATGACGTTAAATCACATTGAAATAAGTTTTGAGCCAAATAGCTTACAGGCTGCGGCATTTTGCAGGGACTTTGTGACTTACGCTGCAGTCATTTTACAAGATGTTAGGTTTAGCGCGGGCCCTATGAGAGGCGATTACGGCGCAGTCGCACTTTCGATCAGAACAACGTTTTATTTATTTAATGGACTTATGCCGAAAGAAAAAGCAAGCAGGCGTGCAATGATTCAGATATCCGTGAGCTGTAGGGCTCAAAAAGCTGCTCTTTGAAGTTGCGGTTTTATGTTTGTTCACTGCAGAATAATCAAGCAAAAGATATTTGGCCAGCGCAATCTCTTCCCATGGCAGTAAAGTTTCCAATATCCTCGCAAAGCTGCTCGGATTTAACCAGAGGTTATATTCCGGACGCACGAAAAGGACGTATTGTTATTTCGCATATCCGACGCGTGAAGAACGACTTGCTGCCATGACCGGCCATCACGTTTAGAAACCGCTGGTTGAATGCGGTGTAAAGTTACATCCGTGGGTACCGTAGAAGTGAAATCTATGTTGCCTTTTATCACTTAAGTGATATCAAAACTTCAGCTCGTGTCACTTGGTAATCAACAGCGTGTATGCTATTTTAAACGATTTTGTACATCAGCGAACACTGAGAAAATACCAAGACAACACAGAGACTGCCCCGCATGGTATCAGTTGATGACAACTTGGATGGATGTCCTCCGACTATCATCGACGCTCGTTCCATCCTGAATGGTCTGTGTGCCTCTGCCGACGCCATTTCGCGCGCTGTCTGACCGGCAGCGACTGCAGTGCTCTAACTCTCACCTACCTTGTCACTGAAATGTAGATGATCATAGGACTGCCGTTCACATGCATACAATTAAAACGACTATCGAGCGCTGATGACCTGAAATGACCGCGGCGCGTCTCCGAGACAGTTTCACGTAAACACCGGTTACAAAGTGCTTGCCAAACCAAACTCTGCCGTGTTAAGGAGCGTCATAATCTGATGCGACCCATTATCCTCTATGTGAAGAATTGCTCACTTACACCGATCCCCTGATGGATAACGCGCCTCATCAAAAAGGGTTTCCCGTGCATTATTCCTATAAAATTAACCGATGTCGTTAACGTTTTAACAATGCAATGGCCTAGGCGTGAGGGCACAATGAGATCAAAGACAAAATGTGAGGCCGCTTCATCTGTCGATGTGCTAGTAACGGTAAATCTCTCTTCATCGGTAGATTGTGATCGACGTCATCATGTTTTATGACCGTGTGATGTAATTCTAGCAGCTCTGACCAAAGCAACACACACACACATACGTTCATTAGTGAGCTTTTGATTTAATGCCTCCTTACAATGATGGGTGGCTAGATTTATATCTGAGACATGGAAAAATGGGCGTGTCTGAAGTACAACATGGCAGAGGGCTGTTTTCCGACCCCACATCCTGTGGGGCAAAATGGTCTTCTAAAGAAGAAGCAGAACGGGATGCTGTTTCTACATTCTGTTGCGCGCAATAAGCGTTTCTCTCACTCTCTTAATAACTAACTTGTGTATTGCGTAAGGATCGGTTCAAACATTGTCATATTTTGTCGCTTTAGAGAGCTGCAAAGGTTTTCATGCTGGCATTCTTCTGTGGATATATACATACATACATACACATTATATATATATATATATATATATATAGATATATAATATATTAATATATATATATATACATATTCACCACTTATATTTACATGCATAGATATATATATATAACGCCAGACACACCAACACACATATAATATATATATATATATATATATAATATAATATATATATATATAATATATATATCTATATAGAATATATTACAATGCCAATGGTCACATTTACAATTACTTACATATATTACCCTACAAAACATGTACATATGCATTAAAATATTTAACATACTCTCTAAGGAATTCTCGAAATATCTCGATGCTTGGGGTCATCTTTGCTGACAAACCAGGGTTTTATAATGCAGCACTTCGCACCTGCATTGTATAGATATCAATTGTGTCTTTGAACGTCGCTATCAAATTGGTCCACATAAGGCACCACAAGAATCGTTCTCCATCCTAGAAAATATGTAATTTGGTCAACACTGCCACAAACCAAAAGGTCGGCGCCACGCACTGCGCGCACCCCTTTGTCATTGGGAGGCTTACGTGAAGATCGTGAGTGCAGTCCATCTGATAATTGCATTCTAAAAGAACGCAGCAAGCATAAATATTTTCCTGGGACCATCATCATGAGATGCATTTCTAAATGGAGCAGCAATAACCGCGAACGGAACTAATATTTTGAGTTAAGCCTCTTTTTGCCGATGTGAGTCACAATGGCACGCAGCATATGAGTTGTGAAACAGGTTTGTGAGTATAGCAGTCGTTGACGAGCTGCGGTCGTTAAAGACCACAACGCATAAGCCTAGATTAACGCGGCTAGCCCCGCTTGGTAGCCATGGTGCGGGCAGTATATCCGGATCTAACCGGTTTGAAGGAAACTTGGTTGACCTTTCCGTCGCAGGATTGTGGTACGTTACCGGGTTCTGGTCCTTGAGGTGGCTACATTGTAGCATTCATTGTACGTGGCAGTAGCCTGATCTGCATTGTTTGCCACGCCATGCACATTGCACGATACCCTTTTTCTGTTGATTCACTCATTGTCATGTTTGGTAAAATCCCTATACGCAGTGTCGTGTTATTCGACTATCCCCGACACCGCCGACGTGATTCACAGGTATGTTTTGCAAGCATGACTGATCTGTGTGCTTTCAATTTGAACAGGCATGACATCAGGGAATATCAACTGTTCCCGTTTGTTGATGACTGCTGTGCACTTTGGACAAAATATTGGCGGTTGGCGGGGAGCTGTATCAGAAACCATGTGAATCCGT